>NC_044203.1:27417893-27775393 GCF_900880675.1 Sparus aurata
CAGCTGTGATGCATGGAAGGCTGTCTTACAAATTACATATGACAGCCCACTAACACAAAACATCTGGATGCCTGTTCCTGTGCTGCGTGAAAACTGCTAAGGGTCTGAACTAAGCTAATTCGATAAACTTGGTACGAGAGTTCCACTTTCACATGCGACATTCTTCAGATGAGTGTCGAGCTGAGAGCAACAGCTGTCCTCACCGTTCCAGTTCATCATAACTTACACTAAGCATGATTGGCCGGAAGGTTCAGATGAGACGCAGGATCTTCACTTTGCTATTTTTGATCATGTCAGGAAACAAACTGAAATGAGAGAGCGTAGACCCCAACCAAGAAAAAATTAAATTTAATTCATCACTCATTTTTTGGCATTATTGATCAATTATTGCACAAATACGATAATTGTTGTACATCTGGCCACACTGATGGAAACTCTCATGTGAGCCACCATGCAATAAAACACGCCCCATACGGACAAAGACCCAAAAATGTCCTGTTTTTATAATTATCTTTATATAAACTTAAATAGAACCTACTTTGTTCTCCCAAAAAAGACAGACCCTGCCCTCAGGCAAAATAAAAATGACAGTTCCCTCCCTTTCTTTTCCTGACTGTCTCCTGCCCCCTTATCATTTAAGTGCCGTCCCAATCAAGCCACAGATTTCCCCCGAGGCAACCGCTTATCTCCGTTTCCCGTACGTTCTGTCATACTGACGACCCGCAGCCATGAAATTGCGGTCATGTTGAAGTTACTTTAACTCTCATTATCGGGGAAAAAATCCACATTCTTTTCACGCTCCTTTGTTCTCATTTACTCCTGATTCTGTTGCTCGTCTTCGCACCAGATGCGTCTCGTCGGCTAATGAATCAGGAGCTCATTTACTGCTGCCACCTGTGTGTGAAGTGCTGTCTGTTAGGTCGCCCTGAAGCGGGCTCCTGCACTGGTAGTGAGGCTCCTTGCAGTGAGTCAGCTAGCGTTGCTGAGTCGGTGTTTCACATTTTGGGGTCCCAATGTCACTTGACCACCTATCTGGCGGGCAGAGTGGTGACAGCACTCCCCTGCTACATGCGAACTGACATTTGACGGCAAGCACGCCGCAGGAGAACTCGGATTAATCCCATCAGACAAAAGTTTGTTTGAATTCTTTAAGAGCTTTTTCCAAATCCTGTGTGCCACGCTTCAGTTTCCTCTCTTTGTAACGGTTAGACGTGGAGGTTGTAAAGAAAAATATTTGCTCAAGCAGTTCGCTCGCTGTTATAATGGTTTATAAAATCTTGGATACGTCGGTCCCTGTGCTGCGAGCTGCCAGAGAGCATAATGTGATTAGCAAAACCCTCAGCCATCATCGTGTGAAATGGATATGCCTCCTCTGATTCGGGCTGATGAGACAACGTATTCTTTTACATTAGAAAGGAAAACAAGACTCGATGGAAGTCAACTGAGAATAACAGATCGAGTCTTGCGTGGAGCGACTGATGGAGCTGTTTGGTTTTATCCAAATAACAAACATGACTGATGACGGAATCAGGTCCGGACTTCGGAGACCTCTCGTGTGGGAACATTTGTGATATCTCTGTTGAAATGGAAAAAAAAAAACACTGAGCAGAAATTTTGCTCAACACTCACGCCAAACCCACACTGACCAGTTGTGGGCAGCTTGGGAAACGAGCCGCTCGTCCATCGGTGGTGATTACGACTCTCGCAGCTGCGCCTCGCTCGGCACAGTCAGCGGAGGGGAAAGCTGCGGGAGCTCTGCTAATCTGCGCTGTGGAAAAAACAAAAAAACTCGGCAAAGAAACTGTCTGCACCTCCGTGTGTCTAATGATGTTTGGGCCCGCATCACATTCTCTCTCAGACACGGAGACATAAACAGTTGAGACACATTATTAAATCAGACACTGTACTCTGCACACGGCAGCTGCTGCTGCTGCTGCAAGTGTAGAAAAGTTTGAGAGTGATGTTTCTATTTGGCTTGGACTGATATGAAGACTGTGTTTAAAACAATAAAGGTTCAGTGTCACTGGAATAATTTACTGTTAGATGTATAAATCCATAACCTCATTCGGGTCATTCTGTATGGAAGAGTATTAGAGCCAGGGGTGAGGGGGAACAAAATGTCAGGAGGAAGTTTTTTTTATTTTCTTTATGCATGAGAAAAGTCTGGAAATGTCAAGAATAAAGCCGACATTTCAAGATTAAAGTCAACATTTTGAGACAACATCAATCGGCATGTATGAGTGCCTCAACAAAATGCCTGGCGTAGATGAACTGGTTAAACTTTACTTCAAAATCGGTTTAGTAACAAAGACATTATTTCTCTTTTAGCTCATAAACACAGTGCAGTTGTCGGTATAAAGACTTTGAAGAGATTGTGCCGACAACTTCCTCCACTCAGAAGGAAAAAACACACAAGCATGGAGGAGGTGGACGCATTCGTGGAAGCTGGTATGTAGAGGATGTAGTAACGGCAGAGACCGGATGCTCGGCCAGCTCGCACAGCGGTCAGTCGCTCCCCTATCCGGGTTTGAGGGACCAGAAGCGTTGACTTTATTCTCGAGCATTTCGACGTTACAAACACAATTACATTTCAACTTTATTTTCAACATTTCGACTTTCAAAACATCCTCCTCGCATTTATTTCCCTCATCCCTGGCCCTAATACTCCTCCGTATTTCTAAACGTTTTCTTCACATTGAGATTAACTTTGTCATGCAACTTGTCTTAACTTCTTGCCGTGGCTTTCGCGATGGGAATGCAGTCCTGCAGTCGGTTTGTCCACCACGTTGGCCCAGACTGAAATATCGCAACAACTATTGGATTGCATTAAATTCTACATACAGTCACGTTGCCTATTTACATATATTGTAACGTAACACTTCTTGTGATTCCGCCATCATCAGGTCAATATTCAACGTTTTTGTCCAATATTTACGTTTACGACCAAATGCCTGCATTCCCAGCAGCCTGTGCTGTGTGCTAAGTATGCTAACACGCTAAACGTACTATCAGATACTTTAAGACTTTTAAACAAGTACTGTTCTTATTGGTGGGTTTGACTTTTACCGAGTTTGATCCCATAAAACGTTTGTGCTTTTTGTAAATTTAGGCATGCACAGTATTTTTACTTTAGTAAAAGCATTGCGCTTTTTTACAAGTACAAGCTCTGAGTACTTCTCAGGGTTCTGCAGACATTAGCATTTAGCATATAGCAGCTCTGTGTCAGTGCAGTCTCACAGCCGGTCTTGGTGTATCTGCATCTTAGTGCCATGATGATGTTGTTATTACAATGTGTTCCTCTTACGCAGCAAATACTTTTCCTGCCCTTTGTACATGAACCATCTGCAACACTTGTGAAGTTTCTTGTCAGGACCTTCCAGTAAAGACATCTCTAGGGGCCTTATTCCTGCAAACAATAAAATGTATCTTAAAACAGCTGACTGCACTTTTTAAAAACATTAATGGCATATTTAGACACCGACATCTGTTGACCAGAGCACAGAGGAGACTATATCCTGATATAAAGTTGGTCTGCTTTTGCCCGGGAGTTTTCTAGTTTGACTTTCTCCACTGATTTCAGCAACTTAAAAAAAGTGTGGAACTGCTCTTTTCACTCCGGTATCACGTTTAGTCAGCTAAACACATTCGGCAGGAGGCTGGTGAGTTTTGGCGTCAGCCGTGTGGGCGTTCAACAGCTGAATCATTTACAGAAATCAAGCGTTTTTTTGTTTTTTTTTTACATGAAAAACGAGAATGTGGAGGAAAAAATAAAGCCCACCGGCGCTGTGCCGAGAAACCACATCGTGATGCCAGTAAAGATACTAGATTTACCAAAATGTTGAATAAAATCTGACTCTCACATCCTCCTCCTCCTCCTCGTCTTCTTGAGAGTCTTCCACCCCTTCATCCTGTATCTGTCGGTGGCAAACAGCCCCTGGATTTCCTCTCACTGCCCCCTTCAAACGCGAGCTTTGGTGTGGGCGGCTGAGACACGTCTCTTTTCTCTGCGAGCGTGCTGTAAATATTTTCTCCAATCAAAGAGTCGAGCTTCAAGAGCTCCGTCTAATCTCTGAGACGCACATCAAAGCGCAGGATGAGGCAGATGGGTTAAGTGAGAGAGGGTTTCGTGCACGTCTCCTCCACTTAGAGTCGTGTTTGTACGAAGGAGGGCTTCATGATTTAATTGCTGCGATTGCACCG
Source organism: Sparus aurata (assembly GCF_900880675.1). Lineage (NCBI taxonomy): Eukaryota > Metazoa > Chordata > Actinopteri > Spariformes > Sparidae > Sparus > Sparus aurata. The sequence continues at coordinate 27,422,094 of NC_044203.1, forward strand.
TATTGCATGAAATAACCCCACACGTCCACAACACCTTAAAGCCAGACTGTGACTTTTCAAGGCTGAAATAACGCAGTTTGTCGCTGCTACAATGAGAAGCTAAAATCATAAAGTAAGACAACATGATAAACTTTTAGTAAATTCAATAGATTCTTTATTTTTTAACCACTACACCATTACATTTCGTGGGTCATCGGGTCGACTGAAGCAACTGGATCCAGAGAATTATCTAGGAATTGCCACTTGGGACTACACTGGCCTCCGCACAGAGAAAAGTCATCGTGTCAGGACTTGATTTCTCACGTTTCAGCCCTTTGACATCATGTTAGGTGCTTAGCTGCGGGGACCAGACATCAGAGATACCAATGCACATCAAAAAACTGGTCGCGATGAAAGCCGACAACAAGCTGCTAACACACCACAAAGACTCCGGCTGAAACAGCTTGTACGTTCTGTGCCTGCATGAGAGGAAATAACTCTCTTTTCCTCTGCACTGATTCGCTTAGCTGAACAGCAAGTTATGGTGATTCCTCTCATCGACTGACTCCATTGCCAAAAAAAAGCCAGCGACAAGGATTGCGGAACACACAGCACAGACGCTCACTGACGCCCGTGACATTGGATGACAACCGACGGTCAGCCTGGTGAAAATCTCAGATTTTGATTCACATCATGTTGAAATATTGAAGGTTTTTAAAGAAATAGGGTTACAATATATTTTATTATCATCAGCGAGTCTCCTTTTTACACTTCAAGCGTTTCGATTACAAAACAGCCAAGCTTGGCCGGCTACAATGTCGCACGGTCGCTGACAAAAGTTAAAACAAACAAAACCGGCAACAAATGATCCTGCTAACAAGTGTGTCCACCCTGATTTAACACTTCATTATAATGAGCATATGGGTTTATTCTGAGTGAGTCCAACATACTTTAAATACTCACTGGGTGCACTGAATGTGAATGCAACAGGAGGGTAGCTCCTGAATTCATTATTTTGTCTTTGTCTTCATGGTGTTTCCAAAAAACAACAGAGCCCAGTTGTTTAACAATCAAATATTTAATCTTAAGGAACAAGAAACTGCTGAGAATTTCATATTCATTTAGAATGAATGGGCTTCGGGCGTTGAGTACCATATACAGTAGCTTGATTTAAGTTATTGACTGTATAAACCATGAACAGAGCTTCGAGGTCGGAGAAGTGAAGCTGCTGTGCGCTCTTTCTATTGGCAAGCATGAGGCGACTCTACTGGTTTTAAAAAGAAGTCAAGTTGTATGGAAGCCTATGAGAAAATGACCCTATTTTTCACTCGATTTATTACCTCAGTTTAAAGTTTCTTAATGAGTTTATGGCCTCATCCCTGCTTTCAAGTGTTTATTCAATTCAACACGATGTTCAGTTTGTATATTTTGTTGGTAAAATAGGTTTTGCTTTAGGGCGGAGCGACGTTGGGAGTTACAAATCGCTACCACAGCGAGTCTTGGATCCATTCAGGATATCCTCCCAGCTCCACCCTCTTGGCCAAATATGGTCACTTCTGGCTTTAAAAAACGACAAAATGGCAACAGTTGTAATGCCAAACGGGTGTTCCACAGATGGTGACCTCATGAAAATCAATCAGCAGTGAAGTGCTTGAAATCAATCTGCAATTGCGACTACATTTCCATTTCAAAATATCTGAAATACATACAGTATATATATACACTGTCGGCGATGAGTTTAACTGCAGTGCATTTCCCTGATGATCACACAAAAAAGGGAACGCAAGCAAACATTTTAAACTCTACAGCAGGAATTTGGCAGTAACTGAAAGTGTGCATAAAAGTAAAAAGAAAAGAAACTTTGTAGTCTTTTAATTTAATCTTTGCAAGTCTGTCAGTCGGTCATATTTCTCCTTTGTTGGGTCTACATACTTTCATTTCCAGCTGCTGGATGACCACTCCGACCATGTGCACTGACAACCGCACCACACGTTCTTTCGCTCGGTTGCTTGAGAGAAGAAAAAAAGAAGCGAAAATCAAGAATGGAAAACAAAAACCCACCTACAATAGTCCTGAAGCTCTTTTCTGTTACCCACTGTTGTTTCAGTTTCTCTCTGAGCCATCTCCCTTCCCACAGAAAGCCAAATAGAGCCGGAGGTAGTCATTACAGGCTTCCCAGTGCTACACTTGACTGACTGCTCAGGTCTATTCTCGCTCCGTCGGGGTGAAGTGGGCGCTCGGTGGTTCTTATAGTAGACACTGGGTGACAAACACTCATATAGGGTGTAATTCCTGCGGTGGTGTCATGGGTGGGGTGCCACTCAACAAAACCAAACCAGGATTTCCCGAGTGGTGCCAGGCACCCACTGAGAAGAAACACGTCTGGACCAAACTCTGGTTTCATAGCGGCCCAAATGTGAATTCCTCAGGGGTTTGGTTTGGGATCACTTCCATCCCGGCTGCCGGTTCGCTTTTTGCAGTTCCATATTTTTTCCTGTGGTGCAGTAACATTAGGATGTAGAGAACGGGACTGAAGCCTCCAGAGGTCTGTCGTCAGCACAGATTATGTTTGGAGGTGCACTGCCTGCTACCTGGTGGTTTCTTACTCAGCAGACTGTTTTGGGGTTTTTGGTCATGTGGTTGTTGGCAGCCACTTTGGAGGTTTGGTTAGTTAAGGATCAGTCTGGACTCCATCACGGCAGGTCACTGAGGCTACAAATGGTTAGAAGTGTTTTCATCATGGTGAAATAAGTATAGAAGTATCAATATAACAATCTAAAAATAACCCTGAAGTCCAGCATTTAAAATCTTATTTAAGTAATAGTACAACAACATCATTAGCACAAGGGCCCCTGACTCACATGTTATAGATTCATCACTGTTTAAGAAGAATTTCAAAGTTGAGTTTTGACTACGTTACATACAGTTAGATAGCAAGGCCCAGCCAAATCTAGGGTAATAGATGAGAAGGCTGACAAACCAGCGACTCCAGTCCGAGCTTGTGTTTCAACATTTTTATGTGTGAAACCACTGGATTTTTATGACAATTCAACTTTTGTAAGTGTGATCCCATTGTTTTTTTTTTTTAGGAGACCTCAGGACAGTTTCTAGCCACGTTTTTGGTGACAAAACAGGTATTTTAGGCCAAAAGTTTGTCTCTCCCTAACCCTCACCAAGTGATTTTTCAACTTAACCCTAACCGATCATAAGCATAACACTATCACAACATCAAATATAAAGAAACGTAAAGTTGCAACATAAAGATACGTACATTTTCAACATAGCGGTGATTTGCAGAGCCATACATTGGGCTGTTCATCCTTAACAGTGTGTCGTATCTTATAAACTGATCATATATGCTTTATATGAAATGTGAATCAGAGAAGTAAGCTACATGTAGCGTAAGAAGAACATTATGTCCAGCCGGTGGAGGAGAGCTGTAAAGTACCAGAACATAGAAATCCTCATAAAGGTCCAACTACCACAAACTTATACTCAAACTGTTGATAGACGTGTTTTTTGTTTGAACTCATCATTATGAAGTAAATGTTGAATGTAATGGATATACAATAATGACAACATCTCAGTTTAGGTTGGTTCCCTTTATAAACCTCACTTTCACTTTGCAGTATTCTCTGCCAACGGGCACGAATCCTCTCAAAATGAAGGCTGACTGGCAGCCAGACACTATTTCTGTCTGCTTTCACGTCCAAAGTACAGACTAAAGGAGTAAATAAACTTTGTTGGTGGTAGCTGCTACTCTGAATGAAAACAGAAAGCAATCCGGTCATCTTTGTGACAGAGACGCCTAAAATAATACCACTGGGAAATTCGTCTGTTTCCACATAAAGTCCAGTTCTTGAGTAAATGTACTCAGTTCCTCCCCACTGCTGGTGTTGATGTTCTGTTTGTGTTCTGCAGCTGCTTCGTCTAAAGATGCGATAAAATGTGTTTCCTGTCAAACTTCACCAACATCAAAGATGTGTTAACACGTCTCTTACATGCATCACGCTGCGTCGCATGTATTATTCATAAGAAGCGCCGACTGTTTCTAATGTTTGAAAGGCATTTAACATTTTGACAGAAATAGATTACAGCGTGAATTACAGCACACGCAGGGTGTGTATACATTGGCACTGTTTAGATTTACAAAATGAGGCTCTGCTCCTTTCATGCCTCTTTTAAGAATGGGTTCTGCCTTTTTGCACACCACTCTCTTTAAAGGCAGCAGTGGCTAAAACCCACCCTGACAGGCTATCATTTCCCCCGAGAAACTGAATGTATTTGAACCTTGCTGCAGCCGAGCTATATCATTTCATTTTCTTCTGGAAGTGACGCACAGTGTTCTGTGTGAAGTACACTGAAAAAACAAGGATAAAGGAGCCCGTTTCAGAGGCCTGAATATTACACAGATAGCATCTCTTCCTGTGTTAACTGAATTCAGATACCGAAAGAGCAAGTTTGACGGGAACACTCGAAGCTCTGCAGTGCCCATTGTTATGTCTTTGATTTACACACAAACAAGTTTTATGTTGTAACTATTAATGCGATAATTCTGAGTTACTTCCGGCTCTTTAATTTGACTGAATAAATGCTTTAAACGAATCAGGAATATCCAGAATGTCCTCAGGTTAAACTGAAATACTGTTTGTGGAACCAAAATAAGAAAAAGTCAGGGCTCTGCTTCACTAGAGCTAGAAATGTAGGTGTAATCAGACCTGAACCTACACATTAAGACAATAACAAAATAGGTCTACTATCATCTTGAGAGTGTGTGGAGAATTAAAGGACTGACTGCAGTAAATGTGTCTTCACAGGCCTCCCTAAAAAAGCTGACCAGACAGTTGCTGCATGAGTCTTTGCTGTAAAAGAAAAGAAAGAGGACCACATCATTCAAGCTCGTGATCTTCACACTGGCTTTCTGTGTGTCAAATAATGGCTGTTTTAATACCACTGTTGTATTATAAAGCACTGGATAGCTTTGGGGCCAAAACAAATTTCTGGTCAGATTTGTTAAGTGTTGAAAAGCATTTAGTTTCGCTCAGAACTCCAAGAAAACTTAAGGTCTGACAGGGCTGAAACTTTTCTATTTGCAGTGTTTTTTCTATTTTCTTAAAACCTTAAAGTGAAACTCTCGCCAGAAAGCAACCAAGGCTTTATTTGTGATTGAATATGAGTCAAACCTTCGTGTAAAAGCATAATTTTGATGAAATAAGCACTTTTAAGATTTACCGTAGTTTTCGCTATTTTTAAAACACTAAGAAGGTTCGACACAACAAGAAACTTTGCTCGTAGTATCACCACGGTCTCTACACATGAACACGAGCATTGAGAACATTGTTTGTGTACGCAGAGTTTACTAAAAAGAAGGTTTTTGGACAACTCATGTTAGCAGTAGCATCTCCGGCGCACCGTCTTCATGGCAGACAAAAAATGTTGATCCCCGAGTGCGACCTAAGGAAGGCTTGAGGAGCGGCCCACCATTACTCTCCTGCCTGAAGGTCGCTTTGAAAATTTTACACGAAGGTTTGACTCATATTCAATCACAAATAAAACCTTGGTTGCTTTCTGGCGAGAGTTTCTCTTTAATGGTCAACATGTAAGATTTTGCCCCCTTGTTAATTTATACTCCAAATCAACATGGGGCAGCATATTTGCCAATCGCTGCTAATCATAGCTACCATTAGCCAGTTAGCTCAGTTAGCTCAGTTAGCCCTGCAGCTGGCAGTCTGTACTGGGAGCTTGGAGCAGCGGGGAGTGTTAATGTTTACACCACCAGCACAGGAGAAATCTAGAAAGGGCTAGCTGGTTAGCATTGCTATCTTCAGCTGACAACAACACATCAGGAATATTTGGAACTAACGTTGCGAACAGAATGCAAAGGTACTAAAGTGTTTACATCGTGTCAAAGATGTCTGTATGCTGTCTGATGTTTTATGTAGTTAGCATGCTAACCAGCTAGACCTGGCCCATCCTGTCCCCTAATACTTTGTACCGGTCCGTAGTTTAAGCCGGGAGATTTGTGTGAGTGTGAGTTTGCTAAATAATTTAATTAGTAGACAAAATAAACTCTCAAAATGTCAAGAAAAGAAATGTTTTCCTGACTAAAAAGAAAAATACAACCGTGCACCGTCTGAATTTAAGAATCCCTCTTTCTCCAAACTAAGACAAGTTCGGTTCCATCGTGGAACACCCTTTTATTCAAACTCAACTTAAACAAGATAAAACTCACCAAAACTGTCTTTCTCACTTCTGGTACATTCCCACTTAGCTCCACGGATAACTGTTACTTGCTAACGTCAGCTAGTCGCTACAGCCAAAGACATCACCAGCAAAGACTAGCAATTCCATTATAATGAGCAACAGTAAGTATAGTTTTGGAGCTACCTTCAAATACTGGGCCCTTTCTTAAAATGACACCTTTAATCAGATTCAGTCGGTTCCAGCTTTAAATCGGTCTTTTATTCTAGTTTGCTCTTTTCAAACGTACGTCTCTTTTATCGCCTTGTGTTTCTTTTAAATCTTGCTATAATGCCTTTTTTATGTCTTGGAATACCGCAGTGTCATGAGGCTTCCGAAGACTAGGGGCCTTGGGGAAGAATTAGAAGGCAGAAATGAAACAGAAACCCGAAATCTCTGAAGTCTGTCCACACAGTCATAATGAAACCTGGACCCCCTGTTTTGACTGCAACAGTAACTTCTCTCCCATCTGTAGAAATGCTTTGCACCGAAGCCCGGATTACATTTTTGCTGCAGTTCTCTGGTTGTAAATGATCCTCCGGTGCTGTAAAGAAATAGGCTTCAGGAGGGCCTTACTGTTATTTATTAGGCTCCAGCCGATCGCTCCCCGCCACCGTCTGCTCACCTCAGCCACCTCGGCTGCAGGTCGAGAGAGGCACTTTATTCTGAACACCTGGCTGGACCGTCAAGAGGAGCGACGGGGCTTCAGACCAGCAGACGGGAGAAACGGCGGAGATTGTGTCCTCGGGAGAGTCGCGGAGGCTCGGTTACTGAACCGGCAAGATCTCAAACCCTCTCCGCGTAGATCGGATGAACAGTTTCTCTTCTGGTGTACACACTTAGGCATAAATATTGTATCTTATCCTCTTAACTTGTGCCTCCCTCAATCAGCGTCAAATTAGCAGGAAAATCTTTCAACTATGACAAGGTGTCAGCTGTGTTTATACTCCAATATGTATAACAGCCCGCGGTTTTAGAGTTCAAGGCCTCAAGCTGTGTTTATTGTTCCCACTACACACTTTCATGCATCGTCTCTCTCTCTCTCTCACACACACACACACACACACACACACAGAAACTGCCCCATTGCTTCGAGTGAATACTTTTTTGAGCCTGTAATAGTTTATTTTCCCCACTCATATGTCCTGGAGTGAACTCGGCAGTCGAGCGCTCCCAGATTGCAGGTCTGGGCCTCGCTGAGCCTCCGGGGCTAAACACTACCCCCCTATACTGTACTGTCCAACCAAACAGAGAGGTCGATTCTATTTCTGGATGCCCCTAAATGACTCAGCGATGAGTCAGCTCCAGCTAAGAATGCTGTAAATGCACGTCGGTACTGACCAAGAGCGACTTCTGAGGTTTTTTTCAAGTTTGTGTCGAAATATGTTCGAGCCCATGAGTAGAACATTTGGAAAGCTAGCGTTTGAGGGAAAATGGAGAGGTATTTGCAGATAAACATTCGATGCAGAAACCCAATCAGAGGGAGCTGTTTGGTTTGGAGTTCATATAGAGGAATGCTCATGGTATAGTCATTATTCTTGGACGCCGAAGGCACATTTCGCCCGGTCCGTTAAATTTCCCGTTCATACCCCCGGCCTCATCCTTATGTTACAGCTAATGCCGCGGCTCGCTCCGATTGGATCCAGGAGGGGTCTGGAAGCGAGCGGGCTTCGAGGCCTCGTGCTGTGAGAGACCGTGAGTGGACCGTCTGGGGAGGAATCGCGCAGCCCCTCGTTGCTCTTTGTAGTCGGACGCCGCAGCTGCGAGCGCTGGAATTTCATTCTCTCGGTGGGAGATGTTTCGTTAGGGTTTTTTTCAACCGCTGGATCTAAAAACGAAATATCCACGGAGCGAATGTGGATGAGCTGCCGACGAGCGTTAAACACCTCATTTTATGTGCACGAACATCTGGAAGAAACAACTGCAATGAAAAAAAAAACCAACCCAGTAAAGTGAGCAGCGTTCGAATCACATGTGGGCAGAGTGTTTTGGATGGCTTCATCAGGTGATAAGCATCTCACCACGCCGCGGCTGCATAAACTCTGGGGGCTCGAGCAGGAAACTGATTTATGAAGCTCTGCCCGATTGTTTTCTTCCAAGCATGCAGCCTGAGTGTAAACACCCTGACACTGCACAAGCTGATTACAAGTGAGGCAGATGGTTTCCACGCCGAGGGAGTCATGTTTTTGCATTCCCCCTGTCACGGGAGAGCTGACAAATGCAATGCAGCGCACATGCAGTATAGCTACACACACACACACACACACACACACACACACACACACATACTCTTGCAGGCACTCACTACACTCGCTGAACTATCAGGTGATGATGCATTCAGTGTGCTTGAAGGGAGAGCCTCTATCAAAAAAAAAAAAACGCTGTGAAAAAAGCAGAGATCGTCAGGGGTGGATTTCGTTTTGGCTTGTCGCGCGGTGCGGCGTCTGCAGAGATTTTAAACCCCCCCGGAGGTTTCATAATTGTAGATTTGGTAAATCTCCGAGGCTTCAAATTTGAGCCTCGAAGACGAGTCTCTGCGTGGGACATCCCCCGAAAAATATATCATCTTACTCCGTCTGACCTCTCCGTGCTACAGACACGTTAATAACAAGTGGTTTGTGAACCCAGTAGCTCCACATTTTGGAATGACAGTCATAAAATTCTCAGCTGCGCCTGAAGGAAGCGATATCTTACAGTAAGAGGCTGCTTTGATACGGCTCGATCGTGCTCGAAAAGATTAGATTTGCTCCGTGCATGTTGGCTCTTGCTCCGGCTCCTCGCATGCAGGAGTAAATCATTAAGCGCTTTAGCTGCCAGCCTGAAAAGGTGTGAATTCGCAGGGTGAAGATCAACCCTACACGCTGATAAATGCAAGTTCTCAGAGCTCCTCCGCTCCGACACGCAGCCATTGGCTTGCGACCAAATTAATTTCCCGCCGCTCTTTTATTTCTGTCTGGAGAATGGAAGGTCACACTAAAAGAAGTTATCTGAGAACAGCGCATGACAGGACAGCTGCTTCCCAAAAAGCCCCTCGGGTCCTGAAAACAGAACTTGTGACAAACTTCTTCTGGCACAATTTCAAGCTGCCTCATTCACTTTTTTGACACCATTTTTTGCTCCACTGGCTGTGCGGTGGTGTCAAAAGCGCTTGTTTCCCAATGAAAAGCAGCTCAGCTTGTTATCACAAGTGTCAGTGTGTGTTGACTGTAGCTGCAGGGGTTTGTTCCGGTGAAGAGGTAAATGACCAGCAGGCCACGGCGGTTACAACAGTCCAGATGGATGCCTCCAACCCAGAAACTGTTGATTTAGTCAACCATGAGTCAACAGTACCCAGTGGAGGGGGGACGGCAGGATGGAGGGACAGAGGAAAGGAAGTGCAATGGTGTTGAACGATTACATGGGGCTTAAGCTTCAGCGGTGGGGTGGGGGTGAGGTTGGAGTGGCTGAACAGGAAGTGGATGTCCAAGTGATTCAGAAGCAGAGGAGTAAGCAGTGTGCACCAACCGATGTGGGTGTTGACCGCTCTAATTATTATGTTGCTGGTGTGCAGGCAGCAGTCACATACCATGCCTGCTCCTTCCAATTTACACTTAAAGGAATACTCAACTCAATTTAAAATTTTCTGGCGTATCAAATAGGCAGCCTGGAGGTTTGAAAGGTGGCTCTGAAATGTTGTCGCTTGCTCTTTGGCACTGGATGTCAGCTGTCACTGTGATATTTCAGATTAAAGTCAATTTAATCAACTCATCTTTTGCCATTTCACTCAAGATAGATTAGACAGATTTGTCGTTCCAAGTCAACTTAAATACATTGCATAATTATAAACATGAAGTCTGGTAACTGAAAATTCAATTCACTCATAAAATGAAGTTGTTTAGAAACTCTAGCCAGCCGAGCTGCGAGGATGAAATGTTTGTAGTTTCTACAAACCACTGACACTGGGGATGTCTTGTCCCTAGCACTAGGATTCTAGGCACCACTTCATAAAGTCTGAACTGTCACTTAAAACTCCTCTGCAGCGTATTCCGCTTCTCTGCTGTTGACTGAAATGGTCAGTGTGCTCTAAATAAGGCCTTGCATTGGCGGTGAAATGAGCAGTACGCGACTTCTGTGCAAGGAGGAGGCGATAGCGTGACACGGAGGCTGTAATTAGTTGCACTGCAGGGAAAGTGCGTTTGGAACATGCACCAGGTAGAAACGAATGGTGCAGAAGAGGGTTATGCTGCAGGAATGCCTTGAGAAGCTTTAACATGTGCTTCTCCTGCGATTCTTGGTCAGAAACTGTTGCAAATCCAAGTCCACCACAGGTGTCGTCCTCGGCGGAGGACTCGGTTGATCCAGCATCAGCGCTTCATCCACCTTTCACATCTGCTCTCTTCCCGTCACCTCCCGGCCTGTTGGGTCCTGTCCTCAGAAATGTGGCTGTCGGAGTAAACCTGCACTCTTGACTTTTCACTTCCAACCTGGCGCAGCTCTGCCGTCCCCATCAGCAGCTGTGCGCGCAACCGTGTTATTATCTCGATTACACTCCTCCGGCGCACTCCTCCGGGCTCCACCTTAATGAGAGGGAGGAAAAAAGAGAGAGAGAGAGAGAGACGGCGTCTAATGGCTCTGGTCTGCGTCGACGGACGCATTCACTCTCTTCCTCCCAATCTTCTTTGCGCGAAGCATATGTGCGCCCTACAAACCCGGTCGGCGCTTCGCGGTGGGAAAGGCATGAATGGAAACAGACTGTTTTGTTGGCATGTTATTAATGCAAGTTTCTATGTCATCATTATGTCAGAGTGCCATGCTCCCAAGGCTGTACAATTGCTTGTGGTTTTTTAACAGCCTTGCCCCTCACATTTCTGCTCAATGTTTCACTTCAACTCGCTCTCAGGAGTCATGAATACCAGTGAGGGCTTGTATTTTTAGTTCGTGTCTTTGGGATAGTTCGTGCTCAGTTCTGAAAAGTGTGTCTATCGCTGTGTGTGTGTGTGTTTATACAGTGCATGGAAGGATAGGAGGGGCTAGGCTAGAGGGATGCATATCATGCAGGCTCACAGGGGAAGGGGCAGTGTGGATTTATTTGGCATCTGATTGGCAGGTTGACTCCCAGGAGGGTGACTGCTGGCCAGAGGGGGATAGAAACTGGCAGGGTGAGTGAGGGCAGAAGGATCGGCTGTTTTCATAGTCAGATATCCCTCGCTGCCATCGTTTATCCTTCCGTTACGGCTCGCCTCTGAACAAACCGATTGACCCCTTGTGCACAAAGAAAAGAGAATCGATGTCCCCCCGTCCCCCCCCCATCCCTCTTTCTTCATGAAAAACAGAATCAGTCATTAGGAGTCTGTTTGTGCCATTAGTTCTGCATCATCATGAGACCTTCACAGATGTTTGCTAGAATGAATTGATGACAAGCTTTACATGATTTTTTTTTTTTTTTTAGGCCAGATCCTCGGGGAGGGTCGATGCGCTCAAACAAACGCCTCTTTAATCGTGAAGACAGGCAACTTTTTTCTCCTTTTTTTCTAAGAAGTTCGTTCACTGGGAGGCACTTTTCTTCCAACGGGTCCCATAAACTATGGAAACGCATTGATCATAATGTTAAATAAAGTATGCTGGTCCAGCATGATCTCATGGGAGTTTCGTATGAATTGCAGGCAACTTTTCAGGGTATGTCGTGTGTCGCGTCTACTCATTTTCAGCTGTTCATTTTTGAGGTTTGGAGGTGCAGGAAACAAGGATGAAGTAAGGTGACTTTTGCCACGTGACCTTTGTCGTCACAATCAGGTGACCTTTCCCGCAACGTTAACGATGATAAACACATGTGGTTAATGTTGTTGAACGGTCGCCGCTTCATGGATAGGTTGAGGAAGGACCAACGTAAGTTGTCCTTCCTAAACTTAACCAAGATGCATTTCACAGTTTAGTTTAGTTGGATAGTTTCACAAAAATGTTGAGCTTTAGGTTGAAATAAGTACATGGTGTCACTTAAGTTAACTAATGAACGTTGCGCTAACAACAGGCAGATAATGGAAAGATGGTTTAGAGATGTTTATAGTATGTACAGTATGGGCTTATTTGCAGACTTGAGCTGTAAAGTGCACAACTATAGTCAATTTAAAAAGATGATGAAGACAAAAGTTTTCCCAAGTATAAAAAACAATGTTATTGGTGCAACATGCAGTTGCAACTGTTGGATTGGCTGTTTTATCGGCGCAAATGTTCAGCAGATGTGTACCAAATAAGTTGACAGCTCATTAATAACAAATTGGTGAAACATGTGCAGGTCAGTCCAGGCAAACGTTTAACATCCAGAGAGGATTCTTTAAAGCAGTTAAGCATCGTTCCTAACAAATCATTTCCACATTAATAAATCAGAGGTTTATTACTGTTCTGAACTGTTCGGACTTGTTCCTTCATCAAAAGTGTTCCCAGCCTCTTTGTCCACTGTCGACCAGAAACAGTTAATGTTTTGGAAACAGACTGCAATTGCAGTCTTGTAAGCTGGCCGTAATTGTTTATGTGTAAACCAAATTGGTACCTCGGAAAAGCCCCGCGGCACCTACACGGCAGTTCGAGGCTTCCACTCGCAGCATGTGTGGTGTTAAACAGGGTTCTTGTGCCTGGACATCAGTGGGGACAGGAGGGTGAGGGGCTTATGGGAAGTGAAGATGCAGGGATTTGTGTGAAGCTGTATATAAAATCTACTGTAGCTTCTGTCACAGTCATTACAGTCTGATCCAGATGTATGCAGGTTTTAACATTTAAGATTTTTTTAAGACCATATTCCGATTAATTAAGACCTAATTTCGACAAAAATTTTAGAACCTTTAAGGCCTAAAAGTGTTGAATTTCAGACTTTTGAAGGACCACAGAAACCTTGGATGATATCTTGATTTTCCATGTGGGAGAGTTGGGCACATGTTCACCTCAGTCAGGCATCAATACTCAGTCTATCCACATACTGTTAATGTTATACTTTAAAGAGGACTTTGCCTGTGTGTCAGGCTAATGATGAACTCCCTGTGTGAGCTGATGTCATGCAAAGTTGAGCCATTTAAAACCAAAGATGTCAAAGGCCAGCAGAGAAATCTGAGTTCTTGTTGTTACAAAGAGAAATTTGTCACCGCATTTCTATTTTTCTTAAAAAGTCCATCTGTCAGAGTGTTTGGAAAGTGTCTGTTTTGTAATTCTGGAGATGACGCAGGACCGGAGGCCAGGTCGCGGGTGGCGGCAGGGTTATGAATGGTAGGCCGGGGGGCCAAATAAGCTGCAAATTCTGAATGTGGCAGCAAACCAACGACATTGTTGTTCTGACAGTCAACAGCTGCTCTTTCATTTCCTCTGCATCGCTGTCTCTCTATCTATCTGTTAGTGTGTGTGTGCAAATGTGTATCTGTGTGTGTGTGTGTGTGTGTGTGTGTGTGTATGTGTGCAGGAGAGACGAGCGAACTGGCTCCAGCTTGCTCTGGGACTGATGCCTTTATCAAACCATAATCACTAGTCTGGCTGTTTTTAGTGTCAGCCTCAAATTTGATACTGTGTAAGTGTTAGTGGCCTCGGTTGTGCCCCATAATATTCTACGCCGTTCAGTAAAAACAGCTGTAATCTCTGAAAACATGCTGGCTGCAATTTTCCTGCCTCGGCGGCTCAACTTTTCATTTCAGTGACGTCCAATCTGAGCTACTGAAAAGCGTTGTGTGTCATATGAAATGCAACGCTCTGTAAAAAAAACAGTTGTGCACGCTTTTCAGTTCAAGTGTTTCAACATCATCGCTGCCAGTCATTTTCTAACTACGTCAGCTCGGACATGCAACCGCAAAAACTCTTTCATCTCTTTCGGACATAACGCTCCACTGTTATAAAATGTTTTATATTCTTCACATGTTTTACTCATGAATTTTAAAAAGAAGTATAGCTAATGGAATCTGAACAGCTCCAGTGTCTTTGCTCTTCCATCTCAAAATGGAAACCAGTGTTTCAGCGACCGAGCGTCGCCAATAAAGATTCAGCAATTTTGCGAAGGAAGCCATAAACACAGCGCGACATTGTTTGGTGTTTATTCTGGGGTATATACTTAGCATCATTTTACAGTTCCCTGTAAAAGAAAGCCCATCATTATGCCTCATATGTAAACAGAAAGGGATTTTTGGTGTTGCTAGGAGTGGTGCTGCTGGCAGCCGTGGCCAGAGGTGGAAATAATTATTCATTATCTCGGCCTGCAAGCTGACCGGTTTTCCTCTCCGCTCCGATGTGGCTCTCTCTGTGCTCTAGGCGGCCTGACAGTGAATTAATGTGACTGGCTGGTAATAAACCTGTTGTTTGGGATCTAATCCAAGCTTATGGAGGAATTCACCGCAGGGCTTTGCCACTATATCCTCTATATCCAACACTTCAAGGCTGTCAAAGGAAGTTGGCCAGTCACATAGTTTCCATGTAGTACATACTTGCATGCGGACAAAGAGCTATTCTTAAATATGCAAAGGAAGACGGGTTTGTAAGAGAGCCATTTCAGTTGTGGCCTCCTGCTAGGCCTTTGTAATGCTGTTCAGATGTGCACAGCTCCAATAATAGAAACATTGTTTGAGTGATATTCTAGTCCACTGTTGAATCAACATATGGCCATGTGTAATGTTTTGAAGTCGCATTTATGCTTCACTACATTTAACAAGACTCAGACTGAAAACAGCTTTGCATCTGAACAATGCAAGAGGCGTGCACAACTCAGACAATGGAATACAAGCACAAAGTCCAGTTTGAGTAACAGATTAATGTGTTAAAATCTTTATCAGACGCCAAAACCCTACTTTATAATTCTCACGGACAGGATTGTGAGTTATCACCGCAGTGCAGTTACTATTTTATCTATCGGAGGATTGTGAGGTAAACTGAAGGAATACAGCACTCGGTCCACCAAGAATGTGTGCTGGCATGTTGCTGGATGACGTAGCTCCGCGTTACATCCAAAGTTAAAGTTCATTTTTCAGTCCCAGTCCCAACTCGTCAAAACGTACAATTTGGGTTGGCGGCCAACCCGTCCTACAATCCCAAAGCGTCAGTTTCAGTTTTTGAGATTCGGCAGGATAGAAATGTATGCAATTTAAGTTGATGTGTTCATATTTGTGTCATAGGCTGCGCCGCATATTCACCTTTCTGCGTCATCCTAACCCTAACAAAGGTTTTTTTAATACCATAAACCATACATTCTCACTAGGTTAAGGTGAAAGCTAAAGAAACAGAAATTTGCAACAAAAAGAAATGCATATTTTCAAAATGGTTTGCAGAAATTCCCAACATTTATTCTGGCGACTGGGTTGAAGATCACCGAAATTGACTACGATCATTGGCGATGGTAAAATCACAAATCTCCACCAGCTGGTGGTGTTCATAACAATTTGTCCAATAGTTGTTAACATATTTGAGTCTGGATCAAAGTGTTGGCCTGACAAATGGAACAACCCAACTCACACAAGCTAAGCTGCTAGCATCGTTAAAAAAAAAAAAAAAAAAAAAAGGTGCACTCATAGATAAGGGTTAAATTTCTACACTATCAGTGCTACAAGTTAAAAATAGCAAAGTATAAGAGCGCAAACCTGCAGACTCACTGTCTCCTATTTTACAAGGAATGTTCACCAGTTCTTAAAAAAGGAAACCTCACTCTTTTTAATACCACCTAACTTGACACCAGGACCATCATCATGATAAGCTGAGCAGGAGGAATGTGAGAGGTTCAGCTAAAGTGCTTGGATCCTCGTGGTAACTGGCAACTCACTGTCAGGAACCGAGGCCGAATTAAGTTGAAGAAGTGAAGAGGAGGCAGGGAGGAAGGGAGACTATCTGACTGAGGAGGTGAGCAGAGACATGATGAGTTGCTGCAGTGTCGAGATGTTTATGTAATGTTACACCTTACTTTCTCAGTTTGTGCAGTCACTCCTTTCTTCCTACATTAGTTTAATCTCTGTCAACCCCTCTGTGGTGAGTGACACAAAGTTGGATGAGGGGGAGGGTTGAACACTAAGGGCCTTATCCTCGCCCCCATGGTGGTCCGAAAGCTGCCTGCCCCGTGGATGGACGGCCTCTGCGAAACCCCCGGTCCATTTCCTGTCCCGGGCTTCCCGCCTTATACCAAACAGACCTCTCCCTCAATCTCCTCTCTATTCAGAACACTGTTTGGGTGTGCCGGAAGTGAGGTATTAAGCCCCTTTTCTTGACGCGGTTCCAAAAACATAGATGTTTGACAATATGATATACTGTACTCCAAGCTTTGACAGGACAGGAAGCCAGTGCGACTTATTAGCTGTAATGAACCATTCACTTTTATTTAACCTCATCCTTTGGATGTTTAAAGTGCTCCATTAAAGAGCATTGGTTTGCAAACAGTTACAAGACAGGAGTCAATGGTTTATTGAATAAATTCATGTTCAACTCAAAGAACAAAATGTCAGGGAGAGTAAACGATATAGTAAAGCAGAACTAGACAGAAAGGTAGCCTACCGTGATTGGTGTTCTAGCTGGTTAGCAGATATCTTGCCAGCTACAGTGGTAAACCAGTTAGCCAAGCCCCCAGGAAGTGCAGAAGGCTTGAAACCAAGTTGATATATTGTCAAAAACCTATAATCACAACATGGCCCAAAGCCTGCTGTAAAATGGTGAATAATTTTCTTTTTTACAACAACAGTGAAATGACTTGCTAGATCTGAGAAACAACTCCATTGTGAATCAAAGATAGCGCCCATTCTGTCCAATGAGAATTGTTCGCCAGCTGCATCAGCCAAAAAATTGTTCTAGCTTCCAGGTTGGACATCACAATTTGATGCATTCACCAAATATGCAGCCCACAGAGCATGAGCAGTATGCATTCATCCAGGTTTTCGGCCTTCTTTTCCACTTAGTAACTTTCATACCTGTATATAATCCATGCAACTAACCCCATGAGCTGTACCTACATTACCAAGCTTTTAATATGTTGCAGTACAGATTAATTTTGACGTCCTGTTCCTAGTTTGACCATTTCTTTATTACCCCCTTTTGACCAAGGCGGTTCAGATGCTGGTACTACTCTTGAACCACTTCTTTCCAGGCCGGGAAAACTGGTTCTACAGTGGCACCAACACTAAGATGGTCTAGAACAAAGAACAGCTTACGTCAGGGGCTGGGGGGCAAAGTTATTATGACCAAGGCCCAATTAAAACCCTGGCTGCATTTTTAAAAACCAAAGCAGGTAGCTATAGACCAAATCAAACTGACAGTGGTCCGAGGACCAGTCATGTTTGGATGCCAACATAGGTACACAAAGCCAGGAGCCACACCTGTAAAGAGTCAATTTAGTCTGCCATAGTTTTTCCAAACAATGCTGACCAGCTGGAGGAGTATACAGTGACTGAATGATGTGACACTACAGTGGCTGTCATCCACCAGCCCAAAACCAGCACTTTATTCACTTTGGCTCGAAAGAGGGCATACAAGGAAAGTCTCTTGAATTCAGTACTTTGAGCAAACAAAGCAAAACTATCTGCATGGCCAACAGGTAAGTAAGAACATATGTTTTTTGGTAATTTGAGTGAACTAACGTGAGGAATTAACACCACAGCAAGCATCAGTCAGTCAGTAGATACTGTACGCAGCATGCTCCTGTATGTCTTTATACATGTGTTTCTATGTGCCTACATATGTGCATTTGATTTCTTATTCATGCAAGCAGAGGGATTGGAAAATCACAGCGGGAAGGAGATCGGGCTCATGATCACAAAACAATCCCCGAGCACAGGAGCTCCTGCTCTGGGATCCCATCTGTCCCATAAAGAAGATACTGCTGGCAGATGCCTCCAGTTTTGCTCTTTTATGGGGGGCACCGGGGGCCAAAGACAAAGACATGTGTTTTCATGCACTGGAAAGAGGGTGTGGAGAGTACCTGAAGGTAAAGACCCAGACTGGATCCATCTACAAGTTTGAAGAAGCTTTAATGAGCAGTTTGTGAATGCCAAAGTGTTCCCTGACAAACGTGATGATAACCTCCATTAAAAAATGACACAGAAAATCTCCTCCCTCCTCTTTTCGTCTTCACTCATCCTGTCTACTTTTCCTTGTTTTTCATTAACCTTGTCACTTGGCGTAAGTTCTGAGCAACATGTGTTTGCAGTTTGATATCTCAATGTGGTTTTGATTCGAAAAAGAACAATGCTAATTCTCTCGGGGCGTCCTCCTAGGATATTAATTTCAGTGTGCAGAGTGCAGATGAGTCATCCATGGGTGGTGTTTTTTTTTTCTTCTTTTCTCTGAGGTTGCACAAGGAAGTCGAAGCTTTAATTATTATGCTTCAGTGTCAATTATCAGATTACTGGCTTTTCCTGAGAGAAAAAAAATAAAAAATTACCGTTTCCCTCACGTGGATCGTGTTTGCACATTGTCTGGAGTGCAAACAACCTAAGTGTTGCTCCTCTTGGTTTTTCTCTTTGCCCTGTGATCCGCCCTTATCAACCAAACTCAGGCTTACATCATAGGTTTCCGTGCACCATCCATTCAGTACAGCGCAGATCGCCAACAAAGGCTCTGTGTGGCAACCTTTGGAAAAATGAGTGGGTGAGGCCACTCTCACATGAAACGCACTGCAAATATTAATCTAGACTAAAGACTGTGGTTAGCTTTTGTTCCTATGAGACCTGACGAGAGCGTATCGCCTCGCTTCACCCCGGCAGTGAGCTTTCAAAAAAATAATAAACGAGTGCTATCTTGTTTAAAATCTCCCCACCCATCCCCCGTCCGTCTCCATCCGCACACCTTCGCTGCTCGTTTCATCCTCTCCCACCTGCAGACGGAGCCTCCCCGGTCATCAGCGCACATATCACTGCCTGTTTCCGCCTCTGCGACAGATAAGCATGATGTATTGTGTGTTTACACTGAACGCCACACCGGCAGGCGCAGGTTTTGTCTGACATGATCCAGGAAAAAAAAAAAAAAAGCCATGGGTGCCCTGTAATTAGGCCGCTCTCATTTCTCTTTAAGCCTCATTTTCACCTCCTCTCTCTCTTATGCTTGCTTGCATTTTCTTTCTTCCTCTGTCTCTCTACTTTACTCCTCTACCCCTTAACTTATCCAACCTCTTCAGACCAGCCCAGTGCTGGAGTATAAATCAGCCCCAGGGACAGGTGGACATCTGCCAGCCATGAGGAGATCCAGGCAGGAATGTGATCACTGATGCAGCTCAGAGAAACGTTTAAATCCTGGCACTAAAGGGACTACTTTTATCAAAAGAAAAAGCCCCTGCTCCAGCCCCTGCATACACCTCCTCTGCACCGATTGAGCTGACAGTAAAAGGTATTGGAGAGGTGCCTCCCGCTATCCTTTTTGTTTTGTTTGCATCTAGGATTTTCTGTTGTTTTTGTTTTAATGAGGGTATAGGGAAAAGCAGAAATTTGAGAAAGAGGCAGTGGGAGGATGTTTGATTTGGAGTGATGAGCCCGAAAGCCCCAATGGGCCCCGAGCGCGATGCAATTTCAGCCGAAGCGAGTTCATCATAAGATTTTTGCGGGCCACTCGTTCCCAGCCTGCTCAGGTTAGCGAGGCTGGCTAATGAGTGAAATATGTGGGATCGAGACCAAGATGTTCTTTCAAGTCCCAGCAGGGTGTAGCGCAATAACAGCTCTGCTCCAGTGTTGACCGTTTGGAAGAATAAATGAACTCCGGATTTAAAGTTCTCCTCTCCTGTTTTCTCATGAATAGCAGGGGTAAACGCTAATGAAAAACGCCACAATGCCCTCATGAGCGTATGGCTTCAATAAGAGGGAGCACGGTGGTCATGAAGATTTACAGCTGAGCCCACTGAGATGGAAGTGTGCGCTGGGGGTTCAAATATGTGGCATATCGAACAATGTTGTTGTCGGCGTCACCTCAGCTGTATGGTTGATCGCTGATGCAATCTACCATGAGAGCCGTTTTGTTTTTTCATGTCGCCCACAGCTGCTAGCAATTAGTCCATCAACTCCTTCAGCATGGGAGTTGACATATTATTGTGATTACATGTTTACCATGTTTTTTGTGCGAGGCTGCATTCACCAGAGCTATACAGGCTTCTCATTATAGCCGTGCGCTGCAGCTCTGGGAGGAATGTGACCTCGGTAATAAGCTGCAAATGCTCATAGCATCTCTGAAAATGTGACATAAAGCGAAAGCGATTCTTTCATCGTATTGTAAGCATCGTGGCGGCGTAAGACCACTGCAGAGACACGCTGTATAGAGGTACATTTGCACAACTGTGTACAACACTCTGAGGAAGCTCTTCTGGCATTTTCTGTTTGCACATTGAACCGCATGAAAACAATACATAGTGATGATAAATGTTCTCTTACTTTAAAGGACTTTTTCATCCGAGCCCAACAGAATCAGAAATAATCTACTTCAAACGGTATAAATGCTGTAAAGACTGTAAATACAACATGCATTTAAAGGGGCAGTATGTAAGAATTTTTGAGATTTTAGAAATAGTACTACCAAAATTATCAACAGAATGTGAAAGAGCGCTGACGTGTTGACATATACGCATTGTGTTGCAGAGATGTCTGAGTTAGCCAGCTAGCCAGCTAGCCTCGGCCCAACCCGACCCAAAGCTCCGCTGCACGGCTAACTGAGCTAACTAGCAAACAGCAGCTACAGTTAGCAGCAGTTAGCCTTCACTCTGTTGATATGCAGCTTCAATTTATTTCAAAGCTGCCATAGGCGTTGGCGCTAACCTCCCGTCTGTTTTGAAGTTGGCGATCCCCAGTCATAATAGGTCCGCCTCTTTATGGAGTTCTCTGTCCTGATTGGATAAAGTTGGTAGGGATACCAGAACATCACTGGTCAGTTCCTACAAACTGTACTGCACCTTTAAAGAAATATTTTGACATTTTGAGAAGCACGCTTCTTCATGACTACTCCAGGCCAGTAAAACACAGGGGCTACAGCCAGCCAACAGTTAGCCTAGCTTAGCATAAAGACTGGAAATGGCCCCTGGAACACTGTTATCGATCTTCTCATCTAACTCGCACAGTACATTTCCAATAACAACAAGCTATTGTTATTAAGATTTAAAAAGGAAACTTAAAAAAAACACACACTGCAACACACAAGCTACACACACACACACACACACACAGTATTGTGTCTTTGTTGATGTTGTTTTTCTGTCTCACTGGACCGTGCATGGAAAAACTTGAGCTAATTTGCCTGGAGTCGCTTTCTGCTTGTTCCCTTAACAACAGAGGGCAAGCCCACACCACATCACACCCCACCACACACACACACACACACACACACCACCACCACCGCCGTTTTCCTCCCTCCTCCCCTTCTTCCAAGAGCTTGCCCTTTTTAGGCTGTTCCTTTTTTTTCCATCTGAAAAGGGGGATAGTATGACAGCTTTTCCTGCTTCTCGTGGATTGGAGCCGGGAGAGAGAAAACTCTGTTACTCACTCCGTCTCCAACTTTGGGAGGAAGTTACCACCTCTTCCCCAGACTCTGAGCACACACACACTCACGCTCAGGCAGATATACACACACACACATACACACGCTCTTCAGGACTTGACCACAGCAGCAACAGGGACTCGGCTGAAACAGGACTGCTTGTAATGCTGCTTTTGTTTTCAAAATTTGGAGGGAAAGCCGGCTGAAATCTGAAGCTTTCTGCACGGACTGAACGGCTTCAGAAGGCACATTTCTTGTCATCACAGACTGGTGAGTTTGACAGTTTAACTCAGTGCATGCGGAGCCCCATAGAAACAGCATTGAAACCGCAGCTCTTCTGTCACTGAACTTTTTCAATGGCTGAAGTGTTTCTGCGGCTGCTCTGCATCTCATTTAGAGTAAAATGTTAGTGCGGCAGGCTTGTTGTGAGGTGAGTGTGTTTGGGAAAACTTACAAGTGCTGTAAAGTTCGGTATCTGGTTTCAATCACAGCAGCTCTAGTAAGTTTTTTACTTCAGATGAAATATCCTCATGTGGTTGTTTATGTTTTGATCAACTTGTTAAAAAGGACTGAAAAAGTGAATGAGTTTTGGTAGCGGCAGAGTAAACACCTTGATAAAGCCATTTTACGCATGATGTTATCAGAGCACAGTGTGTTTTTGTCAGTATCTGTCCAGCTGAAGATCAATCCATCGGAGCAGTCTCGTGTTTTTCTGCATGTTTTCAATGAACCGCCGCCAGAAAGCAGCTGATGCAGCACTTGCAGCTTGAGCCTGGGTACGGCTTTCCTGTGCAGCTGCACGTTATTGGCTAACCTTGTGGGTGATTAATTAGTTGTCACCTTGCCACAATCAAAGCAAACATCCTGTCGCTTTTTGTATTTTTCTTGCTAGTCGCATAATCAAAGACAACTGACGTGTAAGATCTCAGATACGAGGCATGAAGGGCGCACACATGGTGCATATGACTCTTGTTTTTCAGCTGTTCCGCCGCGATTCTCAGAGTTCATAGGAACATTCATGCAGAACAGCAGTTGACCATATGCTTCAGCTCCCAAAGGCCCCCTCCCTTATCCTCTGTGGTCAGCTCCTCTTATCAGCCGACTGGAGGTGATGGGTGGAGGCTGGATAGGGGCTGGGCTGCTCTCAGGGGTCTCCTTTAATTCACACTATCTGAGTGGGCTGGCAGCACTTTAGCTGTGCCTCCTCCTGCAGTCAATCAGATAGCCTTCCATAGGATGAGTGTGAATGCTTGGTTAAGTAACCCCTTCGAGGCCAGCTGGGAAGAGTTGACTCCTGCGTGACCTCTCCGACTAAATAAAGCCAGGAGACGTTCCTCTTCCCCAAAACCCCCGCCGACCCACTTATCAGTCGGGCCTGTCTTATCTGTCCCGAGGATGGTTGTTAACGTACTCTATTTACCGAGATGCCAGAGGTCAGACTCTGATTTGAACTGCTCGTCTAAACTCCCAGGGTACCAATCTGTTTGCAGGGGAGATACAGAAAGTTTCAGCCAATCAAAGCCGAGCTAAGGGAACAGAAAAAAAGCCCTGCGTAGACAGCATTGCACAAGAAACAAACACAACCCCCTGCAAGAGAACAGAAGATGTGCTGTTCATGATTGTTTATACCATTAGTGAGCGAGAAATATCTACTTAAAGAAAGAAATCAGAGCGTGTGATGCTGCCATTATTATTATTATAGAAACCCCACAGACTTTGGATTTGGCTGATTTAGCACTCTTACATATGAACTTTAAAAATACATTGTCATCACTAAATAGTCCCAGTAGATGTTCTCAAAGTCACGCTCATTAATTTTCAGTTTTCTCATTTAGTTTGTAGCTTAAGGAGAATGCTCTCATATAAAAAAATTAATTATCTTGGACTGTTAGACCAAAGTAATAAGATGAGGTAATTTTCAAGTTTAGCGATTTAGGTTTCCTAAAGTATATGCATACAGTATCGTGTGTTCTCCTGTTTCCCAGAATTACTAAATTGATTATTAACTTCTGCATCAACAGCTCACTGATGGTTGGTCAGGTTCTGTATTGTAGCGTAAAAGCTGGTGCAACAGGAAAAGTAAAACGGATTAAATGGAGAAGTTTCAAAACTCAAACAAATGTAATCCCTCTAATAGTGAAATATAGTTGGATTGTTGAGTCTCAATCGCAGGTTGTCATATACGTTGCTTTGGGTTGGCGAGCCAACTTCAACGATCTTTATCTAAAATCGCTTACTACTCCTTTAAATGGTGTCTTATCTGCATAGTATGCCTTTAAAATGAGTTATGATTTCAGGAGCCGCTCTGCTGTCGCGTTTACCTCTATTTCCAAAAACTCTTCAAGGCTAGCTACACATCACTTACAGTTTACCTCAGAAGTAAAAAAATAAATAAAATTTTTACTTGAAAATCCTACTGACCCGAACTGACCTACGACTTTGATGGCCTCTAGCACTGACCGAGGACGGTCGTATTGTGAATACAGGAAGACATTAATGTGTGAAAAGATCGAACACTGTGAAAAAAGATTTCATGGTATGCATTAAGGCGATGACATGGAGCCATTACAGTTTCACGGATCAGCTGATCATCAGATGATCTTTCTTAACAGAGTGATCCATTCAAACACTTGGCTGCTGCTGTTATTTTTCAGCCAGTGCCTGCTATTACACTACAAACTGTGAACGCATCCTCGTGCTTTTGATTGTAAGAGGTTCATTAATCGTTTTTATAACACTGTCTACACTTTGAAGTGTAAATGTAAATGGACTTCTCAAATAGCTTTGCAACACCGATAAGCATTCACCCATTCACACAAATGTGGCCAACTGCTCATCAGGAGCAATAACCATTCATATGCACACTCACAAACCACTTGAAAAGCGAACAGGAGCAATTTAGCTTTCAGGATCTTGCCCAAGGACTCTTTAACATGTAGACTGCAGGGGCCGAGGATCAAACCTCCTCTATCTCAGGAGCCACTGCTGCCCCCTTCTCATCTTGTTGTTTTACTTGAGAACCAAATGTCTTTTGCTCATTGCACCATCTTCCATCATGCAAGAGTTTGGTCTTGATTAATGCCTTTTCCATACCCTCATATTATGGTCATCTAATGGCAGAGTTTTGGAGATAGGAAAAGGTTTACTTTAACCAAAACCCTCTTTTATGATGTTGCTGTTCAAATTTGAATGGTAAACATCCTGAATATCTTCATGAGGATAATGACAGGAACTCCTGTTCTGCCAACCGCAACTCTAATCTTCACTAACATGAAGCAACCGAGAGGCTATTTTAGAGTAATTGAGAAACAGGAGTTTGATGAATGACGCATCTCACAAACTGTGTTTAGCAAAGCCCCTGTCAAACGCTGATGTCTTGCAGGGCTCAGGGCTTACTGCTGTCTTGTAGGAGCTTCACTGGTCAAGACACTCCCCTGCTGAGGCTCTGGCAGATGTTTGACATGCTAAGTCCGGCGGGTTTGCCTAAGCTCACACTGCTATCTCGGACACGCACACTCACACACATACAAAGGGAGGCCACACAGAAAACCGAAAGACACACAATAAAAGAACTAGAACATGCACACAGGTGGTTAAACTGCCTGCTGGTATTTGCTCAAACAGGACGCGACAGATCAGAACCTCACGTATTTGACATGTTTGTTGTTTAAAGTTGTTTTTTTAGCAGAAGAGAGTTAAGACAATCCCAAACTGGAGGCAGTTTTAAAGGATAAGAGCACCCAAAATGTAAAATTCAGTCATTAAGTCGCGATTCGGGGAACTGCAGTTTTAAGCACTTCTGCATTGGCTTCATTTTTTCTGCCACGGAGGTTGCAACTTGATTTTTACTCATCTCTATAGTGAAATATACGATGCCGATGTACTTCAAAGGGGCCATGACAAATGATAAGACTATTGGTGTCTTTGCTTTTTTACTGCTGGTCACTAATCAAGGTCAGTTAAAGTCACTCAAAGGCTTTTTAAAACACTGAAAACAGGCACCGGCCGCCGCTCACGCTAAACAAAAACAGTTCCTGTCACGACAACATTTCAGGAAAACCTCCTAAATCTCACGGAGCCACACCGTGTTCTCGAGCGGTAAAAGGTAAATGCCGTGGACCCAATCACTGAAAGGGCAAACACGTGTTTTGCGTCACCGAGTAATCTGTAGGGCCCATGTAATTGATACAGTATGTGGCGCTGGCGTGCGGGCTGGATGGTGGCCCAGATCGATGAAAAAGGGTGAGATCATGGCTCTATTTTTGGAGCTCTGAGTTAAGGTTAATTTAAAGCCTGCTGCGCTTTAGAGAATCATAGAGGAATGTTCATTCGAATCAATTTTAACGTACACAAACACACGCAGACGACCAGCATCTGTCAGCACGCAGACACATACTGTACACACACACAGCTGTGGTGGCTTCCTACTGCCATGAGCGCTGCTTGATTTGCTTGATTGGTACCGCGATAGCGTCAGTACGAAGATGGCTCGCAGGATATCTCCTCTGGATTTACATAGTAAAGCATTCTGGCTTTGCCTCACATCAGGAACACATCTGGGTGCTATTATCCACTTGCCCTAACCCCCAGCTCAGTCAGATATCTCCATTACCCTCCTATTACCTGCCATAGCCCACAAAATATGCTCTTCACGGGACAAGCAGTGCACTGTGGTTCACTTTTTATGACACGAAGGATAAACAGGGATTCATTGGGCCAAGGGTTGCAGTTAGTCTGAGCCAGGCCGGCGTCACGTTGGCATCCTGAGTCATGTTGAAATGTACAACCCTCCCCCCCTGGTGAAAAGCGCAGTGTCTTCAGTCAAGTTGCTGGCCGACGATGTCTGACTGATTTCTGTGTTTGCGCCTGGAAAAGTTTTTGTCCTTAAAAAGCAAAAGCTGTTGTTCATCGAGTGTACGTCAAATAAAGTACATGCCCAAAGCCGAATACATCAACACGCAGGGAAACACAAAGCTTTCTTTCAGCTCTGTATCAAGCAATAAACCATATTCAAGACGTTTGGATAAGATCAAAATCCTCTACTGGAACAAAAATGTCAAAAGTTTGAACGCCGCACAAACAAAACAGGTTCGGATCGCAATTCATTTCCAGCTAAGAACCACTCAAGAGGAAACTTAATAAAAAGTTGGGCAAGTTCTGACTGTGCATTTACTAGAGCCGTCTGTCTCTGCAGCTGGCAGCACATTGTGGTTCAGGCGAGGGTCAATTATTGTTTAACATGGGTTGTTTTGATTGTTTGATTTTACCTACAGACTGTGTTAGATTGGTGTGGTTTTGCACAGTGACGTGTAGCGTGGTCTACATGCTTTCTCTGAGGTGCTTTAAGAACAATCTGAAAGTGATGAAAAGCTGTTTTGTTTGGGGTGATTTCAGGAAAACACAGGGACAATAGCACCATGGAAACCAATTGCGTCACCCAATTTTTGTAACTTTGGTAAAGAGAAGGGAGAAGCCAAACCGAAACCTTGAGAGTATTTCGCGGATCTGGTCAGAGTTTCACGGCACAGACTGAAGAACTTGACAGCGCTGCAGTGATGAGTCAGCCGTCAGAAAACTAATCGCCAATTATTTTGATATATCTCCATATCATAAATATGGAGATATCCTGACTTTTTTTTTTGCAGAAATCACATTTAACCGACAGAAATATGCATGGTAAAGAAGCAAACAGGAGTTGGAGAGGGAAAGACAGATTGGTATGACATGCAGCAAAGCTCTCCAGCCAGAAACCTAAACTGTGCACCCAAGTTACAAAGTATGAATTTTAACAACTCCACTGCAGGATCCATCACCAGGGAAAAGGAAAGTTTGGAGGGATCAGAGTCTGAATTAAGTTCCAGGGACATTATTTTGACCCCCAACAAGTCCCTGCTCTGGAGTAGCGCTCTAAAAAAGTACAGGAACTTTAGAGTTGGGGACTGCTGAACACTTCAGATTGGGGGAGTACTCTCAGCCTTACACATAGGCCCTGGGTTATACAGAAGAAAGCATGTGACAGATGGAACAATGATGACGTCCAGGCTTTTGTTGTTGTGTAGTCGCACACAAAAATGCCATGTAGAGACAGCTTTTGCTTGTTCATGCATCGGTGGACGGGTCTGCCCGTAATCTCCGTGGGTCTTTAATCTGCAGTGGAAAAACACGGACAGCGTGGAGTGAAAGAACGTTTTAGTTTTGTGAAAATAAGCTCCCAGGACTACACGTTTGGGATCACTTGGGTGGAATCACGGCTAAAGCAAACAAATGCTGGAATAGTGCAATGTTTCCGTCTCTGCGGCCTGTTAAACTCATCAAACACTAATCTCCCTTTGGCTTAGAGATGTTTAGCTTCTCCTCCTTTGAGTGCAGTCGGTCTCCATCAGACCTTGTTCTGCCCGTTTCTTTTACAAACCCATATGTGGTCGTTTCAAAACATCTTAGTCCATCACATTCTCAGTGACACACTGCGTCTCAGTAATCCAGCACGCAGACAGAGTAAAACAAACCATAAAAGTATTTGCAAACACTCCGTGACCCAGGTCTGTTTGAGGTCACCTTCACCTGGTGCTCCATGTCTCGGCCCTGATAGCAACCACATGCCTGTCCTGTCTCCAAACGCAACAGTTCTCCCTCTCGGTCGGATCCTCTGGCAGGCCTCGACCGCGAGGGGAAGCAGCACTAACATTACACACAGCTTGAAACCAAAGATCTTCATGTCAGGAGGAACTGGGAAGAAATGCACCCTCGCCGTCTCCAGAAATGTCCTCCGCAACCCTCCACAAGACAATTAACCTTCACCCCACCGCGGACCGTCGTGAGCGCTTTCACAGACACTGACGTCGGTTTGGACGATGTTTCTGTTTACTGTGCGGAAAGTGATCGCCTGCACCTCTGCTGTTCTGGGGGAGCGCTTGAAGATCCATTATGTTTTAGTGCTTGGAGACGGTTTTCTGGCCTGATCGCAGGTGTGTGACGAATGGCTCGTAGAGAGACTTTTGTGATACAGTTTCAGATTCTCTGGCAGTTTGAAGGCTGCTGTTAACCTTTCATCAGCTACTGAAAGAATTTCTCGCTCCAGCCAAGCCTGGGCTTTGATTCAGTATATTTATTTAAGGGGGCACACGCAGAGTTTCAGAATGTGCTTCGCGAAGCCCAAAATAGTGTTTAAATGACTCAGATTGGTTTGTTTGATGCTGTGCATCATTAAGAACAGGCTGATTTTTTTTTCTTCAGTAGCAGCCACAGAAACAAAGCAGGGACATTTTAATGAACATAATCAAGAGCGAAAATAAAAATACTATAAGATGCTATAAATCCTTCTGGCAGCTCCTGTGATCTCCCTCACCAGAGAGCGCATGCATGTGTGTGGACTTTCATAATAAATGTGATTAGATTTAAATCTGGCAGTTTTCAGTCAGCGGAGCTTTTGTCCCAGGCGAAACCGCAGAAAAAGCCGTCCGCGGTGCCAAGAATTGTTGCGGCTGCACAGAAATTCGAGGCATTAAAAATATTTGTTCCCCTCTGCGGTCCGGCGTGTGTCATTACAATGAGTGGAGAACACCAACGCGCTCCCTCGCGTAATCGGACCTCTTCATCTTCTTTGTGTAAATCAAATGTGGCCTGACTCCCTGCATCATTTTCACCGAAGGGGCTCTGACTTTGACATGATTTCTTCATTGTGGAAAGGAGGAGTGTTGAGGTCGGACGGTTTACGAAACGAAGGATTACTGGTGAGGCAGGGAAAAGGGTTTGTGTTCTGTGACAAACTTTCGCTTTGGAGGTCTGCAGCCTATAAATCACCCGGCTGACGTGTGCGTACAGCAGACAGCTCAGTCATTCTGTCCCAACACACTTATCTCAGACAATAACAATGATGCTGGAGGAAGGGCTTCGAACCTGGATGTTGTCCCTGCGGAAAAGGGACAAAACGTCGCGGGAAGGAAGCGCCATTGTGTTTATGTGCAAGTGGATGATAACAAAAAACATCACACTGCATGATAGTTTGGAGTTTTTGCTTCCACTCGACTCCTCCATCGGAACGAAAAAGCAAACAACGCTCCGTCAGAAATAGTGTTTGGCCTCTTCCCCGGGCCACGACAGACCGTGTTTGTGCTGGCTTCAGTCGGTTTCTGCTGCGATCTTACATAAATAACTTGCCGCTGACTGACAGATTTAAGGAAGAAGAATTAGCCGAGTCAGTTGCAACCTTTAACATTCGCTACTGGGAAAGTGTTATCATGTTTTGATTTAATGTGAGATAAAGAGATGTGGACGCAAGTTTCCCACACAGTTACGGCCGTATCAGGACGGGTGAAGTGATTACTCAATAGTCAGCAGCGTGCGAGGGACTCAGGAAAGGGATGCCTGAGTGTTTGACCTCAGGATATGAGTAGATAGATGATAAGCCAGGACTGACCAGAAATAGGACCAAACATTAACGTCACGGGAGCTCAGGCGTGGCGCAAAGACACGTGCTGCCAAGGGTTTGGTTGGATCACTGGAAAATTACATCTTAGCTGTGTCATATCTTTTGTTTTCCACACTTGACTTACGTCTGATGGTTATTCGATAACTAAACAACGGAGGCTTGTTTTAAAGCCTAACAAAACTGCAGGGAAATTGGATTTTATAGCTAAAAAATTTTAGGCAGTTTTTTGCCACATAATAACACCATACGGTGTCCTGATTCTCGAGATATTCTCACTTCTGTGGCAGAGCAGTTGGTGCGAAACGCTTCCAGCAGTCAGCAGTCCGCAAAAGTTGCAGTTTCGAGTGCGAGAAGTGCGAAGCTTTGTTTGTTTGTTTGTCTGATTTTTGCCAAAGTTCATAGCTATCGCAATCCTACCCAAAGTGATGCACTTCATTAGGAGTTGATTTCCCCCCTCTGCAATCGCTGCTTTTCAGTTAAGCCGCCGCGGTTATTGGGAATGTTTGATCACGTAAGGGGCCATAATTTGAGGATTCATTACATTTACCAGGCTTAAGTTTGAGTAAAAAACGATGCGACAAAATGATACATCCAATCTCTAATGCATGACTCCTTTGTTACAATTAAGGTCTCGCTTTCAAGGCTGTAAGGGTAAGGCAACATCTGCAAAAAGAAAAAGCGAAACGGGTCACTTGGAGAAAATGACTGAGAGTTGAGAGCATGGGATCGTACATAGCTGGGAAGGAGGGAGGTCTGTTAATAATTTCCTTCTCGGGCTAAAACAAAAACACAACAAGACAACAGGGCAGGGTAATTAGTGTTTAGACAGGCTTTAAACAGGTCTCCAGTTGTTTTTAACCACCAGTTAATGGATGCCTGGGTCCTGATGAAGCTCAGTTTGGCTGCGTTCCAGAGCGAGAGGAGGCCAGTTACTGTACTGGAGGTGTCCGGTCATTAACTTTGACCTTGGCTTGAGTCATTCGAGCCGCTCGCTTTATTACCCTCGAGACAAAAACAAAATATCTCATTGAGGGCCCGTGTTCCTGGATAATGATGAGGAGATTCCATTAGCAGGGAGGGATTAGGCTCCGCGGGAGGGGAGGAGATGAACTTGTTCATAATTGAAAAGAAAGGAAGGAAGCTCGACGGGTAGACAACGCGTAGGTCCATCCCCGCGGTGCCTGGCAGAAACAAAAGGGCCATTCGCTGTGGCTCCCGCGGGGACCGAGGGGGTGGCCTGGAATAGCACGTTGCCATAGTGACCGCGCTGTCACTTAGCCCCCCGAGCGCTGTCTCAGTCGGCCGCTCCGTAGTGTACATTGGATCTGCCAAGAGTCAGCAAGATCAGAATCTGCCCTGGAAAAGCACAGCGGCTCTGCTAAACCAACGGCAGCTGGCAGAGGAGTTTTTTTTCCTAAACAAGGCTACGAGTCAGAAAACTTCACAGCTCAGCATTTTCTACAGCTCCTGATCCCCCCCACCTGGCATGTGAAGCACCAGACCCCCCCCCCGCACAAGTTACAGGGCTTTTATTGAGTTATTCGAGGGCTCCTGTTGTCGGATTTTAGAAAGATCTTCTAGATTTGAGCCGTTGCATTAAGAGATTTCAGTGTGGCAGGAATACCTCATATTTGTCACATTTAATTATGTGTTTGAAAGTTTTCTTCGCTTTATTCCACCTCCGTCCTGTTTCAAAATCAAAGACAATAATATATCATTATATATAGTACAACATATAATGAGACATGCAGCTATTGTATTGTGTTTGTTTTTCAAAAGAAGAGAAAGCTGCACAGGATTGGCAACGTGCGCATGACTACACCTTCCCCTCTGCAACCCTCAACTCATTCGAGGTTCAATCATGCTGTGAAGTTTGTACTCCACTTGGGGCCGTTGGAAGACTGGTACCCCCCGTCATTCGGACAGATTTCCCAGATTTACCTAATCATAACTATATCTAATACGGTGCAAGTTTGATACACAGACTTTATATACAGGCCGTGGTTTGATAGAACGATCTGTGAACCAATTAGGGTTTTGTCGAAGCAAGTAGGCAAGACGTTACACAAGCAGTCCACCTGAACCAACATTAAGGCAAGAAATTAGCAATGTAGTTGCTACATCTCCGCTCGTCACACTTAAAAGAAAAAAAAAAATCGGCTAACTTAAAAGCATGTTCCAACTTTCCTAAGGAGAAGTCACTACTTTGCATTGGCAAGCTGGTCTGGCTGTGGCGGGCTAGGCCCTCGACACTGGTGGTCTGGAGCCCCCATATTCAAAAAAATGCTGCAGAAGTGCTCTCTCGGATGCCCCTATGGTAGATAGAACATGATAGAGTGCCCCACTGTGTACAGCTGGTGCCTTTGTTATGTTTTCCTCCCCTTCCTCTCAGACATCCTGAGTCCGCCACTGGCCGTTGGCAATGAAATGATGCAACTAACTACACTTACCACCCACACGGACACTGAACGAATACAATTGCAGTAAAGACAAAATGCAGGGCTTCTGGAGAAACTAAAATGTATTATAGCCTGGGAATTTCTATGGTTTTGGAGTCTCTGTGCGTTTTACAGCACAGTCGAAACCCAGTGAAAAACTGAAAAGCCTGCCTCTAGTCTCCTGCCGGACCGTGTATCCTGCTGCAGGACTGTCATTGTTTGCATTGCAGACGCCTCAGTGCGTTTGGATCTAATGTAGCTTGACGTCTCTGTGTGTGTGTGTGTGTGTGTGTGTGTGTGTGTGTTTGCTCTTGTCTGTTTAGCCTGAGGACCAAAGATCACACGGGGCCCTGATCCAGAGGCAACGGGCAGAGAGAGATAGGACCGTGTTCGCTTCTGCATCTCAAACCTCTCGCCTCACCATGAACCGGGAGTGAGTACGTGCTACGAAGTTTCATTTTTGTGGTAAGTTTTAAACTCTATCCGTACTCCACTTTCTGCTTTACTTCTGCTTTTAAAAGAAGAGCGTTTGGGGGTGTTTTAAAGTTTATTTGCAGGCCACGTTACACATGGTTTACACATGTGTGGTTTCATGTTTTGAGTCTGACTGGAAGCTGCGTCAACAAACAAGCACAAATGCTGCATAAATCACCGAGGTATTTGCATCAGGCCACGCATCAGGCTCTGAGGTTATCAGCGGGTACAACTTAGAGGTAAATGCAAACACAAACATGTGGTTTGTGCAATTTGAGGACGTCCATATGATCCACGTGTAGGCGCGGCGACATGTGGTTCGACTTAGAGAGCAAGCGCGCACAGGTTAGAGCGGGGGGTGGGGGGGTGGAGGCAACGTCGCAGCCCGTCATCGCTTCACATGGACAGACTGTTTTTTTCCACAGCCCGGCCACAACACGAAGCACATGTCTGAGCGTGGCGCTAACATTACAGTGACTGGAAGGATTAGAAGCACCTCCTTTTATTTTGAACTGGTCTCTCCTCTGTTGCCATCAACACTGTTATGGTGCCACACCGTGACGTCATCACACCAGGGAGGTGGAAATTGTTCTCAACGTGAGGGAGAAAAGCCAGAGTCAGCAGGAAAGGGCAGCAGGGTGGAGGAGGAGGAGGAGGAGGAGGAGGAGGAGGAGGAGGAGGAGGAGAGTCGGGGAGGGAGGAAATGCACAAAGACACGACCCTGGTTTGGTATTCCGTGCAGGCAAATCCAATATTTTCAGATGAGAAACAGACTTGTTTCTCCTGAGGAGCAAAAAAGCTACTGAGTGAGGAGGAGGTAGAATGAAGGTAACACAGAGGACTGGATGTGGATAATCGCTGGAAACAAAAACCAGACTGCAGGGGAGAATGAACGTGAACTTTTCTTGTGTCTCCTCTCCAAATGTTTTACTTCCTAGGGAGTGTGACTTGCTCGCAGGAATGGTTAAAAACACAATAGATCCTCAGATCAACAGGAAAAGAGGAGGATAGGCAGTCAAAATGTCAGGGACACTCAGCCTTAACAGTACAAATAAGTCCACAACACACTGGCCTTTTAGCCCGAGCTCCACAAATTGATCTGGGAGTCCCATCAGCCTGGAAGGAGTCCTTTGTGGATACTTGGAAAATTGACTCTTGACCTCCTTAATAGAGGGCTGTCATGGTTCAGAGAGAATGGCAGAGGCAGAGTGCCATGTGCCAAATACGTTATGATGATCCCAGCTGAAGGCAGCACTTCAGGAGGACA
The DNA here is from genome assembly GCF_900880675.1 of Sparus aurata. NCBI lineage: Eukaryota > Metazoa > Chordata > Actinopteri > Spariformes > Sparidae > Sparus > Sparus aurata. The sequence goes on from NC_044203.1 coordinate 27,456,346, forward strand.
CAGAGGGGCTTTTGTTTGACACTTGGAAGCCTCATCCCACCCACACGATGGCGCATGAAAAAGCGCCGCGCTCGGTGGGTTTGACATCCCGGCGCCGCACAGAACTTGACACTGGAGGAGGGGTGCCTGGGAAATATTTCAAAAGATTTCCAGTACCTGGAAGAGCATCGATGTGGTGTCGAGTTGCATCTTAAGACAGATTTATATGATGTGTCTTGTTTGTTGTTTTCCAGGTGCGAGGAAAGCAAAGTCAGGACCACCATGGATGTGAAGAAAAAAGAAATGGACCTCCTGAGCAACAGCATAGCCGCATACGCGCACATCAAAGGTAAGTCGCACTGCGGCACAGAACAATAAGATCTCTATCCAAAAAAAGAACAAGTAACAGCACTGAACTCCATCTGCTCGTCTGTTCTCTTTCCTCAGCAAACCCGGAGAGCTTCGGCCTTTACTTTGTGCTTGGGGTGTGTTTCGGCCTGGTGCTGACGCTCTGCCTCCTGGTCATCCGCATCTCCTGCAAGCCGCGCACCAACATCGCCCCCTCCACGCCCGAGAAGAAACACTTGAAGGACATCAGCGAGGAGGACGAGGAGAGCGAGGAGGACGACGACAACGACGACGGGGACGACGTAGAGGCGCCTGTCCTGTTGCCAAGCACGGAAATCCCCGTCGGCAACCACACCAGCCAGTCGGACGGGACGCTGAGCGTGAATGTGTTCACTTCGGCCGAGGAGCTGGAGCGTGCACAGCGGCTGGAGGAGAGGGAACGGATCATCAGGGAGATCTGGAGGAACGGCCAGCCCGACATCCTCGGGTCGGGGACAGGGACTATTGGAAGAGTGCATTACTACTAACACACACACGAGAGGTTTTTAGGGGAAACACTGTGAGCTCCGAGGCCTGATGTGGACCTTTGGGTGGGCCTGGCGTCCCCGGAGCCTGTGTTAGATTCAAGGCAACATCATTGAAACAGGACACTGAAATGCCAAATACTCTGACTGAACTTTGTGATATTGCACTTCCTATGTAGCAATGATATTTTTTCGACTGACTACATGAAATTAAACCAAATGGTGTCTTAAGGACTGATGTGGGAGCTGACGGACACTTGAAGTAATCATTGTTTTTTTTTTGTTTCTTTTGTAATATATGGCGCTTATGACAAAAATGCACACAACTTATGTATGAAATAAGTGAAAGATGAGAGCATATGTAAGGACAACGTATGTACTGTATGTCTTGATTACCTGTTTGCAGCGAGGATGTTTATCCTCCAGGGAAAAACAGGAAATGACATTGTTTGAACAAGCACATATGAATCAATTTAGGAGGGGTGAGATTACACAGTATAATGTAAAGTCAATACAAAAAAAAAAATTGGAGTCTTTAATTTATGAATACATTAAATTGGTGTCTGTGTTTTCAGGGATAATTCCAACAAAAAGGAAATGACAGAATTAAAGTATTACAGTGAAAATCATCTACTGTTGTTTTCTCTTCATCATTCTCTGCAGACCCTTTGGCTCAAGATTTATAATCTAGATAAGGATAGAGAGACTAAATTTGCTAATAAAATGACTGGAAAGGTCACTCTTTGTCATTTGTTATTTCTGCACAATGTCTCAAAAAGGTTAGAACATGTCAAGTAAAAAGAAATGTCTGGCAAAAGAAAAAGGGCCCTGGCAGGGTCAGACATTAGTGCTGTGAAAGGAAGATGTTCTGATAAATATATGCATCTCCAAATTATATTAATTTCCTGTTGCCTTTACAGAGAGACAAAAACTTGCAAATGGAGCCAAGTCTGTAAGCTAGTTCAGGTGCACGGCACGGCCGGTAGCGACGGTGATGCAAATCAAGCGCACCCTATGTCTAACGGCAATTAACTCCACACCTGTTGACTTGTTAGCTTCTTTAACTGTCTCCTCTGTCTTATACAAAGTGGCCTAACCTCGTTACATTGGACTGGTAATGCCCATTTTCTCCTCCGTCATCCTTCCACACGCTCCACCTCAAGCTGAGGTGAGTTTTCCTCCACCTGTCCTCAGCTGTTGGACCACAACATCCCTGCTCCCCCACCTGACCGAGCTAATTGCTAGCTTAGCTATGCTATGTGCCCAGCAGTCCAGACTGAAATATCTCAACTATTTAAATGCTTGGCCAAGACATTTAGCACAGATATTAAGTGTTGCCTCGAATAACTTTGTAATGACGTTAAAGACTTTTCATTTCGAGCTACCAGCAGGTCTAATTTATTCATTTGTGCATTCAAAACATCTCAACATCTTACCAGTCCTTGCTGGAAAAACTAGCATAGACCAGCATAGCTGCTAACTAGCAAGAGCAGCATATATTGCGTTTTGGTGCTGGTATGCTGGTGACCAGCATGGGATGTGTCTACAACTTATTCCATATTGCAGAGTATGAGGAGGAGTTAAGTTGGCTGTGAAAGCCCAATACAGGGCACAGAGTCAGTGAGGTGTCACAGTACACCAAGTTTATTGAACACAAGTTTCAAACCTGCAAGATTTTGGGGTCATTTGAGGGCACCTGAAACAAACTGTAAATACTGCACTAAATATACAAACATATAAATGCAACACTTTGTGTTTTGCTCCCATTTCTCTCACAAGTTGAAGTAAACAATTTTATATTGGTTTTCTTTTTTATGTACACAAAATAATTAGGCTAGTTCTTTCAGATTTTGAGCACGTTTGTTAAAATCCAATCACTTAAGATACTAGTTATTTTTCATATGTCTTGCTGCATCAGAGCCAAATGAGTGAATGTTTAAATTAACAGATTTTGTAGACACTCAGAATTAAAAAAATGATATTGACAATTTAAAAAATGCTGAATATTGGATAATCAATGTACCCATAGTATACAAACATGTAATGTATGATTTACCTAACGTGTAGTTTTGATACTTTTCACATGAGACTTTGCCAAAGCAATATTTTAACATGACGTCTTTACTGTAGTGGTAGACTGATTTTTGGCCCTGGCAAATTATTGTGGGCAGATATTCAGCATTTTCCAATTATCTGTATCTGTGATTTTTTTGTCATATTGCAGATAAAATAAACACATTTAAAAATGTGCTATGTGGCTCCGATGCAACATCCTCTCACATAATGTTCTGCACACAACATTATCTGATTGGTAACACGTCAGAATTTCAGTTATAGCCTGTAAACACAGACTAATCTGAATCTGCAAAGTAACTATTAACTACATTAATTCAATAAATGTAGTGGAGAGGAAATGAATAAGCGGCGGAAAATGGAAATATTCAAGTAAAGTAACTCAGAACTGTACTTAAGAACAGTACTAACATAAATTGTTCTTAGGTTTATGCTGTATTTGCGTTGGTAGTAATTGTGGACATCATCTCAATGAGCTGGGTTAATTTCTTCTCTTTGTTGTTTGGCATACTATGATGCTTTGAAGCTTGTGATAGGGGCTTAATTGGTTTCATGCCGTATTTCCATCTTTGTTGGCGACGTTGCGGGCGGGCTGCATTGCTTATATGTTGGTTTCTGCATTTTCTTCATACACTTCATGTTTGGATTAGTTAGGGAGTTGACCCTCGCTACAGCTTCATGCAAGATATTTTCCTGGATTTGAGGTCAAAGTAGTGGTAGTAGAGTCGACCCAATAGCTGGTGCCTTGCTCTCTCTCTGATGTGGTTTTGGGGGAAGTCTATTAACATTGCTCCCCAAACTCTGCTGCTGTGACTTGGGTGCATGCTCACAGGGCTTGACCAGGTGAAATGGCCAATATCAACTCTGTTTTCACATTATAAATCTCTTCCACCTGAGTCGACTGACTGAATCGTTGCCTGGCTGCCAACAAAGACTTACAGAACATTGATGAACTGCCCACCCTGGGCGAATGTTTGTATTGGACACATGCACAAGTCAATTTTTAGTGGTTTGGTGATTTACAACTTATGAATAAGGCTAGTGTGAGTTCTTGGCATGGCAATTAAGACACACAAAGGGGAAAATGTACAAAATAATCACTTTTTTATGGCATATGTTCACATTCAGTCGAGCAACCTGGAGCTGCTGTGAGGCTGGTGTTGCTTGGAGAGGGGGCTTGGTTGGAGATGGAGTCAGGCCAAGGACATCTACTAGAGTCGTCCTCGTAGCACAAGCAGACAGGCTCCAGGTTTGCCTTGGGCCCTGCTCTGTTTTTAGAGGGAGCCCACACTGGACTCCTCTCTGTTGAGGTCTTAGAAAAGCCTCTCATGTGGTCACGGGCTTTCAGAAATCAGTGGCGTTGATGGTGTGGACTCTTTGAAGAAGTACAAGTGTAATTACATTTGTATAAAGTTCTTGTGAATGGCATCTACTTCCAAATCATACAACCCAAAATGTGTTTTACTCAAGCCACCATTCAGTATTTTGAATAGCGTGTTTTTTGTTTGTTTTTTTTATTTTACAGGATGTGACCAAAAAAACACATGTAATTAGAAGCAACATATGTTAACCTCATGGTAATTATGCAGTTATGAAACAATCAATGAAATTAACATGAAATCCAGTTAAGGAAAACCATAAATCTGAACCACAACACGGCATGGGAAAGAGCTCTACAAAGACCAACATAGTACAGACTGTTTTTTGCGGTCCCTCCATAAACCAGATAATAACATTCAAGCCATTTAACCACCGCTTACGACCGTGGAATCATTACTTTTTATCTTGATGGCCAAATTAGAAATGTTTTTGAGTCTAAAATTGCACAAACAACATAATTCTGTGGCTATAAGCAGTAATTTTGGACAGCCTCACGATTCTTCTCATTAAAAGGCTCCCTATTGAAACAGCATTTTTAATTGTGCAGCAGATTTAATTTCCATTTGCCATGAGGCCATCATTCAAAGGATTTCTTTCTGCATCTGTCCAGCCCTTTTCTGTTTTGACAGAGGGGAACTGTTCTGCATCAGTTCAGTTTCTAATTTTAACTCAGAGGGGCTTTTCTTGGTTTTTGACCTCTGAGCTCCAAACTGCTTCAGTTGTCAACACTCAGTTTTCACTACTCCCAACTGTTAAGCAGCACCTGTATCACTGACATTATTGTAACAAATGGTTAATCGTCCTTTGTAAATGTTTCTTCCAATTAGTCTCTCAGTTAATCTATGAGTGATTTGTTTTATAAAATGATGAACAATTGTGAAAAATGTTGATCAGCATTTCACAAAGCCCAAGATGACGTCTTCAGATGTCTTGTTTTTAAAATATATTTAGTTTGCTGTCATAGAAGGGTAAGGAACCCAGAGAATATTCACATATAAGAAGATGAAATCAGAGACTTTAGACTCTAGTATGTAGTTGACAACTAACTAATTAATTGTTGCACAGTTTCTTCGGTAACAAAAAAAAATCATTCAAAAAGTCAGAACTGTTTCCATATAAGCTGATCCTTTGTTTATTTTCATTTATTTCACCCCTTGACCACAAGGGAATGTGCCCTTAATGACCATTATTCAACACAGTATTTAAAAATAGTATGTTCCCATGGCAGTTTCAGAAGCACCCCGATCCCTGATGAGCTCCAGATGTTATCCATATGTGCAATCCAGTGGGCAACACTAGAAGGGCTTAGACAGGAGCACACCACCACTACCACCACCGCCGCTGCCACCATTTGGAGCCAAAAACCAAATCTATACGCCTTCCTCTGAAGATTGGACTGATCCTAATATGGCAGAGTTAAATAGCTCTCTGGTGGGTGCAAAGAATTTCTCATTAATTCTCTCCCACGTTCTCTGCATCCATCGCGATGAGTCACTATGTTCGGAGTTTTCAGAGTGAGTCAGTTTTTCTCTGAGTGACACAGGATGGCTTTTCCACTTAACTGCAGAAGAATGCAGTTGACCACAAACTCTGTTTAAACGCCTGAAGTGATTCAACGACAGTTTTTTAGGATTTTGCTTCATGAAAGCTTGATTCATTAACATCAGCAATTTACTCCTCTGAATAAAATATATTATCTGTTCTCTAATGTGAGGCCACTGGTGCCAGGTCACTTCCACCAACCCAGCATTCACTGGGAATCTTGGCACGTCTCATTATGTAAAGTTATCATATAGTGCCCCCCAGTGGATTAATGCAGCATTAAAATCTGGTGAAAAAAAATCCCCTGCAAATCCCCCATGTTTTTGACAGTAGTATATTGGTTATTAACATTCAGGTAACAATTCCCCTTTGGATGACTTAGAACTGTATAACAGGTCTTTGCAAAAGACATTACAATATTTCCTCCTATGTACAGCTGCATAACATTTTCTGCTGAGGCATTAAATGTTAAAAGTACAGTAAATCCTTTGACAAATGTAATAGAGGTGACTCTTGAGACAGAACAGTGTAAAATAAAAAATTCCAACAAAGCGTAACCCACTTCAGTCTAAAATATTTGTGATTTCCAGCATTCAAATATAAAATTTTAACAGTACATCTGTTTTAAAAGTCTTTTGAAGGATCAAGTTTTTCTAGTCCACTGCAGGAGTAGCTCGATCCAAAGTCTGACTGTCTATTTTTTCACTGGGAGGGCTTGCTTGTCTTCTCCATCCCCATTCCATGTCAGAAAAATGCTCATCTTGTTTTAATCTGCAGTACCATAGTCTGCGTGGCACAGTGTCAGACAGCCAGCCCAGTCACAGTCTGGGTTTGGATTAATGCTTCATCCTCAAACTGTGCATTTCCTCCTGTGTGGGAAAGATATTTAAAAGTTAGTTATACCAGAAGTTATGATTTTGGGACCTGCAACTTCTGTATTCTTTCTAGTGAACACAAAGCTCAAGTCATGCCTCACTGACCTGCAGTGTCATTCGTTTGTTTTTCTCCTCCCTCAGTTCTTCTTTCACTTCCTGCATGTCTCGTCTGATCAAAAGAGACAGAAACAAAAAGAGGAGTTTGCAGACATGAGTATGTAGGTCAAGATGTTCAAGTCAAATGAATAATACTAATAGGTCTTGATCACTCTATTGGAGGTTTGCTTGTCTTGAACATGTCTTTCTTTACAGCAGCTTTAATCAATACATTTATAATAATGTATCAAATGGCAATGTAACAGTGGGAAAGGGGTTGCTTGTAGTAGTAAACCTACAGAGGGTTATCACCTAAATCTGCAGCTCTCCTCAGCTTTACAGAGCTTTAGAGTTGTGTTGTGCAGCCCACAGCTTTACTGTTTTGTTTGCTCGCGCACCTTCGGATGCAGAAGACAGCTGTTTTCAGTGAAAAGCTCTAAAAACTCTCTGTACACTACCTTCCATGCACCAACCAACAGACTGACACCGATAACGAAAAGCATTTAGCAGCTAAGAAAACCAATCATTTACCTCCTGATTTGGTAAAGTCCAAAAGCAGACGTAAGGTAGAGTTAATACTGGACTGATATTCATCATGAGCAACTCGACATGAATGATCATTTTGTTTTGAGCTGCTGGTGTGTGAAAATGAGTAACTGTTCGCCATATTAACTATAAATGTGATTAAACAGTATGTCAAAGTTGTGTTTACAACTCGTTTCTGCTGTCCCTAAGTGGCCAAAAAAATCAGTTACTGCAGATTTAAATACAAAGATGTAAATCTTAGGCGGACCAGTGTAAGAAACTTTCCTGTCATCGTGAGAATAAAAATGTCGGATCACAACAGATTTAATGCAGGCTGGTAGCAGGAATGAAAGATTATCTTACAGATAATGTCACAGAACATTTTTCAAATATTGTGACTGCTCACTATGAACAGGTACGCTATCTAAAACCTGGCAAGCCAACTGTTCCAGACAGATGCACTTCTCTGATTGAAATCGTGTCTACAATGGCACGTCATGTTGCTGATGCGTCATATTAAATCAAATCAAATTTATTAGGGATGAATGTCGCCTACGCGTTCTCAGTTAGGTAAGATGGGAAACTTGAGTGTTATGAAGTCCCTCTGTGTGATTCAAACAACACTGTGTCATACCTAAATGACTGAATAGGTCAACTGACTCCCAAACCTCCCACGTATGACAATACCAAAAAACACATAATCAACCATTGGCCAGAGGGCTACCAGCAACAGGTGTACTGAGCCTTTATCGTCATGCTGTAAACTTTGTGACAGTTTGGTTAGATCTGGGCTCCAAATGTCTTGGTAAGGTTTAGGTACCAAAACTTTTGACCTCTTAGTTGGGTTTAGAATTTTATCGTGGTTTGTGTTGAAATAAGTACATTAGTTAAATAAATATTACACTACGTTTTTGACAGATCTTAGTACGTTAAACAAGTTCTACTTACTCATGTCGTGTCTGTAGAAGCTCTAGGGCCATCCTCAGCTCTTTAATCTCAGCCTGCAGGCTTTCCATAGTTGGCTCTTCTTTATGCGTCACAGTTCTGCCATCCACAACTACTTTAGGTGGTGTTGGTCGAACGGGAGGCGGCGTCCTTGGCCGATGATCAGGCTTTGCAGGTGTTGGCAGAAGGTTTTCTGTACTCTGCAAGGAATTAGGTGACTTTGCATGACATTGTAAAGACCACTGAACCTCACTGGCCGCAAGATTAAATTATTCACACAACTTAGTGAAATGGAAAATGCACCGGGGTTCCTTACTGAAGCAGTCAACAACACAAACCTTTTGAAAGCCAGGCAATTTCTCTGTCTGGAACTTTTTTGGCGACAATTCTGGCTCTGTCTGGTCGGTTACATTCTGGGCCTGCAAAGGGACATAAGTCATGCCTTAAAGGCTAACATTTCTAACAATCAGTCAATCCTCACACCTTGCCTTAAGAACTTGCATGCCTGTATTATGCCAATTTTATGTTGTTATGTCTGTCTTTGGGGCAGCTATGTACAAACCACAGGAGGATATTTCAAGGAATTATCTTAATTTCCCAGAATGACTTTTGATCATCCCTAGAGATCAGGACAGAACTTGTTGCTATTGGTGTACAGTTGGCATGTGAGCGACTCATGAAAACTTGTGTTTATCACAAAGGCTTTATTCTTGTTCAAACAGATCTTTTGGCTCCATTGCATTCTGATCTATTGAGAGTACAAGTGCGGAAAATTATTATGTCTTCCACTCTTACAATGATTTCTTTTGCATGAATACTGTACCTTGGTAGTAGCATAAAATATGATTTGTGCTGAAAATAACCTGACAACAATTGGAGTGCAGAAAACATACCACCAAAGCACCAAATGGAGCTTGAAATGCAAGGTACCTCTAAATATGTTCAATCCATTGACAAAAATGTTCGTACTGTTATGTGGAAAGTATGCACAAGATAAAGCAAGGAGTTGCCTCATTGTTGCAGTCATAATCACAAGTTGCAAAGGTCATCTAAAGAAATGGTGGTTAGCACCACTCATGTGGTTTGGCAAGTTGTCAGCGGTTCCTGCCTCATTTTCATTACATGACTTCTCACCTCTAGAATGGTCACACCTCAAGCATAAATCAGTACGAGTCTGTTGCTAACCTGGATTGCTGTGACCAGGCCTGATGGTGGTCTCCTCTGTGGGGGTTTGGCTCTGTTCGCTGTGGGATGACTCAGCTTTTCAGTCTGGAAATCCACTCCGTCAAAATTGTCGGCCTCTTTCTCCTCTGGTTGTTTTGTTGAAACAGGAGCCACATCACCGTTGGTTCTACTGAAACAAAGAGTAGAGAACGAAGAGAACACTATTATATAGTATAAGATATAGTATATATTATCTATTTATATCAACCTTTAATTTCATTTAAAAAGGGGGGGGGGACCTATAAAAAAATATATAGCATTTAGGTCTGTCACAATAATTACATAATTAACTTATCATACACATTTTGTGGAATTATCGACTTATGTGCATGACCGCAATCATTTTTGCTAGCCTCAATACTGCCCGCTTTGTTTATTTGCAATTTTTGTAAGCAAGCCCATGAGCCTATTTTATGCATTGTTTTGGTTGTGTGGTTTTATTTAATTTATGTTTATTGTTCATTGAGTATTCTTAATAATAGATAATAATGAATACAAGTTCATTGCTCTTTGAAACTGTACCACTACTATAAAATGTACTTTTATTTTACATTATTTTGTCTTTACTTTAGTGATAATAGCAATGTTTATTGCAATTATTTCTGGGACAGTGTATCAGCTAACAAAAGTACTTATTGTGACAGGCCTGGTGGCATCGTGGGTGATGTACAGGATGTAGTTCACATTCTCAAATGAAAAGAAAAAACACTTTAAATGTGGTTTCCAGTTTCTGAAACTGACATGGGTGCAGGTGCAGAACATGGCAGCTGCGGTCTTAAAGTCTCTGTCTTATCTTGCTCTGGCATTGGTTTCACTTTTATAGCTCGTAAACAATGGTGGCAGAAATGTTCAATAACCTTTATGCATTTGTTAGATCTGATACGAGGTTTGTAAAGAATCAGCCTTGAGGTGAAAGCCTATAACATTTTTAAACATTAAGACGTATTTGAATGGAAGCTGGAAAAGTACTTTCCAAATGCATTTGCTTGGAAACAATCTTCAGAAAAAGCTCCTTTTCCATTAGCAGCCCCCTCAAGACAGGGCTGTTTTTGTTTGCTCAGTTGTGTGTGTGTGTGTGTGTGTGTGCGTGCGTGTGTGTGTGTGTGTGTGTGTTTTTCTCAGGAAACAGGAAATGGGCTGCTCTCGTCTGTTTAGGCCCGATCTGACTCATCCCAGAGTTTCCACTGAGCCGCTTAAGGTCGGGCATCCTGGCATTCTTCTTTAAGGACACCATGGCAACTGGTGGCGGCGACCAAAACCTTTAACATCTAAAGGCGCTGCTCCCGGTGCCAGACCAAAGAGGAGAAAGTGTTCCTGACATTTCCTAAGGGCCTTTTTGCTTTGGAAAGGTTGGATATGAATCACAGTTCATGTCCCTGAGTTGGAAGACTTTTCTCTAATATTTCTTCAGTGGTTTTGCATCAAGATTCGTTCTAAGACACAACAGCAGAGATGCTTTCACTCACTTGGCTAAAAGCTTGTTGGGTTTGTCCTTGACTGGAGGCGGGCTGGGCCTGTGGAGGGTTGGCAGCTTGACTTTGGTTGGAGGATTGCTTCTCAGGTCCTTAACCTCTGGTTTATCATCTGTAAAGCAGATCCATAAATTTACTCCACAACATAATTGAATGGCTGTGTGACATATAATGTTACAATTATAATAAAAGCCATATATACCTTTTGTCTTTGCTGGACCACCTTTATCCATCGCTGAGACCGCTGGCTTCACTGAAAAAGTAGCAGTGAATAAACCATTACCATAAAGATATATTGGATATGTGAGTAGCATGGCTGCATTTTAGATGAAATGCTACAAGGATTTTATTTGGTTATATTGAAATGAGGACGTTGCTGCGCACAATAAAGCGGTGACATCCTACATCAGTCTTTCCGCAGACAACTATTTTTGCTTTGAATCCATTGATTAAATTTAAAAAGTTTCACACAGCAACTACTTTGAAGGTGCTCTCAATCTGCAGGTCATTTCCCATCTGTCGTTGCAGAAAATTAGTTGCCAACCAATTGGATAATAGATAAATCATTTAGGTCATTTTTATAGCAAAAAAATGTAAAACATTTGCTGGTTCAAGCTCTTTAAATGTGGATGTGGAGGATTTTCTGCTGTTCTTTCTTCTCTGGGTTTTGGACTGCAAGTTGGACAAAAGAAGTAATTTGAAGATGTCAATTTGGGCTCTGGGAAATTGTGATGAGCATTCTTCACATTCTTTTTTTGACAAGACAAAATAGAAAAATACGTCTATTTCAAGGGACAAGTTAGACAATGTGCAGGAGTTTGCTTGCAACTTTCAACATTTTATAGACCAAAAGAACAATAAATAAATGGTGAAGATAATCATCAGATGTAAACATTATGAGGGTAATTGTTAGTTGCAGCCCTGATGCTGTTGTGTGTAACAAAATGAATATAGAGCGGGCATACATGCTCAGCAGATCTGCCTCCGACGTACAGTATGTTAGCTTTAACACCTCATGCAGATGTGGCTTCTGCTGTAACAAATGCACTGTATCCATTGCCTGCTCTGATTGTTAATGTATTATTGTCTCATTGAGTTCAGTCAGGGGAAATGACAGTAAAAAGCTGCTGGCTTATTGTATTGGTCTACCAGGAGGATTTGCATTTATTTACCATGGAAAGGATTATTGTTTAATGTGGTGGAGAATACAAAATGCTTCTGGTGTTTTAATTGAACTATGATCTAGTTTATGAGCAGTTGCATGGGAAGGCAAAGTTGTGCACATTACTGGAGCAGACCAAGTCACAGCTGTATCCAATAGCACTGCAGTTACCAGTTCCCAAGGGTCTCAACAAGTTCATCAGGGACAGTCGCTCTGGCTCAGCTCATAGAATAATACAGCCTCTGAGAGGACTTTGCCTTGGAGACTGAGAGAAAAGATGCTTGAATTAGGCAGCCTCAGTTAACTGAATGTAATGTGAGTGAGGTTCCTGCTTGCCATGCAAGTCAAGGGCTTATCTCAAACAGACGAGGTTTAGGAACACTGGTAACAGACCTGCTAAGTAAATACAAACACAACCAACAAGTAAAACTGCACTAATGCATAGCCCTAAAAACATCTTTTTAAAAAGTACAATACTTTGCGTAACACTTAGGACTCAGAGATGCATAACAGACCAAATGATAACACAGGAAGCCTACCTTGTGTGTTCAAAGCATTGTGCAACATTCCCTCTCAAGCAAACCATCCGCACAGCAGCAGTAGCTCAAGTGTTGCCTCTTGTGCTGGTTGTGAAAATCTCTGTGACAGAGCTCTCCTCCACACCCCCTCCCCACCCCTTGTGTTTCCTCCAAGACTCCTGAACTGTGTCACATGACCAGTCTAACCATCCCCCAACTGAGTGTGAGACTTCCTGTGCAATTCTTGTGAGTGATACTGCGTGGAAAAAAAATGCTGTGATGAGACAATGTTGTGGCATATACAATAAATGAGGCTGTGTTGATATTCAGTTAGTTCGGGTGACACCTTTGAGTACCCGAACACTTTGTATGAAACTGTTACACCTCTCTGTTTGACAAAAGTACGAAAGTGTAAAATTGTCATTTTTGTTGTTTTGTTGGTAGAAGTAATTACTACATTTGCATCTTGCACTACATGCAACACTCCTCTGCTGAACCTTGACAAAAAGCCACATCCTGCTCTGTGTGACTGGCAGATTTGATTTCAACATTGTCTTGTTTCAAAGTCTTTCGCTGTTTTTTTTAAACCACAACACTAAAAAGAGTATAATTTTGGCTTCCATTACTGTGAGAACACATAGAAATGACAACTACATGTAAGACATTTTGGAATAATTAAAACTTTTACAAGAAAAACCTACAACACAGAATTCCTGCAATTGCTGCATTGATTCAAAGTTGCTCACAAACCTAAGAAAACCTACAGCAACACAATAACGAATTGTTACTGTCTTCCTGCACAAGATAGGATATCACACTGCAGATACAACAAGATATGTATGTTTGTTTTGTGGGTGGGTGGGTTCCGCATTAATGAGATCGCCAAACTTCCAGTTAAACAGGTCTGCCTGTCTAGCTTTTGTATTGTGAGACGATAAACACTTCTTGTCAAGACATCTGAAACAAGGTCACCATGTGCAGGGAACAGCATCTTGTCAGTACTGGTAAAACACTTTGCAAATAGTTTAGAAATACTACAAACTAGAGTTGTATTAGTATTTGCATCAAAATAAACCAAGTATTAAAAATTAAAGTACTCACATGCAGAATTGTATATTTTATTACAGCTATGGATGCGTTGGTGTTTACTTTAATATTGCTGCTGGTAGAGTTAGGTGTAAATTTAACGACTTTATATGCTTCTGGGTCAGATTTATCTCTAGCATTACATGATAATTAATTGGTAGGGGTGGGCGATTGGACAATTCTAGATCATGAAACATCTTGAGGGTGTCCAAAATCAAGTTTTCAAGCGAATCATAGGGATTGTGGTATTTAATGTCCTCCCCACATAACCTTTAGATCTGCGCCATGCGAGCAGACCAGTCAGGAATGTAGCAAACTGAACAGGTATGGTGGCCAAACAAATGAATGACAATACAATTGGGGTAGGCTATACCCAGCAACATGGCAGCTAAGTAATTTGAGTAGAAATTAATTAATTTCTTCAATGCAATAGTGAGTTTTAATGGTTTTAATGAAGAAATGTGTAGGCGAATTCAAGTCTGGCTATAGCATTTCAAAATTGAGAAAAAAGATTGCAATTTAAATCTTGATTATGATTAGATGGATGGTGATTTTATCTTTTGGCTGCATGGCACTTATTTATTAGTTGATCATATTTCATATTAATAATTTAAACTGTTATTGCAAAGTAAGTAGTGGCTAAAGCTGTCAGATAAATATAGTGTAGTGGATATAAAGCATAAAGTAGTGTTAAATGGAATTACTTAATTAAAGAACACGAACATCCAAATTGCACTTCTATTTTCAAAGCATATTTTTAGGCAATATCCTTAAACACAGGATACAATTTGATATTTCTAAATCTCCTCAAAAGCACATCAACGCTAGGACTGGGTGACAAAATCAAATATCTGAATATTTTTGACCAAATACCTCCTACCTCTGTGGATATAATGAAGAATAAGTCATTTACTGTAATGCAGTCTTTAAAACCAGGAAACAGTCTATCCTTATATAACAATATCCCAAATCTAAAGTGACATATAGTCTCATATGACGATGATGTTATAATATTGACATACTGTCCAGCCCTATTAAATGCAGCTCTTGAGTTAATGTAATCCACCACTGAGTAAATGAACATAGATTAAAATGGAGGAAACGGATGTATAATTGGCTTAATTAGTGAAATAATTTGGAAAACATACTTGAGAGGCTTCAAGTTGCTTCAGCAGCACATTCAAATAATGACATTGATCAGGAGGCCATTTTGGCTGCTTTTACACCAAATGCAGAACCTGACCAATATCACTGCCAATATCTCCATCTGCTTAAACAACACTCCATCACAGTCCAGACTGCCAGCACACTGCCAGGCTAAACACCACTGCAGCCAGATGTCGTGAGTCAGAGGAGAACCTCTAAAACATGAAGCCTGGTAGCTCCCCACTCTGTCAAATAGCGTTTGTTTCTGTGCTGCTGCACAATGCAGCACACATGCTGTTCTCTTACCTGAGGGGTTCTTGTCGACGTTGCGCGCAGGCGGCTGGCTTGTGGTCCCAGACTAGAGGGGGAGAAACGGAAAACTCAAACAGGTTGGCAAGTACGTCTTCTTGTGAACTGAAAGCATCTCTATTTCACACACTCTTTCCACTAAGGGAATTTTCAGTGAGTAATTCCAAAACAGAGGATGTTAAGGACAAGCCTGACTCACTGCATGCTGGTTGCAGACTTACTAAAGTGAGACAAATACCAGCCAGTGGCAGCTACTCATTACATTAGGAAACATTTCAAAAAATAGTGATAAAAAAAGTAAAGCAAATATGAATTACTATAAACCATGTCCATGGCTTCATGGTAGCACAGTGCAGTTGTCAGATCCTGAATGAGGAGAAAGTCCAGTTCAACAGGGATATTCTTGAGACTGTGTTTTAGTCCACTTACTTGCAGACTGTCCATCGGTGGTATCACCATGACAAAGTTATCAGGAAAGAAGCCACAGCGTCCGTTTAGCTCTCCCTCCCACCAGCCTTCATCTTCTGTTTCCTTCACATGGAGATTAAAGAGTCACATCAGTAGTTCAAACACGGCAGAGTCCTTTGGGACGTTAGATTGCTGTACAAGAGGTTACTAAAAGGTCAAGCAAGACACTGCTGCCTTATTATCATTTGTTCTAAGGTATTTCAAAAAATATTTTCCTATGATGCAGTGTGGTTTAGAGCTGCAATGTTTTATCGATCAATCAATTAGCTTGCAACTGTTGAATTAATCGCCAACTATTTTGATAATGGATTAATTGGTTTGACTTATTACAACAAAAGCCAAAATTCTCTGATTTCAGCTTTTTTAATGTAAATATTTTCAATTTCTTAACTCCTCCATGACAGTATATCTTTTGAATACCATTTAAGGACATCATCATTGGGCTTTTGGAAACACTGCACTGAGCAACATATTGAGAAAATAACTGGCAGTGAAATTAACCAGATGTCTTGGTTCTAATTTTATTTGGGTGACTGCCACTTTTGTGTCTTTAAAACAAATGGGCGGAATCTTGTGCACTGTGTCAGCTGATTCCCTTGAAAGGAACACAACTGGTTTGACTGGATGAACAATCTGAAGCACCTGCAAGTACTTTGTAAGAAAAGAAAATGCACCCAGAGGAGGTTATGATTCTGCTTTAAAGCGTGACATCATGGGAAATCATGTTCCAAACAATGTGGGAAAATAACAACACAACATGCTCCAACCTTCGCCAGTATCGCAACGACGTCTCCTTTTTTCAGATCCAGCTCATCCTCCGCTTTGGCCTTGTAGTCGAACATGACTTGGCAACACTCTGCCACTGAGGAGACATGGTACAAGTGATAATATGATACAATAGAACCTGAACATTATAGCACACCCCCGATTCCAAACAAGATGGTACCCTGAGCCTTCAATTTCATACAAATCATGATACTATCACCTGTAACCAATAAATCTGTTTACCTGTGGAATGTCCCAGACAGGTTTGTTGTTTTTTTTTAACCCTTTCCTTATGTTGCCCCTGTCCCAACTTGTTTGAAACAACTTGCTGGCATCAAATTAAGAACAAGCATATCCAATTATTGTCACAACATCCAGCGCATCTTGTCACCTACAGGAACTGGCATTTTCCATGGTAACAAGACGCTAGTCCTCGCTCTTAGAGCGATTGGTAATGTGCATTGTTCATTCTTGAAGGTCTAGGTTTGCAACTTTATTGCGTGATTACTAATTACACTGTTATTTTTGCGTAGCTCACTATGCTAATGCATCTAAACAAAACCACCAAACATTCACTGAACAAGATTGCAGCAACCAGGTGCTCTTACAAGTTTGTACAAAACAATGGCATAAGTAGGCCAACATAGAAGAGATCATTTCACAATCGGTGTTTACTGGAGGGATGTAATACAGGGGAGTGTCTCTCTCTGCAGAGCATGTGTGATTGACAGTATACGGGAAGGAAAGACCGAGAACATATTGTCCACGAGATAATGAATCACAGGTGGCATCTTTCAAATAAAAATAAAAACATGATGAAATGGGTCGGCAGATATACTTGGGCGGCTGTTAATATACCTAGACGGCCCGTCCAAGTAAAATATATATGTGGGAAACACTTGGTTAAACAAGGGTTTTATTACTGTGTTACTGTCAGAAGGCAATGATAGCATTCTGTTTTATTTATGTTTTACAGTGACCCAAATATTTGGGAATAGCTGTTTGTTTATGTTTGACAGGAATAGAAGGGTTTTGGCTAGAGCCTGAACAATGTATGGGTTGGCTAAAATGAAAACTTTATCTTTTATAGATTATAATGTAGAAAAAGATACTTGGGTAATCCATAATTATTAACTCTCCAGTGAAGTTTACTGTCAGTGCACTGATGTCATTTTCGTATCGGCCAGACTCTAGTTTCCATGAATGATGACTAACCTTATCATCCTTCCGTAACTCACTCAGAGAATAAGCGGAAAGAGGTTACAATAAACTCGAGATAAAAGTTGTAAACCTTGATCCCTGAAGGATGTTCCACTCTGATTTAACTCTGAGACAAGCCACATTACCTTAAAGTAATTACAAATGACCGCACCCGTAAACCATTCAGGTAAAAGTACAGGAATTACCACTTGTCACATGTTATTGGTGTGTCTAGGTATAAATAGACCTGTCTTGTTGCTTTTGAAATGGTGTTCAAAAATAGAAACTGTGTCTAAAGTTAGGGAATCCCCTGAGGCTTTAATCCACGATTGTGCAAATATGTTTAACAACTAGCGAATGAAGAAGAAGAAGCTTTTGATAATGACATTTAAAAAAACATTTGAACTTACCATTTTTTCCTTTGTTCCTCACACTGGCTCTTTGAGAAATCTTTAGAAAACAAGAACAGAGTGTGTTTAATCAAAGTTAAGCATTTCATATGTTTTCAGGGAAAGTTATTTCTGCATTACAGACCTCCTTATTGAACACTGCATCAGTGAGTTTGGGTCTCGCTTTGCCCTCATTGTGCTTGACATCTGTAAAAAAAAAAAAAAGTTGTAAGTTGACTTTGCTTTGAATTACATGTAAAGAAAGAAGGAATGATGTGACTTTACCAACCTTTAGGTGAAACAAAAATTTCATTGACAAAGTTAGAAGGAAATGCCCCAACTTTGCCATCCTTAACTCCCATCCACCATCCATCTTCAATCTGTTGTGAAGATGATATCAAGAAGAGAGAGCACAGCAAGAAAGTGTGTGAGAGAACATTTAAAAACATGTATACAATTTATCAGTCTATTGAAGATCTCTGATAACTTGGTGGCATTAACTCTCAGAACTACTCCAATCAATTCACATGTTTTTCCATTGAGCTGTATTGCAGAGGCATGCTTTGTAACCCTGGGGGTCGAATACAAAGAGATTATAGGACCCACAGAATCAATGAATACCTTATTTACACATTGAAGATTGGCTGAGCAAACATTTCACCAACGCCCTGATTTACATACAATGCCAAGCTTTTGGCTAGTGAGCAGGTGAAGCAAGCAGGAGGTAAATGCCTTGCTTCAGGTGTTCAAGTGTTTGAGCAGTGATAAGAGACGGTACTCTACCTCTCTAAGGATTTCTATAGTCTCCCCAACTTCAAGCTTCAGCTCATCTGAATTCAGAGGATTGTAGGTAAAGGCCACTTCGCATTTCCTCGTCTGTTTCATCCTTTTCGCTGGAGAGACAAAGAATCAGCAGCCAAATCAACAGACCAATGTAAAGTTTCTATCCAGTATCTGCTGATGGAGAAACTACAGCTCAATACTGGTGCAAGGCAGAGTAGTCCATTCAGCAAGACTGCAAAGCACTTGGCACTCATTCTTGTTTCTACCATGTCTAATCCCATTTCTAAGGCACTGTGTGTTTTTATCGGCATCATTTTCAGACATTATAATCAAGCTTTTTCTGTGGCGGGGATGTGGTGAACATATATTTACAGGTAGCTCGATCGCTGCACTGTCTTGCTGAGTGCATGCGCCACACTGACCGCAATTTCAAACACTTGTTTTTTTAGACCATGACACAACAAGCTGGTTTTAAATAGCGCTGTCAAATATTTTCATAGTGTATTTTGAGCACAGACAAGGTGTACATATTCTAGTGTGCAATTTATACTATTCTATTCTAAATGTATTAAAGGTGCAATGCGTAAGAATAAGCCAGCTTGAATTCATCCCAACAAATGGGGGCAGCACACCAGAATAACTGCTGACTGTTGCTAACTGTAATCCTTTTATCCATGATTGTAGCGACTGTTAGCTCAGTTAGCCATGTAGCTAGCTGGACAACCAGGGGATTGTTGGTATTTACACCGCTAGCACAGGAGCTATGTACCGCTGGGAGAATGCTGTTTGGACAAAGTGTGCATTGACCTTCTCAGCTTTTATCAGTGAAGAAAAATAAAGTGTTGAAAATTTAGACTGAGCATTGTACTTGTTCTGATGCTTCTTGGTTCCCTCTTGCTGTCACCCATCAAATAGACTGGCACCTCCTGAAATAAAAAAAACAAAAACGGGGCACATTTTAACATGCTGGATAAATGTGAACACACATACACACCCAGCACAGTGACAGTACAACACTTTGGGCTGTGGGGGTGGTAACAGACCTTGATGAAGTTGGCAGGGAAGATGCCTCTCTTTCCTCTCAGCTCGCCCTCCAGCCATCCCTCCTCACTGGCCTTGGTGACGTTTTTGACCACATCCCCCGCCCTCACTGTGATCTCGTCTCCCATGGTGCCCTCGAAGTCGATCAGCACCAACACCTCTACAATGCAGCCGTAAATGGGGCAGAAAATTAGATTCTTTGCACAGAGGCTGGTGTACTTGCTTCACAATTGATGTGTCCTGACATTTCAGAACCAAGACAAACCTCGAAGAATTGGAGGGCAGCCAAGGATATGTGCTTTGCGCAAATGACGATTATTACACTTAATACTGTACAGTTTTCTTCTGTCACAAGAAGAAAAACATATATTCCATGCCAGTATTTTCCTTCAGCCCAGGGCGAGCCAGTGTTGGAGGGTCTTTCAGCACTGACTAACAGAAAGACTTCTCTGAGTGCAGGCCTAAACATTACAGTCATTTTTGAAGCAAAAATGTCAAACATTTGCTGGTTTCAACTTCTTAAAAGTAAGGATTTGCTGCTTTTCTTTGTCATTAGTGATAGTAAACAAAGATTCTTTGGGTTCCTGTTGGTTGGACAAAAAAAGTAATTTGAAGATGCCATTTTGGGCTCTTTTCACATTTTATAAAACAATGGTGAAAATATTCGGCAGATTTTTTCAACAAATCTAAAGTAATTATTAATTGCCTACTAAAAATAAGATTTTCCCGAAAACATAAACGCATCCAGTCTGTATTATGCAAACGTGTCCAGTATGTCCCACTGCTTTAGTTTATTTGCGCGACGTATAAAAAATACTATCAACAGCATTTTGTGCGGACACAAAACAACCAACAGATGTTTAGATTACAAGCTAACAGGCAGCTGAGAAGATTAAAACTTTAAGAAAATCTACCAGTACCAAAGAACAGGCCATAAACTTACCCATGCTGACTGACTGTCTGTCTCCTCTGGATTTAAATATGTAATTCCTTCACAAAACAGCAAACAAACTTTTGAGTGGAAGGAGAACTGAGAGAGTGCGGTTGTCTCGTCTGTGACCGAGCGACACGGCAGCCGAGGCCCCTTCTTCCTACTTGTCAAACATTAACATTGAGCAACTTTTCCTGAGGCTTGTCATGACAAGTTAACAGCAAGGAGTAGGATGGGTCATACAGTACAGAGTGAGAGGGGGAGAGCAAGAGAGAGAGAGAGAGAAGGAGGAGAGAGGGAGGGAGGGAATTGGAGAGAGGAACAGGTAAGACAGGTTTATAGTGGAAGAACAGAGCTCATAAGTGTTGGTTGAAGTGGAGCATGACAACATTGTTCATCAGCGGCCATTATCATATTTGAACTGAAAGTCAGCTTTCACAGGCAGTACAATTGCACTTCAGTTTGCTGCATGGATTCATATATTCCCACACTGGACAAAATTGCAACTCAATGCCTTTTTTATGTTCCATGGGAGGAGTTTGTTTTTAGTGTGGGTCTTTAATGTCGATGCTCTTGCACGGCCCTTCAGGCGAAGTGGCTGGCTGTTTATAGAAAGCAGAACTGGGCTACGCAAGACTGAATTTCACACACTAAAATAAGACGGAGCAAAGAATGAGTAACAGAAAACATATTATAGAAAGATATAAATGTAGGCTTCTCTGTTACATAAAGGCTGTAGTTGTTCAAGTAACTCAGGCTTCTTCCCTTTTCTTGGCTCAAGTTGATATATAGGTCATTAGGCTAATACATCAGACTGGGGAGAACTCCTCCAGTCAAGTACTTCCTCATCCCCCCTCTGTTGATTGCTAGTGAGTCTGACTCACAGGATGTAAACTTTAGGCATAATAATGCCATTGGGTGCCTATTTCAGGCATCGTTCTCCTCCCTTCCACTATTTGCGTGTTTTTTTTTTTTCAAAATACCCGACTCTACGGGAAATCACAACCTACATGCTGAAAGTGGCAAGTTAAAGAGATTGCTGTATTTAATGTCCTCTTACCTCTCTTTCAAAACATTACATGTTCATCTCCCTGTGGATCCTTGCTACGTGAACATACTGATACAGGGATGTATCCTAGAGGTTGTGCTGATTTAACTGTCACTGACTGAAGTTTTCTAACCATCATGGAAAAATCTGAAGGCTTTGACAATACTAAGGACAATCTAAAGTAGAAGTAGTAATTCATTCATAATAACATGTAGAAAACCTGTAGGAGACAGTGACAGCGGGTTGAAGAGCTACAGACTGGAGGCCTCAGAGCGCTCCTCTTGGGCAGAAGGAGTGCACGCGGGATTTCCTCTCACTTTACCTGAGCTTGCTATACTCTTTGCTTGCTATCCTTTGCAGTAGCTAATTTCTGTTAGCTAACTGTTTCAGTTCAGCTAAACCTGTGAGTTGTCAACATGGCTGGAGACCGGACACGGACCGGAAATAGCCTCTGAGGCCAACAGATGCCAGTTTGAAGTCTGGAGATACACTAAGGAGACCCATTATCTGTGCAGCAAACTTGGCGCCCTCATACATGTCCCAGTTGAAACTATGGGGCTATCGGGACTATTGGGACTATCGGCTCTTGTAGTATGAAGTGGTATTACCAGATGTGACAGGCCAGTGCTAGCTGTTTAGCATGCTCACTTGAGTAGACATCTCCTAAACAGTACACGTGGGCCTCTTTAGCTCGTCAGACCTGCTGTTTCTCCATTCTGGCCATATCACACATGACACACTTATAATGGTGCACATAGATAAATTGTAGTTGTCTTTTAGCTTGGGCATTCACTTGTGTAAGAAGTGAAACAACTGTTATGGGTATAGGTAGTTGTAAATAAGCTGTATCTCACTGATGAATGGGTGTACATTAATTTGCTGCATAGTTTCTTGGAGTAAACAAAGCTGTTAAGTGAAAGTTACAACAAGCAGTTGAGCAGAGGCCTTTGCTCTCAAGATGATCATTCACTTGATCAGTTATACTGTGTGAAATGTATGTTCAGTGTCCCTCTGGTGTCAAACTAGTGGACATGCATCAAACTTTGCCATGAGTAAACTACAAGGATAGTGTAAAGTAGCCCATCAAATAACAAACTGAATTGCCCTCAAACCTAAAATAAACAATAAAAGACATCAAGGCAAACATTAAAGTCATCAGTGTCTCTTTAATTTACAGTCTCTAAGAAAAAAAAACAGTAACAACACCTATTTAAAAAAAGCATTTTTTCCAAAGCAGGTAACCATTAAACAGTTAAATGTGTGTATCTGTAGACCTGTATTGTACAAGTAAGACCAGTGCACCAACAGCAAGGCACATAAATGATCGATTGTTTGCCAGAAAGGCATGGGCCTAATCCTCATGTGCACTGAAAGAACATTCTTATTCTAGGATTAAACAAACTGTAATCCTTGTCTTTCAAACTACAGACCAAACAAATGCTAATTTTGAAACCTCTTTCATCACATTGTTAACACAGTTCCACACAATTTACATCACTGATTAAATCATCACATGAAAACACATCAAAGTCTATGGCAATAAGGACAGATTCTGCTTTACAGACAAAGTCAAAAAACTACAATGAGTGTCTTTAGAGGAAAACATATATTCACTATCAATATTATACATTGATGAGTGGCATCCAAGATCAGTCAAAGCTACGGTAAATTATAGAAATCTTTGTCGGCAAAATGTTTAATGAACAACATTAAATGTCCAGGTAGTTACCCTTCTAATAACAGTCTCCTGCTGCTAGCTAGCACTGTAGATCTGGTGAAGGTTGTGTAATGAAAGACTGCAGAGCATAACCTTTGACCCCATACAGTTTGGTCCCATTGTCAGATAAGGGTCATTTGTCGAGTGCGAAATTGGCTAAACGGCGATGTGTTCAATGTCAACATGAACTACAGTGTCGCTGTCATTCTAAACCAGACAAGACGCAGCTTAAAAACAACAAACCTGCTTTTTTAAAAACTCATATATGGGCAACTGGAGCTGATTTTACTGCATTCATCAGTACAACTATTTATCTTGTAGCCCACTCACAAAACATTGCTTCACTTGCACAAGAATAAGGCACACGCTGATTTGATCTACTCTGCAATTTTTACCTGCTACTTAAAAAGACAAATGCCATTAGGGAGTCGTTTTTCAATCATTCCTAGAGGAGAAGCGTAAATACTACCAACATTCTGCTCAAAAACATTCACTTTTTCCTAAAAACATGTAACATAGATCCAAATTATTTTGAGGAACAGCAGTTCACCCTGAAACAGTGCTTCTACTAGTTATGAGTTGTATCCTCATGTGGCAAATGGTCAGAGATAGTATGCTGAAGTGAAAGCACAAAAGTTTTACTAGTGATAGCTGAGTCTTAAAACATTTTAATCTGCATTTATGAATCCACTGTGGTGGATAAAATCACTGAGTCGGATCCCATAACAACACAGAAGAAGGAAATTAAGATTTTCAGCACACTGCTTCATTGCTCAAGTATGCTCTCCATCAATTTCTTCGTCTTTATGGTCCTGTTCTGTCTCCTCTTCCTGCTCGCCACCTTGCTCCCCATTGACCTGGAACTTGTCATGGGCCCATTTGGGGCTGATAGAGTTGGGGCCCCCAGTGGCTTTGCGGATGATGAAACGTGCCCTACCACGCAAGAAGCTTCCCCGTCCTCGCCCTCGATTGTCCACCCACTTGAACTCCCCATCTCTGTCATCGTGCTGAGAGAAAGACAGAAAGAGCATGTAGATGTTAAGACAACAGCTGCAGAAGTAGAAATTTGGGCTTGATTAGCAACCACAACACTGTGCTTGGATGGGAGGCGTGTCTTGGAAAGAGATCAACCCTACCAAGTAGTATTTTCTGCTTTTGGGAGTGTACTCTGGGTCCCAGTCTTCATTTTTTGGGTGTGCTGCCATGTTCGGCATGTTGTTACTTTGAGAACAGTTTCCCTGATAATTGCCTCTGTTCCAGCCCCTTCCACGAATTCGGACTTGCTGTAATTCAAGAAAAAGTTGAGGAATTAAAAAGCAGCAAGTCATAGATGCACAGCAAACTATGGAAGTAACATGTACAGTTGAACTCGACACAGTCCTTGCTTGAAATTATTCTCATCCATCAACCCAACATGCTTTTGTCAAACTTACAAATCCTCCACGTGGCCCTCCTCTTTCAACAGATTCTGATGACTCCATCTGACCCAGTCGGGCTCTGTTAAAGCCCTTATCTTTGGGCTCAGACTTGCCATGGGGCACATCCTCTTTTTGAGACTTGGAGGATGAGGAAGATGAGGATGAACTCGAGCGAGAGCGCTTCTTCTTACTTTTCCTAAAAAAGAGAAATGATACATACAAAATCCTTCATGCCCAACTGTTTATCATGCAGGGCAAATGAACACAAATGTTCTATATACTTCAGATGGTTTAAAACAAAACAAAGAACAGGACAGTTTCACATACTTTGATTTCTTGTGACATTTAGAGGACTTTTCCACAGATCTCTCTTTACTAGAATCTGGGGAATCTCCTGTATCTCTTCCCCGATCCGGATTATAATCTCTTTCATGGGTGGAATATTTTTTACGCCGTTCAATATCCAAACGAAGGTCCATTGGTTCACCCTTCATTTTTTCCCCGCCGTCCTGAGCAAATCAAAACAGAGCACAACGTCGTGGACAGACTTTGGATTAGCATGTAGATCAGTTTACTCTGAGCCAAGCTGGTTTGTAAACCCAATAGCAGGGCTGACCGGAATGCTTCGAAGCTTGGAAGCATGCCATGATAATAGACATTCAAATCAGTATTTGAATGCCCATCCAAAGCACGATCTGATTGGTTGAACACTGAAGGTTACTGTAACAGCGATTTGAGCTGCTTAAGTCAGCAAGAGAAGCTGTGTGTTGAAGGGAAGCCAGCAGATATTGCTTAAGTTGCAAATAAACATCTCAATCGTATTATTTAATTCTGCCCACTTTGCCACCAATAAAAGTGCCCCTCAGAGTCATAGCCTACAGGATTTTCACTCAATGGAGGCAAAAGGTATAGTGTATAGGTAAGGGTCCAGTGTGTAGGATTTAGGATGATCTATAGGCAGAAATGGAATATGATATTCATAATTACCTTAAATTAGTGTCCTGAAAATAAGAATTGTTTTCATACCTTAGAATGAGCCCTTTACTTTTTAAAGAGGGAGCAGGTCCTCTTCCTCTGTATCTGCCATGTTTCTACAGTTGTCCAGAGTGGACAAACCAAACACGAGCTCTAGAGAAGGATTTTTTCGTTTTTGGCCACCATTAGCAAAGGGTGAGTTGTGCGGTACTTCGTTGATTGTAATCTCCACCACTGGAAACCACCAAATTCTTCACACTGGACCTTTGAATCCGTCGCCCTGGCCAATCATTGTGCCTCAGAGAAACACAGCGCGCATCTGTCTTGTCTATGTATTCACAGAAACTCTGCATCAATATTTGGGGAAGTATCATTTGAAAAGCAACAGCAGCAACCTTCAAAACTGTAAAACTGGATTTTATACCATAACAGTTCAATTGAAGTTGCAAGCACAAATGTGGTCCACGAGGACCCTTAATTGTCACCGAAGCTTTGAAGGGCCAAATATGGTATTCCGGACAGCCCTACTATATAGTGAAGTCCATGGGTAAAGGGGGAAAAACTTGTGTACCAGCGAGCTGACATTAGTAAAACCAAGTTAATTTTCCAGTGCACTGAAGGGTCAAAACAAGTCCTGTTGAATGTTTCTGCAATTTGAACCATTCTCCAAAGCATACGTTTTCAGATCGATTTTCTGCCCTTGCTGCAGCTATTTAAATATGGTAAGAAAATCAACCCTAACTGCTTCAGATGGGTAATTCATCACTTCAACAACAACTTTTTTGTGTCAAGGCTATTGCAACTGTCAGAGGAGTGTGTTTTGAAAACCTCCCTGGTGCATTCAAGTTGCTTGATGTCCATTATTCAAGCCTTCCAGAAGCTACTGCAAAACAGGAACAATCAGCACCAGCATATTTCACCTCATCCTTGCTCTTTTTCTCTTCCATGTGTAACATGACTTCCAGCAGCTGATTTCCATACTTTGAACATCAGAGCCGTAGCAACATGGTGCTTTCAGGTATCCTTAACCAAGTGTTTTCAAAACCATCCCTGAAGGTGCACAGTGACACATTTCCCATTTCAAACACGTTTCAAGTCTCTGCAAGTTGATTCTCTTACTGTACTGACAAGAACTGAATCCAATAGCTACCTGGAAGAACAGAAACCAATCTAAAAACTCTGAGGTATGCTTTGGAAAATAGTTGCTGCTACCTACTGTGAAGACTACAGAATGTGCAGTTCTTGAGCATCTGTATGACTGGCAAAACCACTATTAAGATAGGACTGTTCATGCTAATTTATGTGAACCTCATATTTACAAAATGCTTGACCAAGTTTGTCCATGCACATTCATCATAATTGGAAGGGTTTTCTCAGAAAGCATGTAAATCTAAGCACAGGTGCATAAAGGGCTTGCTGTTGGTTATTTCCGTTCCTTATTTTTTTAAAGAATACTTACGAAGACAATTGCTTCGAGTCCTTTGGCACAGTGGCTTCCATTTATGAACTTATATGTTTCATTAGCCTTGGTCAGGCCTGTGCCCACAGTCTAACCATGTGTGAAGGCGATATATAACAAACAACCAAGTCAAAGTGCCTTATTTCGCATTTGCGTCTCTCAGACTCTGTGCATCTCCCTTCAAGGAAAGTCACAGGCTTTAAGGGAGTGCAGTCTAAAGGCATCTGGCTTGCACACTGGTTTGCTGTCGTTTGTCTTTCCAACATACTTCATACAGCAAAATGTTCAGTCACCTTGTAAGTGCCATCCTCTGAGCTTTTCATCGCCTCAAAAAGTTGAGAGTGTTTCATAAAAGCTCTGGGTGAAACATCAATTCTCCTGCAAGAAAGAGACACAGTTAAGACAAGATAGTTAAGTGCACATTTTACAGGAAACGACGGTGCAGGTGCCCAAACAACCGACTGTTAGCTTAACTGGACTGCAAAGACAACACAAAACAGAAAACAGCAAAGAAAAATTGGTGGGAAAATAAAACTGACCTCCACCGAGCATGAGAACAAATAAGCCAAGATAGATAGTTGATTTTCAGGTAGGAAAGGTGAGAGAAATACCTGAAAGCTGTTAAAAGAGGAGGTGAAGCCACAGCACACTGAAGGTGAGAGGGTCACTCAATAGGCGACTCTACCTGTGTATCTCTGGGCTTTTTCTTGGCTTCATCATTTCCCTCTCTGCAGCTCGTCTTTGGTACATGGTGAATCGCTCGTTTAGAGTCATTCCACAAGACGGAAAGTGCTGAGCTGTACAGGGGGACAGTAGACAGCTGTTAAAGTTGTTAATGCTTCTAGTGTCTCTTGCTTTTCCATCCAACAGTGAGGCTGCATGAATTCAGTATTCCCATGGGCCAAATGCTGCAATCCATTGCAAGTTGGAAGTCGATAGTTTAGAGTCGTTATTCTGGACTTCCAGTCTAAATGTTCCCATTGCATCTGCTCAGGAAAACATGGAAGCCTGCAGCAAGTTTGTCAGGCAACCTATTTAACAGATTAGCACACTTGGAAAGACACTGGAGGAGTACACTAGAATGGAAAAGGCAACTACAGTTGCTATAGAGTCCCCTAAAAACCATGACACTGCTTTTTACAGAGAGACTGCAACTGTGGTCATGCGTTGAGTCACTTTGATGACGCTTGGCTTCCTCAGTATAGTTAGCTTTGTTTCAATATTCTGAGGTTGAACACACCTCAGGATTTGCGGTGCACTCTGCCTGCTAGTGACGGGGGACTGGGTGAGACAATTGGAGGTTGCTGTCAAAGTGACAGTGGAAAACAGTGATGGTTACAGTGGTGTGCTAATAAGCCACTCTTGCCTTACGGAAACTCTGAGGGAACACACACCTTAAATTGGAAATCACATAGTACCTCCCAAACACACCCCCAAAACAACGTCATCGTATATAGCAATGTCTCAAAGAGGACATCGTCATGTACCAGTTTGGTCAACATCGCTCAATCCAAGTGACGACTCACCTTTAATGTGGTGAACGATGGTGACAATGTGTTGAGCAAACAGCTCAGACGGACTCCTCTGTATATTAGCATTTTGAACATGTTGAAAGATGGAGCGGAACTCCTGATCCTTTTTTGAGGACTGCACGAGATCCTGAGACAACTGTCGCTCCTCAGCTAAAACATCAGAAGAACTGAAAAATAAATTAAAACCGTGTTCTTCAATCATCAGTTTCTGAGAAAGGTGCTGCTTCTGTTGTAAAATCTACAGCTGGATGTAACGATATGAGGAGATCGGTTACGGGACCAGAAACCACTATATGATGCTTACCTGATCAGACTTTCTCCAAGGAAATCCATTCTGACATTTACTTTTGCCTCCTGTTTTCTGGAGGACGTGAAAGGGGAGTCCTCACTCCTTATCATAAACATCTCTCTGTCAGAGTTCCTCCTTGGTGGCGGTGAAGGAGATGGGATGGAGGGAGATTTTGCCAGCTTCCTGGCTTTACCACCCAAGTCTGGGGACAGTTCCTCAAATTTTCCTGCTAACTCTCTTTTGTTGAGAGCAGCAGCAAGGGCAACTACTTTATCCTGCTTTCGACTCAGATATATGTCCTCTGCCATGGCTTCAAGGTCACTGTTGGCTACCTGTGAATTCTGCCATTTGCTAAAGCATTCTCCAAACATTTCCCGGGCTGAGTGAGTGACCCTGATCTTTGACTTAAAGGACTCGTCCTCATTGTGCCAGTCTTTCTGAAGTGACTTTGAATGAGACTTGACCATCATCTCATCGTCTTCCTCCCCTTCCTCCCCGTCAGCAGACAGAAAAGGAGAAGCTTTCAAAAAGCTGTTCAAAGAAACTCCACTATCCTCTTTGTACTTTCTCGACACTGAGTCAGAGATAATCTTTGTGTTGCCATTTAATTTCCCTTGTTCCATAACCACATCATTGGATTCTGTGTTCTTGCCATTTTCCCAAGATTTTGCTTTTTTATTTTGCTCCTCCAAAAACCTAAAGGAATGACAAAGAGATAAAGAAATGCATCTCACTGGGCATCCAACGGCAAACATTTTACCAATTAATTATCTGATATTATCCATACAAAATATGTCATCTTAGAGATAAGTACTTTATACATTTACACATAAAAACATATAAGCACAAGACATTTCAATGACAATGTGAAGGCATTTAAGAAATAATTTGAGACACATTATCATTATGTCTATAAAGCTTGCATAGTTTACTAAAACAATGCCACAATTAAGTTGAGATGAAAAGTAAATTCAGTCTTACTTTCCAAAGGCAATGGAAATTGCTGTTTTATCTCCATCCAGGTATTCCTCATTGGAGAAGAAGTCAAAGCTGGAAAGCATTGGATTTAGACCTTCACGTGAGGTTTTTTTTGTTGGGGATGAACTACACACCTTCTGCCAGGAGGGGGCCCCATTGCTCATGTCGTTGGTGGTTTTAAGGGAGGGACTGGACTGGTTAGTAGTTTGGCTGTTCTGACCAACAATAACAGGACTCGTTCTTTTTGGACTGCTGCTGCAGTCTGTCAGGCTCTGCCTATTCCCTTCAGTTTTCCCACTGTCTGTGCCTTCCTTGGCATCCCCTGCCAACACCCTGGTGAGCTCCACTGGCTCCCCATCTCCCCCTGCTTCCTTTAGGACCTCCTTGGAGGCTGAGGGCTCCTCTTTCACATCTTTGGAGTTTTGATTAGTTGGAAACAAGGTTTCCCTGCATTTGGGAGAGGAGTGTGAGGAGGAGGAAGAATGCTGCGAGTGTCTGGATAATGGCGAGGAGGATCGGTCAGAGTGGTGAGAGTGACCACGAGGGGGGCTTCCTGAGCGTTTCTGGAAGTTGTGAGATCGTCCTCGTGAATAGTTTTGCTGCTGCTGCTGCTGCTGCTGCTGCTGCTGATATTGTTGCTGTTTTTGAGGATTCTGCTTGTAATTCTTCCAGTTCCAGGGGCGGAAGTTGTTGTTATTGTTATAGCCACCACCACCACGCTGGTAGCGTCCACGTGGGAAGAAGCCTCGCCCTCGGCCCCTGAAGTTGTATGGCCTCCGGAAGCCGCGGTGGTAGCCCCGGTACTCACGATTGTTCTGGTATCCCCTCGGATATTTCTTCTCCCGGTTGTGAGGAGGAGAATGAGATCTTGAGCGTGACCGAGACCTAGAGCTGTGAACGAAAGCAAGGGGAAAAATAAAAGCACAAATTTGTCACTTAATTTCAAAAAACTAATTGATATACATAACCAAAAGGTTGTTTAATGGGTTCCTGAACCAAAAAAGTAGTGCAATCCATAATAACACTTCATTTAACTCCAAATCACAGCCTTTTAATTTAAGACAGATAACATTTCACTGATGCAATCTCAACAGATGGGAATCACAGCTCTATGAAGGGAGCTGGATCTTATGGTCCAGGTCCTTTCTTAGAGCCAGCTAATCATTATTTTCTTCTTAATTAGGAAATTAAGTTTATCTGTGACATAATCACTAGAATAATGATTTGTTCAAATTTGGATCAGTTTCAAACTTGGACATCCAACAATATAATTTAATTTGGCATGTGTGGACTAGGTTTAGCAGCACTTCATTATTCATATTGCAAGATCTAATGTCAGTGATCTGCAAGAGTAGCTCTTAAAGAGGTTAGCATAGATTTTGCAATAGCATCAGTTACTAGAGAATATTTCTTCATTGAAATAAGACGTTTTCACTCTTCTCATGACTGGCTTTGGCAACCCGTCATAGGTTCATCCGATCATCTGCCAAATATTTTCGAAAGTGCTGCCCTTTTCAAAATGGTTTCCAAGGACGACTTCTCAGATGGTTCTGTTTAAGAAACCATCTGGCATGGCAGGATGTAAAATTTGGGCACAGAGATTAAAAGAACAGCTCTCACCGAGTGCGGATCAGTTCCCTTCATGCCTACCAAGGAGCCTATACACACCTTCTGTGTTGTCATATAACCCACTGACATAACACAAATGTAATTACATCCTAGTCAATGGATTAATGTTGGCTTTGCTTAGAGTAAATAACAAGACAGCACTGTAGAGGACGAATAATAGACAACAATAATACCTGTACTACAGAAACACAAACTGTTTCAATAATAAATCTTTGGGGCAGTAAAAACCACAGCGGTGACCACAGAAAACTAAACCCAAAGAACCAAAAAATACTACTTAGCAGATTGCCACTTAAACCCATCCATCAGGCTTTCTTTAAAAGACTCCAAACATAACAACAAAGTCAGGCTAACCATTGGCATTAGATATGGAAAAGACGTACACAAAACACATGATATATATAGAGAGAGATATGCAGTTGCATCCAGCAACCATTTGTCATTTGGAATTGGCAACACAGGCTAGAATATAGTGGCCCACAAAAGAGCACTTCATGGAGATTTCAGTGTAGTGTTCAGCCACCATGCAGGGCCTCACTGGTCCACATGGTGGCTCTGCTGCACTTCTGATTAAAAGCCTTGGGGCTTTCTACCCTGAACCTTAAACACAGTGATCATCATAACCGGGATACAATATGTTCTCTCCACCAAATCAGTGATTGAATGAGCCCAGCATGCCGTCTTTTTTTAAGCGAACTGCATGTGAACACAACTTCCACAACTTTCCACTGACATATTTGAGATTATGACTTTTAACTAGTTCAGTTCTGTCTCACCATGCGTGTATTTTGTCTGCAACTTCTCTACAACGGCCAGTAAATTATAAGCAAAGGCTCAGCAAACTTCCTTATTGGAATCTTTAATGTAGACATGCAGAAATGTAAAAGGTGTACTTAAATGTGCAGTTGCACAGGAAGCTGACCATATATTGCTGAGCAATGTTCACACTTTTACAGAGCAAAGCAGTGCCACGCTGCATGCAAACATGTTAAAAAGCCATATAAAAACTTAAGAACCACAGGACTCACCTATCGTGTTTTTTCATTGGAATACAGCGGGGTTAAAGAAAGCAGCGCACTGAGCAGCACTGCACACTCACAGCGCGAGCTACAGATACTACATCTCCTCTGGCCAGCTCTGGTGGAGCAGAGAGTCACATGGACCATATGAGGAGGGGGAAAAAAAAGTCTAGTGGAATCCTTCGACTCCACTACACGGGCCGTTCAGCCAGTTTACTGAGGCTTTATAAAAACGATCCTTTAGACACTATTGACTATTCTGACAGCAAAATACTGCAGATGTTGACATTATGTGGACTTGGTATTATCAGCAGAGTGAAATATACTTTCTCTTAAAACATACTACTTGTTGAGACATGGCCTACATATGTGGACTATTTAACTACTGTAGTGATAGTGTTAAGAGCAAGAAGACAAAGCTCCATAATTTAAACTGTTTCAAGTAATTTCTTTGTGTTTATGCGTGGCTTTCAGGTTTTTTTTCCAGTGAGTCTGTGTTCATACAGAACACATGCAAATCAGTGTGCAATCAGGCTTGTGCAGTCCAGGCGTGACCACAGACCCATTTGTACATGTGTAAGGTGGGTTCAGGAAGAGCTAACCATTAGATTCCTTCCATGTCTCTTCTTTATGCTAATTTTAATACGTGCTGCGACACACTGCCAGGAAACGAGCCGCCCTGCCATTTTATTGCCATGCCACAGTCATTCTGCCAGAAACGGCAGAGGCATCAGAGTGAAGCCTCCCCTTTTTTCTCCCAAAGGCACACCACAGCCAGCAGATAACCCTCCAACCAAGGGATTTTTCTTGAAACAAAGCAAGACCCAAATGCTGCCCTAGTTAAAATATTTTCATAGGCTACTGAGGTAAACTCTTATGGAAATGTTTTTCCATGCAATGCAAACTGCAACAATAATATTCACTCTAGCTTATTCACTAACCGGCAGCTGAACTCTTTCTCAAACATCAATTTCCTCTGGATACAGAAGCCGGCTACAGAGTTTGGGTCAGAACCAAATCCATTAAACACTCCAACAGCTCTTGTCAGTTCACATGAGAACAAAAAACGATAAAGTCCAGCACAAGAGGAGGCCTTGCAGATAGAAATCAACAGATATGACACTAACAGGAAATGTTGATTATAACCTAACCCGGCCCTGCCTGTTGACATTCCCTACTGTCACAACAACTTGCACATCTTCATGTATTTTACATGTCAAACCTTAGCAGCACATGACATGGCCAGTCCTTAAAGGCAGGTGCAGACTTAATAGGAGGAACTCGACTGGAAAAAGAGCTGAGCAGGGAACATAGTGATCAGTACTGATGTCTGTGCAACGGGCAGCACTTGCTGCACCTGCTGCTTGTTTCCATTGTGACGACTGACTTACATTCAAATTGTCAGTCATATTTCAAGCGTTATACATACTGTATAATATCTTTCAGTTCCTAGAGAATCAGTTATTAAACTGTGATTGGCAAAACATGCGCATCTTCAACAGTCAAGTTAAGTGCAGTTGATCAGGACCATATATCACAATACAAGTCAGTATTAATCAGAGAGGAACATTTTTCATGAAAACGGACTTTACCTGTAGCGACGCTTCCTGGACCGGGATCTGGAGCGACTTCTGGAACGCGAGGTGGAGCAGGATCTTGATCGGGACCTGGAACGGCTCCGAGACCTCGAGGCAGATTTTGTGGATCTGGACATTGCTGCAGCCAGCCCACCTCAAACTGTCACACACACAAAAGAGATGCACAGTCGAGTAAGAGGTTTGGAAAAAGTACGAAAGCGAAGAAAATACTGACTGGTTATTCATTCACCTTTTCAAGGCATTGGCTGCATAGAATCGATACTATTTAAGAGCCAAATTAACATCACGACAGAAGAAAAATAAAGAGTCAAGAGTCAAAAAATCCATGAAATACAATATCCAACGGCGATAAGATGTGCTTCAAAAGCAGACTTAACACGAAAGCTGAGTGAAGAAATAGAACAGCTGTGAAAAAGTAAGGCCGCGATCTCTGGAAGTGCTGGGTATCCAAACACAACCAGTTTTATTTAGTCACTGGTCATTTGCATAGAGGGCAGTCTTACGTCAGTCATCTACCCTACTGTAGCCCTTTATAAACTACAGATACAGGTATCAGTAAGATATTGTACGCCTTTTGTATGTCTTCCTGCAGACAATACAAAATAAACCAACGATTAGATTAAAAGCTGGTGACAACAATGTTTGTTTTCTAGTCACTGTCTTCATGAGACAAAAAAACAGAATGTTCAGCGCTATTTCTCTTCAAAGCCAGTCTCCACCTATCTTGTTTTTGATTCAATGACTAACCCACAAGTCTCAGCAATCTTCTCCAACCCCTCACCACTTACACACATGTTTTACCTTTTATGGTTTATTTTCCATCTACTTGAAAACTTGTGAACTCCACCTACGACTGCTGAGAACGTGTCAACATAAAGTTACAGGTGCGAACAGCACATATAGCAAAAATGATCATTTTGAGGAAGTAATGAAAGTTAATATTTTACTGGATGCTTGGCTCCATAAATGCAAAGCTGCTAAATGTATTTTTAAACCACCTTAAACAAATGCAGAAGTCTGCACAGTAAAGTGAAGATGAGTGTATCGTGTCTTTGCCTGGTTTGTTTTTTTAATGTGTCTCTTCGTTTGTTATTAGAACGTCGGTTAATGTTAAACTCAAACCTGACCAGTCCTCAGTTAAGCAGTTAAAGTCACCATCAGCCCAGTAGATTAGATTTGCCCAGTAGATTGATGGGCAAATGGTGCATTTTTCACCATATTTGCTTGTGGTGAATGATCTGCTACCAGAGAGAGGCTCACTTGGGACTTCACGCTCTCTGCACTCAAGTGTGCCTTCAGCTTAAAAAA
Source organism: Sparus aurata (assembly GCF_900880675.1). Lineage (NCBI taxonomy): Eukaryota > Metazoa > Chordata > Actinopteri > Spariformes > Sparidae > Sparus > Sparus aurata. The sequence continues at coordinate 27,492,097 of NC_044203.1, forward strand.
GCTCTTTTCTTGACTTCCTCCGCTGCTTTACTTGTATACTCCACACATTATGATACAGTTCTACAGTTGGGGCATCTACAGCAGTTCTTCCAAAAGGTCCACATGGCATTAGCTGTGACATATGATCCTCGGAGTACAGTAAATGCCAGGGATCAAATGATTGATCTTTCATTATGAGAGTCATCTTCAGGGACTTTGGAAGGAGGAAATTGCAGACTGCACATGACAGGGATTTTGAAAAAGCAGTGCACGCTATCACATGGTGGTCCAAGTGTGTCTCCTTTCCAATATTTTAAAGGGTACTGAAGTGGATCCCCCCCCGCCTCCTCCTCCTGCTCTGTGAACTTCCCACTCTCCTCAGTCTTGGCTGCCTGTTGTTTTTGGCTTTTGGAGAATAATTTCCTCAAGGGCCGGCCTCGCCAGATTGACAATTTAGCTTACTGTGCACATTTGGAGAATGGCATTCAGATGTGCCCCTACCCAGCGTAAGGCAGCTAAACAGCAACATAAATAAGCTGTCACAACCTTTTTAATTCTGCATTTTATCCCGGACAAGTTAGCCCTGTGGGAAAAAATCTTGAGGAGAAGTTTTGTCCTCAGTTTGTTATAATAGCTGTAATAAAAAAAAGTTTCAAACTGGCACATCTGTGTTTAAGATATTTTCATATGGCTGAAAATAGTTTCCATGAAACTTTCGAAAGGGTTTCGGCAGAACAGAACACCTATGCTGTAGACAGCTAGGGTTCCCTGCTCACTTTTATAGTATAACAATTAAAACAGAGTAAATTCTATATTTAAACAATTTAAAAAAAGTATATATTCTTTACTTACTTGTTTCTTTAATTTTGAATGTGCTTTAAAATCCTATAAATCATCTTATACTGTTACTCAACATTATTTTAAATGAGGACCTGCTCAACATGATATTTCTAGTTTAGAGGCGCAATATGTAAGAATTTTAGCTCAAAACATTAAATCGTCAAATCGTCATCAAAAATCTTCTCTGTACTGTGTTGAAGAGATATCTACTTAAGTTAGCATGCTAACCAGCTAGCCCCTGGTAACCCACTAGCTACATGGCTAAGTGAGTTAACAAGGTAACAGTAGCTGCAGTCATGGATGCATGAAAAGTATACAGTCAGCAGCAGTTAGCAGTTACTCCGGTGATATGCTGTTTCTATTTGTCTAAATGTAAGAATTTAAGGTAGCCACTTCTTAGGTAGTGCACCTTTTAAATCAAGGTGATGTATAAAACGGCCTAATTTCTCAAAAAGTGCAACTGTATGCATATTCATTTAGCTTCTGTTTTCCCCTGTTTTTGTTGTTTCTTGTAAAAAGGTGGATCTGAAGCTATTTCCTTGCCTCCTGCACACAAAATAGAAACTGTCTGGGACGATTGAACGGTGGTATCAGTTTCAATAGCCTCTCTCTGAGCGCTGGATTGATAACCAGCTGCAGCTGTCCGGGCTCTGCACTGTGTGGTCGGCAGCCTAATCACTGAGATTTCAGCCTGTCTAAAGGGCCGCAGTAAATCCTCTCTTTAATCACTCACTACTACATGGGCGCACACAAATGCATTTACTGACACACAAATGCACTAACTGCAATGTCTGCTTTCTCACTTTCACAACCCCCCTAACTATTAATGCCATTACACTTGTCCACTAAGAACCAAATCCTGCACTCGATGATGGAGTCAACTGCAGCACAGTGCCAAAAAAAATAATGAATGATATACAACAATAATAATAATAATATATTTTTCATAGTTATATTTTCATATTCGCATTTTCACTGGAAACTAACTTTTTAAAAATGTTTTTATTTTTTTTCTTTCCTTGGATTGAGCCCTTTATATCCACACAGGGAGCAGGCCCACTTCCATGAAGACCGCCATGCTACAATATCACGATTCTATCAGAATTCAAACTATAATCGATTTTCGGGGGTGATGCAGAATTTAAAATTCTGGTATCGATTAATCGGCCGATATACAAACAGTTTTTGCAATGATCCTTCATTTTTTTGTTATCAGACATTTTTGTGTCCAAAAGAGGGATGGGTCATGATTTGGGAATATTGGTTTAACTAGAAAATTTAAATAGTTTATTAAACTGTGGTTTTGTCTTAAAGATACATTTTCCATTGTTTTTCTCCTGTTTTTACCGTTGCCTGGAAATGACGTGATACCACAAGGTACCAGGTCAGTCTGCAAATCATCGTCACAAAGTTGTTTTATCGAATGGCATTTTCACTTGAAAACCTCCAGTCCAAAGTATGTAACTGAGGCAGTATATTTTACAGTTTAACATTGACCTTTATAATGTGGCATCAGCGCACTGACGATGCTGGAGTTTAATAATTATAAATGACTGTAAGTATCTGTTTCTATATTATAATCTCCAAAAAGTTTTCATATCGGCGCATACTGGACCAAATATCCACCGATACACCTGTAATATGCCAATATCGGCCAATTATATCTTCCAACTAATATATAGTTTGGGCTCTATGTTCTGCAGCAGCCCTGAAGGGCCAACCAAACACTGGTTCTGGGCATCCGTCAGGGAAGGTGAGAAGACGGGTGTTAAGTTGGTTGCAATCTGCAACCACGCTGCTAGATGCCACTAAATCCAACACGTTGGACCTTAAAGAGTTTGGGATAATCGAGTCCTCATAAAATATAGATTTATTATTGATTAACCATAGACAACTTGGGTCGCCTCGATAAAAAAAGGAACAACACAGTGTCAACAGGAACAACATGTAAAACTAGAAAAGCAGGTCGTTGTACAACAGGAAACACTTGCAGGAAAGAACTAAAATGAACTGAACCGAACAGAGTGTGAGGAATACACATATTAATAAACCGATAACGGTTCTCGCATGGGTAGAAGTTCAGGACCGTGCACACATGTACAGGATTCAGAGTGGAGAGCGACAGCTGTGTAATCCTCGTCACCTGTTTGTTTCATGTAACGGCAAAAGTAGCTCTGATCAACAATGGTCCCGGCAACTCGATCCGTGGCTCAAAGCGTACGAGAAGAAACACTCCACTCAATCAACCGCCCTATCATTAAGACTGGGATGCCACAGTGGCAGCTGGAATCACATTTGCTATCTATATGTGCCCCAGAGACACCCTGCTTGCTATTTCAGAAAAGCCACAGCAACTGTCACTGGCACAATCTTCGCTTATTGAAATGTTGCAGTCCCTCTTAGTATCCCCTCAAGACTCTTCGCATGCTGAGGCGGTTAATGGATAGCAAAGCCGCCGGCTCCTCTGTTTGAGATGAGATAAACCTCGCAGCTTCCTTCATCATGGGTTACTGAATGGACGAAAACAAACTTCTGACACTCACTCGGTTGTCTGAATGAGTATTAACCGACTCTGTTTGTCTTTAGGGAGCTACTGTAACCGCTACAAAAGGCAAATGGGTGATGTCACGCAGATTTCCCTGCAACGTTATCCTTCACTAATCACTTACAGTGACGGATGAGAATACCGTCCAGCTTAGTGTTGAACTTGCTGGTTGACAACATGATCCCAGTTCAAGCAAACTCTCTGCTAACTCAGGCACTTCAACATCACTCTCATCTCTGTGGATGTTTGGAAAAAGAGTCCTGCTGAAAGAAAAGTTCTGACAACAACAGTCAACAGTTTGTAAAAAGCAGCGTCTGACATTGTACGGCGTATGTGAGGCTACTTTTTCCTGGAAAATGGCCTACAGCAGAGTGTCGCCGAGGCATCCTCGCGCCGACATGCTTCTCAGCTGTCTGTCATCACCACATCTCTGCTGCGTACGGGGGGGGGAAACTCATCGGCTCAAGGTCCTCTCTATTTTGGTCAGCTGGTAACAGCCTGGCAAATGATGAGTTACAGCTTTTATGTTTCCAGAATGCGTACGGTTGTTTGTGTTTTCCAGAGCCATAGAGTCTCTGCGTGAAAGCTGGAGAGGCACTTGGGTGTTTATTGTTGAATATGGGGGGCATGTTGCATAACCAGAATACTTTCCCTTTGCGCTGAAACAACAGTTGATTGGATTAATTCGAGGAGTGTGAACTGGCATGAAGGTGAGCAACACAGTCGAGCCATTTTAAGCCAAGCGCACACAGCAGGTTCATCAGTGCGAAAACAGAAACTGAAGATGCTGTAGTGGTTGTAGTCACGTAACTTAAGCGTTGGCGCGCCTTTTTTTTTATTGTGTGTGTACTTTTGAGCAGCTGGTATTTATAAAAGGGGCTCGACCTCAACCAGGATCCTTCAGCCCAACAGGAAATTGCATGATAGTGTTTGTTTTTTTCTATTCGCATCACTCTTCCCCAGAAATAGACTGACGTTGGACCACAAAACCCCATTTAGATAAGCGTTCACAGGAAACGTGCGTCTCAGAGATGATTCTTGTTGCTATATATGACTTTTTTAGGCTTGGTTGAAGATTGTTGCTGTTTACACAAGGTGGAGGGACAACTGGGTGAAACCTGCAATCACAACAGTCATTCTGTCATTGGGCTGACCACTAAAAGCAGCAGTCACAGAGCTGGTGAAATCAAACATGTCATTCTACTGAGGTCCTCATTTAGTCCTCCGGTGGTCCAGGGGGGGTTGCTATATGGAAATCAGTGAAGTGCTGAGCAATATTCAAGATATAAATGTTGACTAACAGACTTATTATAAGCCTGTGAGCTTCCAGCAAAGGAGTCACCCCGCACTTCACAGATGTTTCCACTACACTCAAAATATGGCACCAAAGAAAGGCACTTAGTCCAAATTTATCAAAACCGGTGTTGGTGTCCAGGGTGGGTTGGACTGTGCATCCTGCCGGAGTGCATCATGCACGTAATGACGCATCAGTCAATTCGGAAAATGACAAATCTATCACATCAGAAGAGAACATAATACTATTGTAGCATATGAGCAAGCAGCTCACTGGCCAAAGCTTGTCTCTTTTTTCCAGACTGTATATGTGGCCAGAAACAGCCGCATTTTGAGGAGGGAAAAAAACACTTTCTGGCGATAAATGATCCTTCCGCTGGGCAACTTTCTTTCAAACAAGTCGGCTCCGTTTTCCATTGAAAACACATCAGTTTCTATTCATTTTCACTCCGCTTCCCAATCGCATTATTGCCCAAAAATGAAGAGGATGAGAAGAAAGTGAACTACTCACCGGTCGGCTCTGAGCTTCAGCGATGCCGCGTCACATTCAATCACCGCGGCGTGATACCGCAGAAACGAGTTAAAGACACTTTCTCCCGCTCTCTCTCTCTCTCTCTCTCTCTCTGTGCTGTTGAGCCCAGTTTATGTCAAGTGTGTATGTGTGTGTGTGTGTGTGTGTATGTGTGTCAGTCGGCTGGAGTGTTTAGAGAGAGGGGGTGTGACCGTTCCGTGCGGCTCAGAGGTTCAGATTTCCTTCCGCCTTCTTGCCGCCGTCGGTCTGAGCACCTTGGCTGCGCGGCAGCGAACAGGAGCGCAGTTTCAGGAAACCAATCCCTGGTACAAATACAATAGGGGGAATAAATCCGCCGCCCTGTAATGACATCATTCTGTGAAAGTCACTGTAGTAACTGTGGTCTAAAGGGAGCAGCTACTGGAGGTGGTAACTGTGTCTGCCTCCACAGTGGTGTCAGGTGATGTTCATTATAGTGGCAGTGTGGGATTGGTCCTTCTGGCTCCCCACCAGCTATCAGTGAACAGCACATTTATTGTACTAAAGTCCAGTTTTTATTTGTGCCTTCACAGGCTGCCTACGACCAGTGGGACACTTTATTAGGGACTTCTGGACAGTTTTAATGCAATCAGAGACAGCAGCCCCTTCAATGACATGTATCTTTACTCATCATGTTAAGCTTTTGGTGACATTGTGTCAGAGGTGCGCAAATCCAATAATTAGTTTTTTTTTAACATGACTCCATTTACATTTAGAGCATTTAGCAGAGGCTTTTGTCCAAAGCAACTTACAGTAACTCATAAAGACATACATTCATACACTGATGGCGTTGGCTGCCGTGCAAGGTGCCAACCAGCACATCAGGAGCAGTTTTTTGGGATACTCTAATCTTGCCCAAGGACACCTCGACATGCAGACCTGGGAATTGAACCAGCGACCTTCCGATAACAAGATGCTGAACTTTCCGTTTTTGTTGATTCCAGCGACCCCTTTTGACAAAGCGGTGCGTCACCCGCGCCCGCTGTGGTAAAAGTCTTTGCTAGCACGTGCCAGCGGTGCATGCATTTCTTGTGTGAAGTAAATGACAGAGGGACTGCAGGACGGATCCGATGAGTTGATGTATTTATAGCACAACCATTTATAATAATTGTATAAAAATAGAAGTCTTTTCACTTGTGGTTTCGTTTGTAGGTACAGGTCATTTATAATCATCGGAGGAATCACAAAACCCTTCCTCGTGGTCACTACAATACGTCAACATTATACCGGGCTACATTATACCTATCAGTGTTCATCTGATATGGCTTCTTCATGGCTGATACCGATTGGGTAAAAAAAAAACAAGGCAGCAGTAGCAAGTGTTTCTTTTTTTAATGACTGGATAGTACGCCGCTAACAAACTAACAAACAACCTCAAAGACTCTGCTTCTGCTCAGCATCTTGAACAACCCCCCCATCGATTCTAAACTGGATTGGACATCAACACTCGAATCAAATCAAATCAAATCATTTGAGATTTCCAAAGATTCACACCCCTAATACCAATTATTAGAAATCAAGGAGACTGGAAAGCAATATTTGGAACCAATATTCATTTGCAGTAAAATTCAAAGTCTGTGGGTCAAAATTTGGGTCAAAATAGTTTTAAACATTCAAGACAATCTTGCAAATCACTAATTATTTTGTCGAGGATAACGTGCCACAAAATTTTCATATCTTTTAAAGCCTAACCGAGAGGTGATTTCCATCATGTTTCTTACCATTTACATGCTCTGAATGCGGACCAGTCCAATCCCAGCACCATGGCCTCAGTATGCAAAATCTATGACCTAAAAACACCTCTAGGTGAGTGTCAACAAAAAGTGACCTTTATGGGTGTCAATAGGTAGACATATCATGGCAGAACAGTTGTATTAGATTGCATTGGACCATACTGTACATGGGTTCCTAAAAAAGTGGCCACACAGTATCTCAGAAGGAAATGTACTCTGATATTGATGGCTGCTTGATAAATGCAAATAGATTAGACATAAAAAGTCACTGTATCTCACAGATAGTCTGCAAATAAAGACCTTGCATGCAAAAGATGAGGTCCATTTCACCACACACTGCCAATAAATATAAACTGTCAGTCTATTCAACCAAGTGTCATGACGCCTGTTTTTAATGGTCAAATACAAATGCTTACAATGGGTTCAGCAAATATGGCATTACCCATTGTGATTGCTGTGAAATCAACTGAGTAATCCTATTTGGAATATGACAACAACAATTTCTTCAAGACAAATAAAAGTAAGGCTGACTGGCAATGAAAGCAAAACTTCTCATAGCCTGCAGTTGTATTCATGAATAAGGCAGCAGAGACACTAGATCCCTTCAACCCAGTGAAATACTGATGAGCTGGAGATCATCTGTCTCATATTTACCAGCCGTGACCGCGGATGTTTGTGAGTCTCGTGTGTGTCATCAGGACAAAAAAACAAGGTCCTGGCAACATCTTTTTGTAGTGGGAACAACCACTGAAACAGTATTTTTTTAAATTTTGCCAGGTGCATATAAGCCCGTCTGCCTGTCTGATAGAGCAACTGTACAAGATGCAGTCAGGAAACTATACAGATCGAGTGAACGGGCCGAGTTCGGAGGATGGGTGTGGTCAAAGCGAGGGAGCCAAAATTAGAAGGGATGGCCACCTTACATTTTATGCCCTCGGCCTGTGTACATTTTGTGTTGTGATAATTTAAAGGCGTTAACTTTAGATCAAACAAAGAGTTCCAAGAAGGGAGTGGTCCGATCCATGTGTACTCAGTGCTCGTGTTACAATCTTCCACCACCCTACTACTGAATACTAATGGGTCACTGCATCAACACATTGCCGGGTGGCTGGTGTGATTCCATCTCTAGTTAAAAGAAGTGTTTACGATTCAGTAATGTATTTTACTCTTCTTGGACTTGAATACCAACAGCTATTTGAACACGTAATAGCTGTTTTTCTTTCTTAATTCAAATGTATTATCATTCTAAAAGCTAATATTAGACTCATGTGTACCAAGTCACATGTTGTCTCAATGGCTCTCATGTCAAAAGGGTCATTTTAAGTCCAATTCCAGTCTTTAGTTCTTCTCTAACATCTTCTTTTGTATTATTCTTTTGGGAATTCAAAAATAACTTATGATTTCAATCCCCCCCAAATAACAGCTCTATTGATTTTGGACAAATGTATGGCCAGTTTACGAATAATTGGAGGTTGATCCAATAAATGGCAGATGGCATCTACTGCCAGTTAAACATTACTGAACTTAATGAAGAGAACTGTACTGATTATATATTTTTGCACGTAGGCAAGTTCATTCATGTATGATGTTGAATGTGAACAGTACGCTCCCAATCCCCAGTTTCCTCCGAAAAAAAACATGGGGCTCCCCAAAAAAGCCACAGTGTCATTCCAACACTTAATTTCACCGGATCGGGTTTCAGTGGAGGGTTTTAGTGGCTTGTGATCTGTAAAATAATCTTTCCTACCCTGCTATGAATAGATTACTGAAAAAAAATCTCAATCTTTAAACATTTGGCACGAATGTGTTGAACATTCCAGATGCTAATCAGTGGTAAATGTTGGTTGGAATGCTGATGAGGTGACTGAGGCATTGCTGCTTTTTCATGTTTTCACTGAAGCCTGCCAGAGCAACGAATAATAGTCAAGACTTTGTGAGAGGATTTACTTACTCTACGAAGTCATGTCTTCTTCTATAAAGTGTCTCTTTTAATAATATTCCTGTAATTTCTTTTTACCGGTGTTTGGAGAAAAGGCCTTGATGAGGCTGTTTTTGTAATAGTCAGGAAGGGTGTCTGTCAGATGGGCGTCCCGCATGTTCTATTTTTCCTGGCTTGTTTTCAGTATCAATATGTCCTGCATTCATAACACTGCTGCGTCCATTTTTCCTCCCTGGAATGCGCTGCAAAAAGAGTTATTAACATCATCATTTCTAGAGTAATCGGTAGCCAACACAAAAGGGGTCTTCCTCTGAGAAAATCGTCTTTCACAGTCCTACTGGGAACAAAAATTGTTGTGAATAATCCCGATAAATATAAATCAAAATCCGGACATGTTTATACGCACGGATCAACCATTAACATGGGTAATATCATTTCAACAACATGGCTGTCATCTATCATGTCGGTCTAGACACAGCCCACTCGCTGTCTACAAAAACAACATACTTTGGGAATGCTTAACTTTTGATCTGTTAATTATTACCATAAATCTTTATGTGGACCAGACAACATTTACTGGGTGATAAGATTCTTAAAAGCTGCAGTAAGAAAAAACATCTCCACTGGATTTACAGAAGCTTAATTTGAGACTTAAGTGGCGTTACAGTCATCTGTACGACTGCTGGTCTGCACGGGGGTAGGTCTGGTTTAAGTCTGGGACTGTGAATTGGCCGTCCGATCCACATGCACAAAGAATATATTTGAATGCGGCCCTTTTTATCTACAATTAGATGTCCAGGGAAAAATATCTCTTCATCAAGGCATGTTGCAATAACCTTCAGCAGAGTGTATTTGCATTGGAAATGTAAGAAACCAGAAATGGCTACAGCATCTTGTGCACGCGCCACTGATGCATCCTGTCGGTTCCTCCAAAGTGCTCATTTGATTAATTCAAAATATGAGTACCAGGAAACTGACACAACAGACTGCACAAGTCAGCTAATGCAGGCAAAGCAGAGATCGGAGTGGTTTTGAAGATGAGAGGCACATTAGGGCAGGAAGTGGTGTGTTTGTATTTTTCAGTAGTCTCTCACAGAACCCACTTCGCCCTCCTATCACTTGTTTCTGCACTATGTAACTCCAGTGAGAGGGGAGGATCACAGTGTTACATACATGACTTCAACATACAAGTTTTCAACACATAACATTGTTGTGACGTAATGAGTTTTGTTTGTAGTCAGCCCCTACATTACGTCTGACAAACTGTTACAGAGGATTCGTATTTACGACAGTTGCGTTTCACTCAGAAACAGTGTGCGACGCCAAATCGCACAAAATGCAGATTTCAATACAATGTCCCTAAAAACCTGTTAACAAGCAATACAGCACTGTAGCAAATGAGACAAAGCAGCTAACATTGGTCTGTGGTTATTTATTCAAAATAATACGGTACAATATAATGTATAGCGCATATTTGTCAAGTGATCATTTGGGAGTCAAATCAAAAAAAGTAAAAACTTACATTTTTGAGGTATTTGTCCTTTTGAGTATTTTTTTAAAATTCTGTTTCTTTCTACTTCCACTCGAACATTTTGGAGGCAAATATTATTCTTTTTACTTTATTTATTTGATAAATTCAGTTACAAATCCAATTTTTCTCAGCTGGTTAAAGCTGTTCCATTATTACATGCTGCATGTTGTGCAGTGTGTGTAGCTTTCAGTGATTATTATGCCGACCATTCCCATAAAACTCCTGCCTGCCAGTTTATAACCTTGACCCTGTCTTTGCTGAAAGCGAGTCGTCTGGTGGCTCTGCTTTAGCGCCTACAGTTTGCCCTTTGGGGCCTCCCTTCCCTTCCCTTCCCATCCATCTCTCTCGCCTGTTAGCTGTGCATCATATCGCCACTGTCCAGACACCGGGCAGGTTATTTTGGGCAATCCCTCTGACACCACTTTCTCCCTCTGTGCCTGGATAAAAGGGTTCATACTCCCCCTACTTTATATCCTCCCCACCTGTTGGAGCTGTCCGTCTCCTTGCTGACATGCCTGAACTCACTGAGCTTGAACATTACTTCTAATTACTGCACCTAAAATCCCCAAGGGAGTGACGGACTGCGGAGGGTCTTGAGCGACATGTTACTGCTGCCTTTACAGCGGCGGCACAGAAGAAATTAGTTTGCTTTCCCAGGATGTCAATCTGTATTGCAGTTGTTTTTTTTTTGGGGGGGGGGTTTACAATCCATTAAATGAAATATCCCTTCCAAAATATATTCCCGTTGAACAATCAAGAGAATTATTTTGCAGATGTATCACTCAATTTTGCAGGATGTGAAGCTTTATTTGAGCTTTTTTTTTTAAACATACCAACCAAAACAACTCTTCAAATATTCGTATAATATTGCATGGAGATGTATTTTTGAAAATCTTTTGAATCTCAGAAGTACTTTGAGCTGAACAAAGACATATTGGCAAACAGCTTGGTGTCAGGCCTAGTCCTTTTGCATAACGTTACTCTGATACAGTCCATCTGGTTGTGGTTACATCGCGTAAGAGCCAAACTCTACCCTAATAATGCTGTTACTGGCGAATGATTGTGCAATCCATCTTTAGTGGCACTGTGGTAACAATTTCGCCAATTAATTCTTTTTTTTTTTCTTTTTAAATAAAGCATTGATTGTCCTTAAAACAAAAACTCCTTCTGTCCTTTACTCAAATCCTTTCCAGTCCACACTCATTAAACATCCCTGCTTGTGAAAGTGCGCGGCCAGTTTCAGTATGACTCAACACAATGGGTCTGTGTCAAATCCCACATGAGGTCTGAGATCAGTGTCAACTTACCTTGGACAGTCTACAACCCCTGGCTCTTTCTCCTTCTCACAAAGAACCAATATTTGCTCTCTGGTAGTTGTTTTTTTTACTGCTTTTCTGTGGTTCACTGACGGGCCAAAGGTTAACCTGAAATGAAGTAACGATGATTTGAGGAAATAATACTTAACTTTGTTTTTGGCAAACAAGGAAGGAGCCAGTTGCACAAGTTGTTTTTTTCCTGATTTTATTAAGTGGTGGAAGACGTATTCAGATCCTCTTACAGTGTAAAAAAGTAAAAACTATTAAAAGTGCAGCCATATTATCAGCAAAATGCAGTTAAAAGTTACAAAAGCCTCTGACCCCTCGTTATATATTACATCACTATGTTGGTATTGCTGATGAATCACTGCATACGGCCCATTTTAATGATGTAGCTGGTCGAGGTGAAGCTAATAATAACTAACCATAGTCACTGTGAGGTCTCTGAACTCTGTGGATAAAAAACTTATCAAACGTTTTCTTATCTGAAATCTTGATCTAAAATATTACCTGTAACTGCACATCCGTTGTCACATTAATGTTATAAAGTGCAATATTTGTCTCAGTAATGTAGTCAAGTACCAGCACTAAGGAGTTGCAAAGTACCTAAAAAGTTAACTTACAGTACCTGAGAAAATGTGGTAGATAAAAAAAAGTACCCAAATGTATTACCTGATTAAATGTAAACATATTGTGTTACAATATTACTTGCATTTAAATGTACTTAAATATCTAAAGTAATTTTCTGGGAATTAATGTACTTATACAGTATATTTACATGTTTGTATAATTATAGTATCCAATGTTTTCTGATTATCAGAGTTTTAATCTGATTGCTGCTAAAAAAAAAATTATTTTTTAAGTCCTTCTTTGGCTGTGATGCAGCATGCAATCTGCAAAGTAACTAGTTACTTTAGATATCAGATGAATGTAGTGGAGTAAAAAGTAGCAGAAAATTAAATTACTTTTTTTAATTACTTTACTAAAATCTTAGGTACATGTGCTTATACAACAGTTTTATTGCACTGCTGGTTCAGGCAGAGCAGATCTTCCCTTGGCAACCTGTTGAATATAATAATGTGATACACAGGAAAATCAGTTCATGGAACTTATGGCTGTTTTTCAGCACAGCAGCTGTAAATCCTTCAGGGCTCACATCGCTGTTGAACACTGCAAGTGTTTACGAGCATTATATTTTAGGGTTTAAATGTCCAGTTCGTTTTGGAACATCCATCCAGATCCAGCTTCCCCACCCTATAAATGATCATATTTGGCCAGAAAGTGAAAAGACACCCGATATGCCACCACCATCCGCACCGTCCTCGACCAACACCGTAAGCGCCAGGTTATCTGACACCTTTCCAACCCACGATGGATCTCTCTCTTGTCCTCTTTGTTGTCAACACACCCAACCTGGCGAGTCGGAGAAGATGGACACGTAAGCAAGACAGCTGCCTTCAGAGGGTTCCATGACCCCTGTCCAGAGCCTATTATCACCTTCTAGACGTTTCTCTGGGGCTTGAATCCCACTCCTACCCAGCAGACCCCCCCGTGGCAGCAATAGGAGAGGAAGCTGCTTGGGAGGGAGGTTTATAAGAAGCTGATTATGAGTCTGACGTGATTAGTAGACAAAATAAAGGAAAGCCAAAAAGTCATAAAAATGGTGTGTAGCTTTAGCCAAGTGTGCAATTGTTTTGAAACCAGATAGCGAGAACAGTCTGTCCCGGTATCCACGTGTCTCTAACATGATAATATAATGAGTTGGGGTTTTTTTCCTTCACCAAGGAGAAAAGATGCTAGCGTATCATTTAAAAGATTTACATATTGGCAAACTGGCATAAAACTGGATGTGCTTATGGACTTATTCGTACTGCTGAGAGGAAGAGTGACCGATGAACCCATTCACTTAAACAACTGTTGAACAAAAGGTTGTAGGCACAAAAAAGGGAAATAAGAATATCACCGCCAGCTGTGCATGGGGGCCAAAAATATTGGCATAGGATCCAATCATTAGCATAGATAAAAATTGTTACTTCCCATAAAAATCAATTCACACTATGACGATGTGATAACAAAGGTTCTGTTTTTTTTTCATGAGGGTTGTGTTGACTGTAAAGAAATAGCTTCTTTTTCTCCTTTTCCTATCTTTATTCAGTCTTTCATTAGTTACCAAGCATCTCTCTTGTTCTAAGATAATTAAATTTAAGCTTTAATAGTTGCAATGAAAGGGCAAAGAGCTTTATTTTTCCATTTCTTTTATCATTTACTTAATTATTTAGCTTTATTGGGCACTAAAGTGGAGCCCCCTCCTGTGTTAGCTTGTTTATTTCTCTCAAAAGACTTGGGTTCATGAGATATGCTCTCTGAGCAAGTCCCCACTTCCTTCCTCATCATCAAATTAACATGGAGACCTTTTGTATTTGTATTGTATTACTTTACGTAACTGGTTACGAAACAAGCTCAATAGATGACCTACATATGCAGAAAAAGACCATCAGTGAGGCAATTGTACAATTAAAATAGTTATTTTTAATGCCTGTCACCTGATCAGATTCCTACTTATCCATCTTTAATAAATCCTAAATGAAAAGCATTTGTTATTACAGAGTGCTGACTATGATTTGAGGAGTCTCATGGCCCGAGGGCAGAAGCTGATCTGTAGTCTGGTGGCACCGTGATCATATTTTGTCTACACGGGCTGCTGGAATAAACAATAAGCAAAAGTTCCTTGAAGTAGCTTTAAAGGATACATGGTATGTTTTTCCTTTTTTGTCATCTCCTTCACTATTTAATAAAGGTTCCTGCTCATGGACAAGGTTTTGAAATTTTAAAAGCCAACAGGAGCTCCTCTCTCCCAAAGAATACACTGCTCCTGAAACGCCTCATGAGTAGTCCTGCCTTTAATTCAGTGACTTTGTGACATCACACTAGGTCACCATGTCAAACATTTGCATAATTTATGCCTAGTGGCTAGTTTGGCACGTAAGAATTTATTTAGCACAGCTGCTCTGTTAGCGATGCTGGGTCAGGCATGTGCGAGCTGACCAATCAGAGCAGACTGAGTAGTTGGGAGGGTCCTTAAAGAGACAGGAGCCAATCAGATTGTCTCAGACAAAGGAGGAAACAAAATGCATCTTTTGGGGCATTAAAGCATGTACACCCAAGAAGTAACCCAAAATGAGCATCCTATGTCTCCTTTAATTTATCTGTAATGTAACACAGGCACTATCCACGTCATTTTCCACAGCATAAATTATGGCACTAGATGGTACATAAAAAATTACAATTATTGTTATACCGTGTGATGTGAAATATAGAGGGAGGATAAAACATGCTGTGCGCCTGGATACTGCAGAAATACAGTAACATTTAATGTTATTAACCGAGATGAAAAACATCAAATTGACAATTAGACTTCTGTTTTGTATTATGGGATCGAAAAGGCTACTAGATCTGGAATAAACATGAGAACATGAAAAAATATGTCTTGGAACAAAGAGGCCAGTGTGTTTCAAAGATACCAGTTGCATTGAAAGCACATGTCAGGCACCGAATCCAACGAAAAAAGCCCTTTTTTCAAAACCCCAGCTCTCTGTGGGAGGAGAAAACTGCACATTTCTGAGTTTCTCTCAGACTAAAGTACACACTGTATGTAACTTAAGCATCATTATGAACCATTAGACGTATGCAATTACCAAATCAACCAGAGATGAGCTGAGAAAAAGTAGGGATTTGCTCAGCTTTCCCGTTGTGAGTCACTCATTGTTCTTTTTTCTCCCAGCTACTCATCACAGCATATTGAAAACCACATTTTGGGACAACTTCTGTAAATGTTGTGTATATCCACATTTAATTGCAGTCATTTAAAAATAACAACACAGAGCTCAATGATTTCTCTTTGTTTTCAAGAGATTGATGCTTTGGTTTCTGGAACCGAACCCCTTCTGGCGTCAGAACAGAACCAAACAGAACATTCTCTCCTGTATCTTCACTGTCTCAATGCAGATTTTTTAAAAAAACACCACACTCCCTTCTCTAGAGACCAGTTTTCCCCCAGCAGGGCTTCCTCTTTCAACTAAGTTTGGTTCATAAGCCCCTTCTTAAGCTCCATGCCAGCAGTATGGACCTAAATAGACTACCCATATGATGCGGCACAGCAGTCTCATAAAAGAAGAACTCTCCCATGTGCATGTTGCTCACACACGCGGCCCGGCAGCTGGGTCAGTTGGAGTTACAGCTGAGAGCGGTCTGCGTCAAGTGGGGGATTGTTGGTGGGGGGCTCAAGGTTTCCATGCATGAGGTTTTGATGAATCAGTAACTGGGGGACGTGGAAAATGTTGTGCTTAAAGTGTAAGCCAAATACATGGCCGGTGTGAGCTGCCAGCCACTGTCAAAACAAGCGGAGAGACTGTGATGGCGCAAGTTTTTTCTAATGCGATAAGATAAATGACAGCTTCACCGGTTATGTTATCTCAGCGGGGAAGGGACAGCCGTACAAGCAGCTAATGATGGCAAATAAATGACCAGAAAGTGAACTAAGCTGGGGGTCTAAGGCCACACGACACCTCTTGTGGCATCTCCCCAAATATTTTGCAAACTAAGGAACCCGACCCTGTTTGTCGATCGCCCTCCGCTGCTTTACAGCTTCTCAGGTTTGATATTCTATAAGCCTACTGAGGGATAGCGCAGTGGGCCTGGCTGTCTGGGACCCGAGGTGCTTATTATGCTCGAGGTGTAGGTGGCTATGGCAACACGTTGGCAAGTTGGAGAACATTTTGCCACAGAGATACTATGAAGCAGATGTTGTGGTGTGATTCAGCCCTCGCAGCAGCTGACACATTACATTCCCATCCACGCTTTTGCTGAGAAATGACATTTAGCAAGCGCATCGTGCTTTGCATTCAATTAGGCACGCACAGAAGTGATCAGATCAGAAAAAAAGGAAGTTTCCTGAGAGAAGTGGCAAACGATTTCTTCGTGAGCCTCTTAATTCTGTTATTTCCTTTTCTTCATGGCGAGATACGAGGCAAAGATCTGTGAATTTAAACAGGGGGTAACATTTTACTGTGTGCAAAAGACTCCAGAGACACCCGCCATGTATATAGTCTTTATTCTTTATTGGCAGTAGTATTTTAGCAGTAGTATTTTAATTCTGTATTTCTATTATTTTACTGTGTATTTGTTTCATTTTGTCTGTCTTTTGTCCTGTTTTTAGTTTCTTAATCCGTCACTCAACCTCTGTAATTTCCCCAGCGACATGCCTCAGGGACCGAACACAGCATCCCACAATGACGAAGGCAGGGAATAACAAGAGTTTGACTCCTGTCACCCCCGGGCTGAGTTAGCTAATAGGACAGCTAGGTTCAAGGCTAACAGAGCTATCTAGCTGTCGGCAGCTAGCAGCAGTCAGCTTACTTAAGCAACAGGTAAAACTCCAAGAACACTCAAGCCCGCTTTTACATGTGTACGTTTTCTTGGTTAATGTCAAGTCGTCTTAACAAAAACATCTCAACATCAGCTTTGCATTGAAAGTGACTTATGACATTGTGTGGGTAACTACTACATTCTGATTGGCTGCTGGGTGTCAATTCACTTTTGATATACAAATACCTATAGTACACAGGCACTATCATATATTCATGAAAATCTTGATATCAAGTTGGTTGCACTGAGATGGCTGGTTAGCTACTAACCACTGTTTGTCCCCCGTACGCATTGTTATGGACTTTGAATGGTGCTAGCATAACGTTAGCTCACCAGCTAACAGCTGAGCCGAAGGGTTCTATGAGCCAATTGGATAAGTTTATGCCCCATTGTGAAGTCATCCATCCTATATACTGGATTAGTGAACAACGTTTACGTAAGAACCTTATGAGACTGTAATGATTGTTCCAGCTGCTAGTCAAACTCTCAAGTGTTGCCAGGGAAAAAAATTGTTCTTGCATGTAAAAGAAAATTAATTAATCAATTAATTAATTCCTGATAATGGACACCCTGACTTTATGTTCATGGCTGTTTTCATGGCAGTCTTACGCACCCCCCTTCAAATCAAGTGGTACAAAACAAATTCAGCTTTAACTGCAGAGTTTGTCCCCTGTCAAGGTAAGAGTTCATGTTGAAGTCTATACGTACATGCAGCCATCTGACACCACATGTATTTGTTTGTGTATGCAAAATGCACAGGGGAGTCCATTGTTCATAAAGAAAAACACCTAAGCTTCCATCACAGCTGCAGTTTCTCAAGCCCAAAGGAGGCTGTCCCAAGGGGGGCATTTATGCCCAGAGGATGGTCTCCATGATGGAGCAGCTGAGGCCGCCACTCTCCGCCGAGCTCAGTCCCACTGAGGGCATTTTGTGATCTGCTACATCAATAAAAAACATTACAAGCTCGACCTCTCTCCCCAGCTGCAGTCAACAGGGCTGTTTTTGAGTGAGGTGAGAAAATGAAGAGCTGACCTGCTTTCACACAGGTGCGCTCTCGTGCTGCGTACCTTCTTAACTGTGCTCGTCCATGGATAAAATTAGTGCCTGTGAAAATCCAACCAACCTTTGGAGCCCTGTCTTTCCTGAGCTGTCACTCAGTATTACAGGCTGTCATCGGTTTCACTTACAGTTAGCGTTCCAATGGATCAGTGGTAACCTGAGAACATAATCAGGAGACAGGCAGCGCAGAAAGAGGCAACATATTCCGTCATAAAACGTGCATATGGTGTCCTGACACACGAGGGGCTGCTCAGCGTTTTCCCGTCACCTTATGTTCACCCGAGTTGTGCTGCATTTTTATCCCTACAACAAAAACACATGTAGCATGTAATAAAACCCTTGGAGACAACAGAAGCCTAAGCAGGGACTTCAGATCAGAGGGTTCGAATAAAAGCATATGTATCAGTTCATTATGGTCATTTATTTATTTATATCCTCACTTCTCGTTAGCACTTGAATTATTGTTTTTACAACTGTGAAATATATATGGGGTGGTTGAAATCATATAAATTATTTTTATTTGTTGATCTTTTCCTCCCGGCATTTATGGGGCTGTACTTTACTTTTTTTTTTTCCCAAAGGTCACCCCCCCCGCCTCAGATGTAACTTAATCGCAGCAGTGAATGGAAGGCATATTTTAGGTCGTGGAGAGGTAGAGGCTCGGGGCGTATCGCCAGACCCCTGAGGTCACTTCTGCCAGCTGAGTAACATAGTGAGCTGGGACACCGCAGGTCAAATTTATGGAGCTGAATCACAGCTTACTTAGACTGGGACGAGTACACCGAGCAGCCCATCACGGACTCATGGAAAATACAATTTCACTCGAAAAGATGCAATTATGGTAAAGAATGTAAAACTTGTTCTACCATCAAGGACAATTGATTGGATGATCAATGGTTAAATCTTAGGCATTAGAGTCTTGAGATGTTGACTATTTTTATGAAGTAATACATCTATTGTGCTTATTAGTTCTTACTTGTGAAGACTTTAGCTCACCGTGTAATTCAAAGCTGAAGAACCGTACACCCTCTGTTTTGAAAATTACACAATGGACTGTTTGAGATTAATGGCCTGCTTGGACTGAATTAAATTCAATCTTTGATTTATTAAGTGGAAGCAGATGCCCGCTGCAGGGTTCCCTACAGCCATATCAATTTGTATCAACAAACAAGAACAAACAGTTCAAAAAACAGACAGCAAACAGCATTAAAAAGTAAAAAAAAAACTCTTTCAAACAAAAAACACTAAATTCCACATAATGAGGCAAATGCAGAAAAATTCGGCTGCAGTTAGCTAGCTCCAAAGAAGGCATTCAGGAAATGGAGGGCAGCAGAGGAATGCTTTTGGAAGACCACAGTGAGTCATATTTGGTAAGAAGAACAACTCCCCGCCACTACGGCTTGTGTAGAGGCAGAAAAATGTCAGTTTGGCACACATCTCCTCTTCTGGTGCATGCTGCACTGTTTTTGTACATGTCGAAAGTATTCTTTACACGTGCGCCTATCAAGGTGTCAGAGACTTTGACACACTGGCTGTTGTCCTGAGCTGCTATTGTCCAGCCGTGTGGATCCATTTAGCTTGTGGCAGAAATGGTCATAATACTTGTGGCCAGGACGCGCCGACTCGCCTGACAAGGCACGCTGTGTCTCTCCTACGCTGTCTGGACACAAGATGCCTCTCATTGGCCCCTGCAGCTATCGGAGTGGTGAACTGTGGGCCTTTACAGCCTGCTGACAAGGGCTAAATTTTTACCACTCAACATGGAATGGTTTGGTGAAAGAGGGTCAGACTGAAAGCCTCCGCATTCACTCATTCATGTCTGTGTCAGCTTCGCTTAAGCAGTGTCTCGCTTCAAGAGGTGTTCAGATTACCCAGATAACACTTACTTTGTCACAGACACCGGACAGTTAATCCAGCAGCAGCTACGTGGGAGAATGTGCTCTCATGACGAATGTTTGACCAATTAAAGGAAACTTTTTCTTACCGAGCTCCAGTGGTATCTACGTATGCAGATGGTTTTTGTTTAATTTGCTTATAGACTTTGATAGGCCTATATCATCTCAGAAATGTCTGCCTCCATATTGAATCGGATTGTGTTTGTGGTCCTTATGCATTGCATTAAATGGATTCATAACTATAAATTTATTGTCAGTGTTAAGGATCCTCTGTGCAGAGTGTGTTGCGCTATTGTGTCTGTCTGGAAGCAGCCAACACTCTTAATCCATTTGTACTTCAGTTAGTTTAAAAATAAGAGCACATTCACTCGGCAATATACATTTCTGCAAACACATGCATTTTGCAACTTTGTTTTTATATGTGCATTTTACACTGTGCTCATGGTTTTGTTAAGGCACAAAAATGACTTGTTTAGGGTGAGGAGAAGCTCATGTTTTGGCTTAAAATACCAATTTTGGTCACCACAGACATGGCTGAGGATGTTCCGAGGTTTGGTCAAAATTAGCCGGCTCTGTTGGCACAAACACGGCAGGAGACGTCCCAACCGCCCAACATTTTTATCCTAGTGATGGGCTGAAGGTGCATTGGTGCGCACATGACCTACAACCTGTGACAAGGCGTTACTTAAACAATTGAACATCTAAACTACTGATGGTTTGCCAAGGTTTTGCCAAGGGCCAAGGATTTGATGACTGTAGACTTGTTTTATCTAAGCGGGCTAAGATCAAATATTCCTCTGGATGCTCTTCTGCATTGGTTTTATGAGGACTTTGTGCACATGCAGAAGGATGCATATGTGGCAATTGTGGGAGAGGCAGAGCAGGTCGTCCATTGGTTTGGCGGTTTGACTTCCTGCTGTCCACATTTTGGTCCACAAGTGTCCTTGGATAAGACACTGAGGCCCAAGTTGCTCCAAGATGCACATATTCAGCCTGTCAGCTTGTCTCTTTGTGGTGCAAACCCATATTGTAATAATCTTAAACTCCTTCTGGCTTTCTTTAGACATTCAATTTTACCCTTACTCTTTCAGAAAATCATAAATCGGAGGCTTTCTAGAAGATTACCCTCTCTGCATCCTGCATTTCAGCTTTAACTCATTTAGACTTTTTCCACTCCTATTAATAGTCTTTGGTTTTGCTGTTCCATTTACTTTGGCTGTTTGAGTGTTGCATGTGGCCACTCAGTGAGGACAGGCTGTCACCTGAAGATAAAAGTGACTTTTGTTTCAGAAGTGTAGACCTCCTTTCCCAGCCAAACTAAAGTGGATGAACAGGAAGGTATGCGCCAGCTTAGCCTGTACCTCACGTGTTGTATATTATGTCTGTGTCACAAAGTCAACTTAAACCTGTCCTTGTAAGAGAGAAGTTTAATTGATTTTACATGCATCTGTTACATGTCTGGACAAGTTTGCTTTGCCCACATGCTTCTTTCAAGTCATGCCGTCCTTTAGATATACAATAACACAGAGTCATATTCAAGGACTGTCCAACAGACCCAGCCTTTTCCTGCTGAGCAGCTCTACTGGGACAGAAAAGCTCCTTTCCTAATGGCGTGTCAACAGTAGCCGGTGAAGAAGCGGAAAATTTTACTTATTCACATATTGCACACACGTTTGCAGCCAGTTTCAATATTAAAGCCAGTGACCCGCTGGTCATGAGCCCATTTCTCAAACTCTGGGTCCCCTTTGGGATGCTGAGTGATTCGAGGAGGTCAGAAAGCTCCAGCAATCCTTGTAGTATGAATAGCTTTATTATTAGACCAAGTTGTTATATATACTACAGGTGTTCTGGGAGCCTTTTGACCCCTTCAGACTTTGTTCCTTCTCCATGCACCTTGGAAGTAGGTGAAGTTGTGCCAGAAACCCCTGACTCTGCTTCTATAATGCCGAGTGATTTCCAAAGGATATGTCAGAGCACAACTTTCAACTGCAAACCACAGAAACTGTGATTTCAGCTGACATGGTCTGACTCACTGGATGTGGACTGGAAAACGATTTCAGTCTGCTTTTTTCTCCCTTTTGTTTATCAGCATTTTCAAAATCCCCGTCTCTGAGGGAAACAACAACGACCCTTTCGGACGCACATGTGCCCAAAAATCTGTCAAGTGCGACTAAACCAGTGGCGGACTCAGGATGTTTGAGTAAGATTTGAAGGGCACCATTGCTGAAAGGGCACATTAAAGGTTACGTTATGTCTTATCTACCATAGAGGCATCCAAGAGGGCACTTTTGCAGCATTTTTTTCGAATCTGCACTGACTTTTTTCATTGGTCGCCACAGTGTGCCTGATATTCAGTAGCTTTAAAAAATACCAATAAAGCAATAATACACAAAGCAAATCCAGAAATACTTCCACAAGTATTACACAGCCTCTATCCCAGTAAGATAGGGGAAAACACTTTTGTCTATTTTCTTTACAATTGAGGTCATTGTGATTTGTTATTACATGTGCTATGATTTAAACAAAGAAAGACATGTATTGCACCTCTATTCCTGTTTACATTCACTTACATTATGTGTTAAGAAATCTAATTAAAATGGCTCCCAGCGGTTGAACCAAAATTAGGTGCACCCTTGCCACCAGTTAGACTAAAGCCCAGTAGAAAAACTCACAGTATATGGCAAGTTACCCTAACTGGTTGAAAATGATACAGTCCTTAAAAGCTAACAGCTGTTACCTTTCCTTTTTTGCGGAGCTGTGGGTCGGTCTGGCTATGCGAGTCTAGAACAGACAGTGCTCCATCTCTGTCCCTTTAAAGCCACAGAATGTTGCACAAATACTCCTCAGTGATTTGATAGTGATTCTCTGGTGGGCTGGAAGAGTTGCGCAACTATCAATGAGTCATCTACAATAACAACTACAGTTTGAGTCAACTGTAACACAGGGTTTTGTAGAATAAAATAATGCCTGTTAAAGTGAAACTCTCGCCAAAATGCAACCAAGGCTTTATTTGTGATTGAATATGAATCAAACCTTCGGGTAAATGCATAATTATGACAAAAGAGGCACTTTTAAGATGCAACATGAAACTTTGCTCGTAGCATCACCAGGGTCTCTACACATGAACATGAGCATTGAGAACATTGTTTGTGTACACAGAGTTTATGAAAAAGAAGGTTTTTGAACAACTCGCACTAGCTGCTGCATCTCCGGCTCGCGGCCGCCATGACAGGTAAAAAGTGTCTATTCACGAGTGTGACCATCAGGAAGGAGAGTAATGGTGGGACGCTCCTCAAGCTTAGTTCCATATGAATGCACGGATAATTCATTGTTTTGTCCTCAGCGAAAAGCAACATTGATGTCCACGTTGAGAAGGGAGCCTCATATTACAAGCAATACTACAATCAGCAGCCGGAAAAGTCACGTGACATCTCGCGTGGATAGTTAGCTCACGTTAGCTGCTGCATCTCTTAAAGTGCCTCTTTCGTCATAATTATGCATTTACCCTCATATTCATATTCAGTCACACAAGTTTCACTTTAAGTCAGGGCAAGTCAAGTGCCTCGATGACTGACAACATAGCAACTAACTGTAGATGGAGCGTGACACAAGTAAACAAAACTAATGATCTACAAAGAATCCATTTAGTCAGCAGGGAGACAAAAGTCTGGTTTGAATAATGTCTTTGGAAGATGTACTCCAATTCTGCTTCTATTTGAATTAATAACAGTCGATTATTTATATATATTTTATTTATTTATTTATATTTTTTTTTTGTCAGTTGGCTGATATTGAAGTTGATATTTGGCTTTATAGTAAGAGGATTTATTTGTCTAAACTCCTCTATACCTCATGTGACCTTTCGTTGGGTGCTGATCAAAGAAACCCCTAACAAGGCACTAGCTGTGGTCTGTTAAAACAGAAGGAAAGCAGTGATTTTAATTGATTACACATGGCTGAGTGTTTTGGTGGAAGATCTGGTAAATGGTTGACTGGGCATGTGACCAAAAATCAGCTCCGTGATTTAAGATAATGATGAGTCACATACCCCACATGCTCTCCAAGGAACAGTCATTTGGGGCTTCAAAGATGTAAAAAAAACAGAAAAACGCTGTGGTAAGTCCGGTCGTGTTGTACATCATTTTTTTTTAAATGGAAACAAAATTCAGACATGCAAAAATAAAAAGTAAGGCGTAGATGAAAGCATCAGCTGAGGGGAGTTTTCTAAGTATCAGACGTGTTGCTAAAATAAGACAACCAGATCTGTAATTGTTTTTCCGTGTGTTTAAGCCCAGAGGAGAGCAGCACAGTTAATGAGAGAAGTCCCTGGGGAAATCATCATATCTGTGAATGTGTCACACTGTCACACAAACACGCAGACACACACACGAACACACCATCTAGGCTACATCCAAATGCAGCAGGGCTAAGGTGTCATTTTTTATGCTTTTGCAGTATAAAGATGTAATTTATTTTCTTTCTTTTTTTTTTAAATATAAAAAGTGTTTGCTGTTCCCCAAAATGATGAAAACATCTTTGTGTGCTAGTTTCAGGCCTTTCAGCAATATATATTTCCTTTGCCATGTAGTCATTTGTGTCTTCTGACCATCTTCTTTATTAAAGAGGAATTTCAGTAACTTTAAGTCTAGGTGTGTAAGTGACAAAAAGTTTTGAAAGTGCACCAGTAGATCGCGTCAGCTGGCAGCATGGCGCCGGCTGCAACGTCATCCCACAGGGCAATTACAATTATCAAAGGAAGTCCACTTAAAGTGCCTGTTTTATGCCACTGACTATGGTCTGATTTTCATTCAAAGTGTCTGACAACATTATAGAAAGGATCCCAAACCAAAGTTGATGATTGCTGGAACAGTGGAAAGATGAACCAAGATGTTTTTGGTTGGTTTCAGTTTGTTTCTGTCAAGTTTGAATGAAGTGTGTTTTGCAATAAAAAAATTACTGACTCTGCAAATGGAGTCTGGTGGCTTTGGCAAGAGCGACATAGTGGCTGTTTCTGGTTAAACAAAAAGGATTTTTACCCCTACCCATCATTTGCAAGTGAACCTTTTGACTTTCAGAACAGAGGTACAAGTGGTATTGGTTGAAAGCCCCATCAATGTGATGGGACAACCCTTCAAGACCCTCATATGTCATCAGTTATGTTACAACCAGCCATTTCCACCATGGTGGTGAATCCTCTTGTGTTTACTGTGGCAACCTAGCATTATAACAAACCACCTGGCAATTATCTGATGGAGATAGAAAAGAATGGATGCTCGCAATTTGTTCACAACTTCATGCTATCAATCAAGTCATCGCATTAAAATGAACGCTGCTTCGATCCCACCCCCTAAAGTTAGCAATGATTTAAAGGCTAAGATTAGCAACCCGTGCTCTTAACCTGCCAGTCTGCACTGATCTTGCAGGAATGGCACCAAGTGCGGTAACTTCACTGCTGGACAAGCTAAGTTTCAGGTGTTAAATGCCGTAAAAGGGGTGGATGCAGCATTGAAATACGTCAAAATGTGTGACTGTCATGCACAAATCGGGAATAACTATTTAACTTTATCGAGCTAGCTAGTTAGCTGCTGAGATATCACCAAACTGGTTGCGAGTTCTCATAACCCTCAGATTCAAGTGTGCCTCTGGGAAGCCATATAGCCCCAACACTTCACCCTACCCCTCTATCCCCATGAGAATCTGTACACACTACTCTGGCAGGGTTAAGCGGTAGGGGCAAGGGGTATATTGGGATTGGGCTTTACAATAAGAATCTCCGCCTGTCAATGGCAAAAACAAGTACTTTAGGAAGGTCTACTTTGACGGTCAAATATGCCCTCAGGGAGCCCTTTGCAGCCTGTGTCACCACTGCCAGCTGAGGCGATCTACTGGACCAGTTTCTAAACTTTTTCAACCCATTATGTCACAACCCACAGTATGTAAACATAAGGGCCGGTCTAAGAAACACCAAAATTCCCCCATAGCTTTTGGTCCTTATATGACATTGATTACCTTCACTTGGACATAGGCACCAAAGCAATGATGTACTTTAAGTCTATCTAATAAATATGTGGGAAAAGGATCCATGCTTTCTCAGCCTCAGTCACCACTTAATAATTTGCCTTATCGCTTTTCTCTTGAGGAAACACATTAAATCAATTATGTTGTATTGTTAACAGGAGGGGGTTCTAAATTAAACTAATTTTCAGACACATGCCAATATATTAACAGAGCCTGGCGGAAGAAAAGACATTTTCAGACGTCTATTTTTTAAAGATGAACTTTGAAGTGCTTTGAAGTTGTCTCTCCAAAATTCTTCTGACGCTGTGAAATGGAACCATTATCCAAAAGGTCAAAAGCTGCTCTTAAAATACCTAACACAGCAGGAAATTTGTTGAAAATTAAAGAGTACAAAGCAGAGTAGATGGACATTAGTAGAGAAACAGGAGCTCAGTTTGTTTCCCATCTCTACATGTTTACATGTCCGTGACAATCAGACGAGTCCTTTAACCTAATAAACAATTATGGTGGAAGCTCTTTTTAATTGAGAGCAGGCAGGGCATCTGGGAGATACAGAAGGACCCAGATATCCAGTTTGGTGATCAGCTCTTTTCCTGGAGTCGCTCCCATCCACTGTGATGTGCCAGAATCCCATCTGGGTTTGATTCATTCTCACAATGTGTTACTTAACTGAAAATTATTGTTTCCCAGAGACGCACAGCCTCTCTTACTCAGACTAAATAGATGTGGCACAAAAAAGGTATCAAGTTGCGTCTGACGCAACGTAATAACAATACAATACCTTCCTGGGCTGGAGTAAATCGTTTTGAGACTAATCCACACTTAATTTGGTGGGCAGTAAGGTTGATTAGTATACCACCTGAATCTCAATACATTTTAGGGCAAATTTGGTTTATCAAATTTTACTTATTTATTTGTTTGCTTGGTTGGTTTGATTCATAAATGTATTTAATTTCAGCATCTGGAAATTAGCTTTGTTGAAAAAAACATCCATTTGAAACAACTAGAAATGACATAGGTGTCTATAGTGGCTGTATACACAGTCATGTCGTTTGCAACTGAAAGAGGAGTAAGAAGAGGAAATCTAGCTGTAATTGTAATTGTTTTACATTTCAGTGAGTCCTCACGGAAAATGGACTCAATATAATTGTCTGGATCAAAAGGTCAGTTTTTTTCCATGCAAGTTGGCCAAAGGGGTTACAGCTAATTTAACATCTCTGCCAAATTTCAGGATGGTTCAGGCTTTGTTCAACCATTATGTTGAAGGGTAAATCTGACCATGATGGAGAATGCCAGAGGGAAAGGTATAAAGGAAAAGTTGGGCGGAGTTTGAAGGGACAAAGAGACATACTGCTAAAAGAATCTGATTGAACTATAGGGGACAAAATCATACCACTGTTATTGTCAACAAAAATGTTTTTAATTGATTGAATTATAGTTCAGAGTAATATCTCACTGACACAGTATTTCAGTGATTTGAATATGGTATATAACATATTTTACCAGGAATAAAAAGTAGTTACCTGATAACTGAAACCCTGGAGTCATCACTATACACCATAATTGTTTTTTTAATGCAATTCCAAGAGGAAATCCCAAACAAATCCCAGCAAACCATTCTTAACTTTGTGTTTTAGAAATCTGTCTTCCAAGTGTTTAAATTTTTTTATTCTCTTGCAACAGCCAATGTTGATGTTATCCAAAAAAAAGCTAATTTTGTTCCCCATGTTTACTCTGACTTTTTCCAAAATTTGGTAAAAGACAAGTGTGTGTGTGTTTTTTTCTCAAACAAAAGAGGGCATACAGATGACTTTCCATGAGCATGTTTAAACATCTGATTTAGTTTTGTTGCTGAAAGCACTCTTAGTTTCAATATTACTACAACACTGTTTGAGCCTTTGCTGCATATTGTTCTGATTATCGAAGGACCAGGAGTTTCCCACAGCCTTGAAAGACCCAAAAATACTACAATGTGTTGGAGAACAATACATATAAACACAAACCAACAACAAAATAATGCTTTGCATTTCAGTTTTTTGAAATTCAATCGCTTATTCAATCAGATTGTGGCTCGTTAAGACAGGTTTGGCTCATTGGGCTGTTTTAATTTAGTGCTGTTTGGCATCAGATAAAATGCTATTTTTTTGTGTGTGTGACAGATTTTTTTCTTCCCCTTTCCCTGAAGAGATATCTTTACAATACATCTATCGTTATGCTGATGACATTTTGTTATATTTATCTAAATGTGGTAAGCCCATTCCTTGGGGTCTTCTTTCGCTTCAAAGTCACTCATCCATTTCTCCATGATTACTTGAATGGCTGTATGTGCAGAGTAAAACCACAGACATTGTAAGAAAGGAGACAAGCACCTTGAATAGAAAGTCCATTATGGCAGAGATGGTAGTGGAATGACACATATCCTTCTCCCTATCCCAAAAAGCCAATGGTCTGTTTTATCACCGCTTTATCAACTGGGAAACATATGAACCAATTTTGCACAGTGGAGAGTCATTTTCAGTGAATCATTTTGGTGCTGCTGCAGCAGACGGACTTCTACTAGACATGGACGAAGAGTTGATGTTATGAAACAGCAACGCTGATATTAATACCATGAGCATTGTTTTGTATGGCACCTGTTGATTATGGCATCCATGTTCAACTGCTGAAATGGTGCTGAAATAGAGACACTGAATATGCTTGACCCAAGAACTTTATTTAGGTCGTATTCACTTAACATCATGAGCCATAATGGGCCCCAAGTATCTACCGTACAGTCTGACTGAATATACAGAATGCACTTGAAATGTGTTTATATGCATAATTAGATGTTGTATGTGGTTTATCATCAATCCACTGATCTATTTGTTATTTTTGCATGCATTTCTGGGCCCTATTAGATTTTGGCATGAGGAAAATAGCCTAATTAACATCTGATTCATGCTTTTAAAATGCATCACTATTAGCTTCAACACCTGGAAGGCAAACCAGCTTGTGACTGAGATGACTGAGTATGTGAAGGCTGCGATGAGCCAGCCCACCTGTTTTCTCTCCTGGGTCAGTTTAATCAGGAAAATGTGCTTGTTTAGCTTCCTAAGATGTTTATTTGTCTCTGAAGCACATGTATGAGTTCTAGCTGCTTTTTCTCAAAGAGACAAACATTTGAAGTGACAGTCCTCTAGTTGGAAAGAAATGTAAAAAACAGGTGTGACAGAAGCAAGGCAGAGTAAAGAGGTTTGAATACTGTGAGTTTATTCTTCCGCTCTTACTCCAGTGAGGGAAACATTTCCAGTCCCCTCCGCTTCCGAAAAGAAACAACTCTACCAGGGAAAAAATATGAGGCCCCACCAGCTTCAACACAAATATATTTTTGATTTTCTTGTCTTACACCAGTAGCTTTACAGTGAACTTTACTTTGTTGTATTTGACTACAACACAGACACAGCTCTGCTGCCATTTGAAAGTTGGAAAAATGCTTTCTTTGCTGTCTTTTATTTCATTTTTTTCTCTTCTGTGATGGCAAAAAAAGAGTGAGCTCATTTTATACCCATTCAACGTGGTGCCAGGGAAAAATGGTTTGGTTTGAATAGAACCACTGTTCTCCTCCTGTTCTGTCCTGCTAGACGGCTCTACAGGGCTCAGCGATGCTGGATCCAGAGCAACTCTTGTGGCTCTTGGTTCCGCTCCAAGTTTTCAGTTAAGCGGTATTTCCCCCTTTTCCCCTTCGCTGTCTGATCTGTGCTGCAGACATGTGCACGGTCTTTACAAACATGGGGCTTTCACACTTAATGCAAAGAGCAGCCACACTTTCACAGATGTTCCATCACTGTTCTCACTCATGTTGACAGACGGAACATCTTCGAGCTCACAAACACACTTTAATTTTACACAACAAGGGCGTGCAGCTGAGAAGAGCCACTGTTGGTGGGCAGAAAGAGAGCGAGCAAGCTGTCTGTCAGCATTACATCCAAGGCTGAGGGGCTCAGAAGTGCTCTCAGGAATAGCAATGGCGACATTCTGCACCTTAGTTAACTCTCGCGGCACTCTGAAATTGTTCCTCTCATAAACAACCTCAAGCTTTAAATGATGAAATCATACTGTATCAGGTTCATTGGAAGGGCACACACTTTACCTCGTGTTAAATTGTGTCACCCCTGCACCTATTCAATATTCTTTCGACCTGGGACTCAGAGCAACACCTAAGTGCAGCTGTTGCTGAAATCCTCATAGGCATAAGTCGTGCAATATTTCAAAAGCAAAAAATCATGAAATCTTTGGTTTTTATTATATTTTTTAAGAGTGTTTGCCGCCAAAGAATGCGCTGACCATCGGCCCTGTTCATCTCAGCTATACTATCAGTCAGTCGATGAAAGATGCTGATCAACAGGATTCTGGTCTTCCTCCAGTTATGAAACTTGAACGTAATCTCCCTCCGTCCCAATGAAACCCATGCTTTTGCACAAGTTGGACATCTTCTCTGTGTTCATAAAGGCTTTATGCATGACCAGTCTCTGGGAGAATGTCTTTTTATGACCATTCTGTGCAAAGATGCTTGGCTCTGCAGGGGAATCGCTACAGAACAATAAGGAAGTACCCTGGCACCGGACCTCCAGATCTCAATTCCCATCAATCTGTTCTCATCAAGTTTTTTCATCCTCCCACAGCTCCCGCAGCCTTCTAAAAGTGTCTATTGTGCAGAAAGTTGATTTAGTGCTTATTTCGCACCAGATGAAGAACACATGTAGAGGACGTTTGGTCCTCATGTTCCTCTTTCCATGGCTTTTTATTGGAAAAGGAAAATACAGAGGACAATTCTCTTTTGTGCATATGGGCACAATAATTCCAGCATCCATTTTGAACGCGTAGTAAATAAACATCAATAAAGTTATTTGGACTGCTTCCTAAGGAAAGCAACTGGCTGCCGTATAAAATGCTTGTGTCAGTAATGGCTGACTCAGCTCAAATGAAATATTCTTCATATTTGCACATTTTTGTCTCTCCTCTTTGCACAAAAAATGCAGAAACAATGCTAATTTCATAACCTATAATCAGCTTCTTTTTGTACCAAAATCCAGTTGATGGTGGTTTTTTTAAAGGGGGATTCCTGATACACATGGGAACACACTCTAGTACTCACTGCAATATGCACCATCAACACAAAAAAATGTTGACAAAACCTTTTGCACACCACATTCTTTCATTCAGTTCTGCTCAGCAAAGTAAAACCCAGTGCCTAATGCAAAATGGATGTGTAAAATATAGTGTATGTATGTGTGGCAACGTCTACGAGCACTAGTTGTCTGGCTCGCTGCAGCCTGTCTTGGCTGCACCATTTGTTTTCTGAGTTATGCAAGGTCATGAATTAAATCAAGTCCAAAGCAATTTCAAAGTAACCAGGACCAGCTTACTCTCCTCCATGCCAACCCGAGGGCTTTTATTGATGCCAACCATAGGCAACTATTTCCTTGTTTGGCAATATCAGTGGGAGGACAAAAAACTTCTGCAGGACTCTCTGAACACGAGCAGCCTGGAGACTCTTGGAGTTACAAGGTAATATGCAAACTGACACTACTTGACTATGCAAAATGAAGCCTGATGGCTTTTATGTGGTGAAACAGGAGGGGTTGACTTCTGTAGACTTTAGGTCAGCTGCCACTTTGATGAACAAACACATCCAAAATGAGAATCTGAGAGCACGGGACATGGGGGGGCTGACAGAGGCAGAGAGCAGATAGATGAGTCCAGGTCACAGCCCTGCTGTGGGGTCACTCAGGATGTTTCTATGAAAATATAGGCCTCTGCGAGCTTACTTTCAAATACAGAATGAGAGTGCAGGCATTCTGTTTGGAAACTGATCTCGTGGCCTCAAGAACCGTGAGCCTGGTTGGTGTCCTGCAGACAGCTGCTGGCTGTTTATTTTTAATTAGTGCTGGTTTAAGAGGATGGAGGAGAAAAGTTTCCTCCGCTTTCATTGAGAAAGGAGCTTTGTCTGAACTGCTCTGGCTGGCTATATGAGGCCTTTCTTTAGCTTTGCTGCCGGCATGGCTTCAGGGATGGCAAAGTTGGTCGGTCAGTTGGTACATTGCCAGGAGATTTCGTACGCGGTTGCCAGAGGATGAATCCCGTTGACTTTGATGATATCCTGACTTGCTCTCTAGCGCTACCTGGACATTCACATTTGTAGTTTTATAAACAAGTTAGTTGTGTTCCTTTGCATGTCAGTGGCAAATATTGCTATATACAGTCATTGACATTACAAATTAGATTTTTATTGCACAACATTGGTTCAAACTTCACAAATGTGAGGATTTGCTCCTTTTCCTATACTTAGCTATAACAAGGTGACTTTGTATAGATGTTATTCACACATCTATAGAACCATTCATCAAATTGACCTCACACTTGCCAGGTTTGTTGTTGAGTACCCAGGAAAGTGCACTTTTAATTTGGACATGCCATATGCTCAATATTGAGCTGGACCCACACATGGGCAAAACCGTTTTTCTATTCTTAAGAGAGACCTGGAGGTGAGATTTTAAGTTTCTGTCAACATCAATATGCTAGCTTAGCAGCACCATTAGCTGCTCCGGGTTAGCGCTCTCATTGTTCTCATTGTTGTGGTCCAATTTGGAGAGTATGGACGCAATCAAACATGTTTGATATTATCAGGGCGCCACCAATGAGCCTATGAGCAGTTCAGGGGACTTAAGGCTGAATCCGTAATCGTCCCACATTACCAGAATGTTTTGAATGGGCAATTTGAATAATTTGAATGTACTTATGTTGAGGTTTGGACTGTTGGTCAGAAAAAGAAAATGTGAAGGTGTCAGTTAAGGTAATCACGATAACATTTCTCACTAGTTTTGGAATTTTTATTTACAATTAATCCATAATGAAAATAATCATTTTATACAGTCCAACACACACAACTTCAAAATGAGCTCGACATCAACCAAGTCCTTGACATTTTCTTGATCATACCTGCATACTGTCACTTAACATTTTCATGCAGGACTTGTAACAAAGTGTTTACCCAGTGTGGTATTAGTTCTGTAACTTAAATAAATTACCTGACTTTTTGTTTGACATTGGTGAGCAAGGTAAACATACCTGTTAGCATGCTGACACTTACGTTTACTCAAAGCACCGCTGTGCCTAAATACAGCCTCGCCAAACTGCTAGCGTGGCTGTATATCCTTATTCTATGTGAAGGGTACATACAGCTGGAATAAAAATACATGGCAGAAGACATTACAGCCTACTGTATATGTTTCTGACATGTTACTCTGATCGGCACCATGTGGCTATGGTAACATTATATACTGTGTCCATCTGTGGAATATGTTCACAATATGTTTGAGGCAGGCAGAGTTTTAATATTACTGCTGTTTCTAAGTTCAAAGATGTTTTCAGTTGAGGCTTCAAACTGAGCATCTTATCGGGATTTCCTCCCTTTTTTTCCCTCCTAAACCCAAAGACATCCTGTGATGGGACTTGCAGAGAGAAGGCACTCAGGGCACGGAGGATGCATATTGCATCTGTTTTCTATCTGAAATCATCATAATGGGTTCACATCCAAGATGTAAACAGATGTAAACATCACAGTTTAACAAACCATTTCCCAATTTTCTTTCCCTCTGAGAGCAGCCTTTGACTTTTGTAAGAGACCACGTGGGTCTTTGGCAGGCACCGTCAGAAGCCATCATTCATCTTATCTGCACAGTGACAAATTTGCAGAAAACGGCCGAGCCACGTCACACCCAGCGGCACCAGACCAAAAAGCCAGACAGCTGACACTGCGAGCAAATCTGCTTCCTCTTACATGTGAAGACGAAAAGAGCAAGAAACTGTAAAAGGGATGCACATGATGATGCACAAAGGGGGACTTTCCACTTCTGAGTGAGAACCAGCTGTGTCTGATGTCCCCAGTGGGAACAGAGTAAATCAGGACAATGATCGGTTTCTACACAAATCACTGGAACAGAAAGGCTGATGCCAAGTCGGTCTCAATATCTTGCGAGCAGCAGAATGCATTGGATCAGAAGAATTAGAGGATTTAGTGATTGTCATGAATGTGTGCACATTAACAGGATCACACTGGATCATGTTAGCATTCAATTGCTGCAGTTGAATTATACACACAGGTACAGATATTTATTTTTTATTAGTCTCACAGAAACACAGCTGGTTACAGTTTCCTGTGTTTTGCAGAGGGCTTAGCTTGAAGGATGAAGGAAAATATCAATAACCTCCTTCCTAGGCCCAAGGTCGTAAATCTTCTCCCCCAGTTGAGTTCATAAAGTAAATCTCAGTGACACTTAACCCTTTAAGCAAAAGATTAATATTGTTTCGATTTAAACCTCAAAGCTTACAAATGCATTGTGTCTAGCCAGATCAAGATCATTAGACAGGAGGTGTGTCGCTCATACCACATTTGGCCACAGGGGTCACCACAATCAACAAAAAATAAAAGTTCCTTGTAGCTGCTTTGAATTAGGAGGTGTTACTGTTTTTTACAAAACAAAACTATGTGTGAGCCCTTTGTGCCACGTTTACAGAAGAAAAAAATCAATTCTATAAAATGCTCTGTTCTGCTCTGCTCTGCTGCTCTGTAGTCTGGTGGTACAGCAGTGGATATTTCTGCATCTTTTGCCAGATGCTAGCAGGGTGAACAGACTGTGGCTGGGTCGGGGGTGGTCTTTCAGTATCTCCTTGGTTCCGTGCAGATACCTCACTTCTCTCGACTTCACTGATGCTCTGTAGATGGGCACCAATCACCCGCTGTAGAGCCTTCCTGTCCTGGGTCGTGTATGAAACCATGCCAGTTTGTGATGTTTCCAATCGGAATGCTTTCTATTCCTCCTCTGTAAAAGTTGACCAGAATCTAGCTCTAGAATTTAGTTAGAAATCCGCAGAAAGCAGACCCTATTTTATTTAGTTTTTTCAGAACTGAACTGTATGTACTTTGATATTGTTTACCTGAAAATCATCAACTAACTGATAAATCATCATTTATACATTTGGGGGAGAAATGTTTAGAACCTGATAATATGAAACAGTATGAAAATAGCATGTGTGTGTTTCTGGAAAGTAGCTTTTTTCCACAGTCAATAATATATTTTGATAATTTAACCTTACCTTTACTGGGATCAACCACCACTGTGCAGCTCACTCCCACTTTTAAACACACCCAGTGCTTCTGCAGAAGGCCATCAGAAAAACGCGATTTAAGAATTTGCTTATATTGGCTCATTAAACAGTTTGTTTCCATTCAATAGTCAAATGCAGGTGTTGGTTTGTTTTTCCCCTCAACATCAGTCACTGCCCATCTGCTGTTTAATGGCAGTTTATGTAAATTTCTTTAGAATTTCAGTCTCTTTTTCACACTCACCACACTTGTGTGTGTGAGAGGTGTCGATCTTTGTCCGAGCGTGTTGTGAAACAGAAATGTGTCGCATTGTTTTATTTTTGTTTTTTTAA
The DNA here is from genome assembly GCF_900880675.1 of Sparus aurata. Classification (NCBI taxonomy): domain Eukaryota; kingdom Metazoa; phylum Chordata; class Actinopteri; order Spariformes; family Sparidae; genus Sparus; species Sparus aurata. Next base: position 27,527,696 of record NC_044203.1, read on the forward strand.
AACTTTCCGTCCAGCCACCTGAATGCTTTCGCTCTGACAGCGCTGACAACTCAGGGCCACTGTTGCTGTGTGGATGGTAGTTTCAGCCCCCCCTTTACTTCTGCTCTCTTTGCTCTCCAGGGTCGCAGACGGCTGCTCTCATGTGTCACACACACGCACACACACACACGCAGACAGACACACACACACACACACACACCTACACTGTCAGCATGTGCACGTACACATAAATCCACATGCAAACAGAATTGTGGGAATGCAAACACAAATTCACACACATTCTCACTCTGTATGTTTCTCTCTCTCTCACACTCTCGCACACACACACTCTCACACACACACAACCACACAAAGAGACATCTGCTTGCAACACCTTATTAACCCCTTGACAATAAATTAATGCAGTCTTAAAATAGCAGGCCCTCCCTGTCGGTTTTCCCTACACGGAGCACGATAAAGAACAAGGTTTTTGTCGTTGAGCAACATGAACTAAATTGTCTGAAACTCACTCGATCTGAGTCATCATTTAACTTATGCGGAGCAGAAAATGTGAGAAAACACAGTCTAATTCCAAAGCTACTTCAAATCTGAGAAAATTCCCCGGCATTAAATCAGAAGGACAGAAATTCCCAATGGAAAAAAAAAAGTGAGTGAGTGTTTGCTTCATCTGGTTACTTCTGAGGCTGTGATGTTCCACAGTTTCACAGCAACCAAGACACAACATATTAGTGGCGTGAAGAGACACCGCGTAGAGACACTCGACACTACAGGTGGTGCCGGTCCAACAGCAAGAGAAATCTATCTATCGGGGGTTCTACTAAACTGAGCCAACACCAACACAGGCCGACACCAGAGAGGATCCCCTTTCTTGTCTTCTGTTTACTCCCTGTTTTAGTGTTTTCCTTCCAAATGGAACAAAAAGAAAAAGCGATCCAAAAGGCCTCGCCGTGGCTGGCACCGAGCGTGCAACGGGGATTAATACTCAGTTATCCCATGAACTGAAAATAACCAAGCCTTGCAAGCTAGCAAAATTGAAGCCGCTGCTCCTTCTGTGCGCTGATTGGGCGGCGATGCTGTTCATGTGTCAGCTCCAAGAAGAAGAGACAACAGATCTTTGGAATTAAAACTGTGTCTCTGTCTAAATGTGAAGCCTCTTGGGTGTGGTGTGTTTGTTTGTACCATTTTTTTCGCTACAAGACATAGCAGCGGTTTGGTTCTTGGACGTCAATGTCAGTCGGTCAGTTGGTTGGTCCAGTTTGGTCCGGACTGAAATATACCCGTGGCTCGAGGACGGACAGCCCTGACATTTGGTACAGACATTCGCGGTCCCCAGTGGATAGACCCCACAGACGTTGCTGTTCCCTTGACTTTTTCCTCTAGCATCACCTTGAGGTTTAACGTCACTGTGACTATCAGATTAACCGCCATGAAATGTTGTACATTCATGGTGTGCAGGAGATGAACTAACTTTGGAAACCCCCTGATGGCATTTTCTCCAGTGCCACAGGCAGGTTTTTTTTTACTTATCCAGTGAAATCTGCCAACATCTCCAACAATCCATTGGTACAAATGTTGGTGCAGAAATTCACTGTTCTTTTGTAGACAATCTATCTTAATGGCAACGTGGTTTTAATCCAAATATCTCAACGTCTGTCAGATCGATTGCTATAAAATACAGACATTCGTGTTCTCCTCAGAATTAACTGGGATGCAACAATGCTATCATCAGGTCAAAATTCAATGAGTAAGTGTAAGTAAGTAATTGCACAACTAAGGGCATCAACCCTTTGTTCTTTGTGATTATTAGGGATGGAAATTCATTACATTTTATTGATGCCAGTGCCATTATCAATTCTGTTTATCGGTTCCATTCTTCAGCAATTAATTAAAGTTTGCCTGCAAAGGTTTAGGCTTTTTTATCTGTAGCTGTTTTGCTATCTCTGAGTCTGAACGCACTGATGTGCAAGTTGAGCACTGTCTGTCTGTCCTCATCTGAAATGGATGAAATGGGAAAATATTTGTACAGCATTCGTTTTCAATTATGTTTTCTTTTTTCTAGTCAAAGAAAGGATCAGCTTAGCCTGCCTGCGTGGCCCGTATGTTATAACAGAACATTTACCTTCTGTAACAGAATGTGCTACTCGGGCTGGGAGTCAGTGGCACTCCCAAGAAGAGTGTCAAACACATGGCATTCCTGGAATTTAAGCCCATCTTGCACAGAAAAGATGTTTTAGGATATTTCTAGCGCTTCCACCCTCACTTGAAATGATCATTTCGTAGACATTACAGCGGGCACTGCTGCCATCTTGATCTTCTTCCTGAAGTGAAGCCATGCTTTGGACTGTTTCTTCCTCTCTGCCATGAACCCCAGTTTCAAGTTTTCAGAAACGTTGGAACATGAGTTTGGCGTTGTTCGCAGCATCAATAAAAGGAAATGAAAAACTAGATTCCACTGAACTGGACAATCTGGAATCGGATTTTGATTCTCATCAGTAGAGTTTCATACAAAGGGGGTCAAATGTTAGCATGCTAAACATGATACCAGTGATACAAACACTAGCGTGAAGGCATTATCACTGAGAGTATTGTTAGCACATTAATTTGCGTTTTGTATCGTGTCTTCCTCTCTCATGACTCCTTGATGCAAATTTTATTGCAGTGTAGTCGCGTGAGTTTGATGTCATTACTGGCATGAAATTTCTGATGGACTGGAAAATTTTGGCACCAGGTCTCCATTCCCATCCGGAGTGTTTAGTGCTAATTATCATGCGTTAGCATCAGACTCAGAATTCAGAATCAGAATTCCTTCATTAGTCCCACAAACAGGGAAATGTGTGTGTCTCAGCAGCCAAAGGACAGTAATATTACAATAAACAATACAAATAATAGTGAGAAATAAACAATATAATAAAAAGGTAAGAAATAGAAACAGACTCGTATATACATAATATGTACAATTATAAACAGTGTGGGCGGTGGAAAATTGCCCAATAAGTGCAAACCAAAATGAGAAATGGGTTATGTGTAGAGTTTCTATTGCACAGTGCACATTGAGGTCTACTGGGAGCAGTGCTGGTTGTAAAGTCTGACAGCAGCTGGAAGGAAGGACCTGTGATACCTCTCCTTATCAGTCTGTCACTGAAGGAGCTGCCCAGTGCTGTGCTGGTGTCCTGCAGGGGGTTGGGACTCCTTCACTGAGCAGTGATGACAGCCTATCCATCATCCTGCTCTCTCCCGGCACCTGCACTGGTTCAAGAGGGCGTCCCAGAATGGAGCCGGCCTTCCTGATAAGTTTTTCAAGTCTCTCTTCACTCACGTGGTGCTATCTTGATTTGCTAACAAAAAAAAAAAAAAAACAAGAGAAATAATTTGGTGTTTATAATTGCCAAAAAATAGCTTGGTAGCATTATAATTGAGAGCTTGTTAGCGTATGGATGTTGGCGTTTTTTGTTTTTTTTTACCATTCCTCCCTGCCATGACTTTTTTGTTTCCTGCTGTGACTCCTTGTCTCAAGTTTTTAGCAGTGTACATGTATGAGTTAGATGTCTTACCGGCATTGATAAAGGACATTAAAAAAAACATGGTGACCCATTTTCCAATGAACTGGACAATTTGGAACTGGTTCTTGATTCCCATCCTGTGTGTTTTGCGCCAGTTATCGAATGTTAGCATGCTTACACAGTAAACTAGGATTTGAACATGGTAAACATGATACCAGCCAAACACTAGCATGGTAGCATTATCACTGAAATCTTATTAGTACACTGATGTTAGCATTTTCTGTTTTTTGCACTCTCATGACCCCTCGGCCAAGTTTTATAGCAACGTAGACGCATGAGTTTTACGTCATTACTGGCATAGATCAAAGGATTTGGAACCAGTTTTTGACTCCCATTTCTAGTATTTAATGCTAATTATCAAATGTTAGCATGTCAACACAGTAAACTAAGATGAGGAACATTGTAAACGTGATACCAACCAAAAACTAGAATGGTAGCATGATCATTGAGACCTTGTTAGCACATGGATGTAAGGAATTTGCCATAAAGTTCCCCTGCGCTCCAGTTCCGCCTCATAGAGCTGCTAGCTTGGCGTTGTATCGTCATGTTTTGGCACCTGATCTGTAGGCAAACTTCCTGGACCTCGTAATCTTTTACAGAGATTGCGTTGCTTTCTATTTATTCCGTCCATAACGCGAGGTGATTTAAGAGTTTGGTAACAAGGTGTAATTAGCAGCGTGCAGGACATCATTCTTTATATTTAATGCGATCATAAAGTATTTGTACTTGTGCAGATCAAACGCTGATGTCAGCGACACATTAATCCTGGCCCGTTGCTATTGCCGTTAACAAAGGAATCTCAATGCCAATCAACTGCCAAGCAGATGCACCCATAAAGCAGATGCCTACATGTCCAATAAATCTGTTCCCACTTCCTTTTTATTCGCATGTAGCTTAAGGAAATACTGCATGCCCTCAGCTCACAATAACGCGAAATGCAGACAGCACCACTGAGGTCAGACTCCTTGAATACTTGAGGTTTGGTGAAACAGCTCACACTGGGAAGGGACCTCATCAGAGCGCGTCCACATCCGACAGGTTGTGACAATAATTCAGCAGCTGCCTATTTAGACTCAGCTGCTGCCTGTCCTCAGCGGCCACCCCCGATAGGATGTGAGGGCCCTGGGTTTTCTCTGTGCAGCCTCTGAGGGCAGTTTCGTGGTTATTGAGGCCCTGCAAGGGGTTTGCGATGAGGGGGGGTCGCTCTTAAATCGTGCCCTCTCTCTCTCTTCGGAATAGCTGAGAGGTTGCCCTGCTCTGACAGCTCCGAGGGGGTGGGGTGGGGTGGGGTGGATCAAGAAACAGGCTCCCTTGTGAGTGCTGGCCACTCAGTGGCCTTTCGTTAATACATTGCCATCCAAGAGCAGCTGTGTGAAGAGAACCTGTTGCTGAGCAGATAAAGACGGTTCAGCGTTGGGGAGGAGGAGGGGGCGTGAGCATAAACACTGAACAAAGATTGGGCTACTGGCTTTGATGGTTGGGATGTATGAATAACTGCAGCACTGGTGGTCTTATCTGGAGTGGTGTGACCCAGCGCTGACCCCCCCGCTGTCTCGTTTAAGATGGAGGCCGAGCGGGCACACTTGCCATTCTGAAAACATTTACAAGATTCCTCGAAGTACTCAAGCACAGAGATTCACATCTGAAACAACAGCGAGCACGCGTCCAGAAGAAGCCCAGCTGCTTTGACACAGAGGTTTGACAACATGCCCGTAAAGTCCTCGCACACGACAGGATGTGGCCGGGTCTTGTTATTTCATTTCTTTTATGATGAGCGCGGAGGAGAATGAAAATACAGTCATGGATGGTGACGCCTCAGCTGCACCCATCAGCACACTTGCAGGCCGAGGGAGATAATGTACCCGTCAATCAAAGTCACGCCATCTTAGCCAGGCTATTCCAGGACTCTCCAACTCACTAACCTGAACGAGCAGGAGGCCCCTTTTAATTCGCCGACCACTCATGGCTTTTGGATCAACCTCTGCATCCGCAAATCCTACTCCCTTCATTTTTATTTATTTAATTTTTTTTACCCCTCATTCTGTGTGAATTTATTCAGAGACCTGGCACTACTCGGTCTGTAACTGTGCACTGCCTTGCTGACACCTCCCCTAAAAATAGTGCCCACTAATCCTCGAGTCCCTACTGAGAAACATTACACATTACCAGGGACCGACGAGCAGATCGAGCGCTTCCAGAACTTCCCCAGAGATCATGAATTTTCAAAGAAATGAAAATAAAAATATGTGGAAATTTAAGGTTTGCATATGAGCAACGTCAACATTGAGACGCTGCTGTATCAGACTAATGAGTCGGCATGCGTCCAGAGAAATGTAATACGCCGTCCATCACCTCCACGCTGCAGTGCTGCACCCTCTGGTGGGGTTGATGAATACAGCTTTTAAAGAGCAGACTCAGGTGGACAACTGCAGCAGAAACATGTCGGACCACTGAGGTCATGTTGTCGAAACGTACACACTTCGCTGTCGGCAGGTGTTTACATCTTTCTCAAGAAAGCTTAGGAAGCCAGCCGGCTGTTGCAGATTCAAACTGTGAGCTGTATGAGCTGTCAGGGCAGTGACGTACCGACAGTATTTATTTCCTTCCTGATACTGATTGTGATCCCTACAGATGAGGCCTTGCTGGTCATGGACATTGGCAGAGTGTGGAGGGTTACTTTGAAAATGTATTCTGATACAGTTACTTATAACCTGGTGAAAAATGTAGCCAGTAACATAATCCAAGTATCACAATATTAAAGTAATTGAACTTGATCGTGTTCCTTCGCTTTTGGATTACCATAATGTCAAACACATGCAAATAAAGACTAGAGAAAACAGATATTTAGAAGATGACTTTTCTGTAAACCCTATCCAGCTTTCACTCAAATGAAAAAGTGAAAAATGAAAATAAGTTGTTCCATTTTAAAATTGTGATCCTGTTTGTAGTCCCCTTTTTTTACTGGCTGTATCTGTAATCTAATACTTGTTTTTTCTGTATGTTAGTGGAATACAGCTACCTTTTTTATAATAATTACATTGATATTCCTATTCTCTAGAGTTTCTAAAAACCTTTCTCTTTTTTTTTTCTTTTTTAAAGTGTGTTATTGGATTGGTGCATAAACTGTGTTTACCGATACTGGTTTGTCAGCAGTATCGGAGGCATTTCCAATGCTGGTTTTGGAACAATCCCAATGCAGCTGCAAGCTTAGGTTTGCCCACATTTGATGGTGATGGAGGATTTAATAATTCATGACTCTGTTATATTCGTTGTGTTTCCCTCCTCTCTGACAGTGTCTGGTTCTCTACACCTGGATGTGATCAGGTGCACCAGTTTAATGTCATGAGCACAACTGGCTCCTGGCTTCTTCTTCGTGCAAACCAGCTTTCAAAGTGCCCCAAAGCCATCTATCCATTGTCTGTAACCGCTTTATATGGGGCTGTGGGGATTTCTGCCGGAGACAATCGGATGAGGTTTTTTCAATTTGAGGTTCAGTATATTGAGTATATTGCTCAAGGACACTTCAACATGCAGCTCAGCCCGAAGCTGGGATTTGAACCAGCGACCTTCCGATCACTAGCCGACCTGCTCTACCCGCTGAGCTACAGCTGCCCCCAAAGCCATCTGATGTTATCAAAATTTGTAAATGCAATGTCAAGTCAACGAAATCAAGCTGGATTCATAAAATGGAGTCTATTTATTGGCTATGATTTCACCAATACTGAATACGAATACTGTGTTTCATCATGTTTCAAGCTTTAAAAATAAAGTTCTCGCTTACTTTTAATCTTGCTTACTTGCATGTTCTTCTTTGGGTTTCTGTTTGATCCTTCTAAATGACACTTTGTCGTGTTTGGATGCATTGCTGAGAGCTTTCCACTGCATGCTGATCAAATGTTACATGCCCCCGCCCCCCGGGGAGGTACGAAGGCCATCTGCGATCATCGCAGGTTCAAGTTGACAAACTGCTGTCCTGCTGCACTACTGGGCTGCACTACAGTTGCATTTCACAAACGGCCATAAGTCATTAAATCACATAAGTTCTAGATGATGATCTGTGTGGCACGTCTTGGTGTTTGATATTCAGCTGCCTAGAAGTCTGGAAACAGTGAGCCAAGCCTCCAAGTGGCCACCTGAATATAGTGAAAGAAGAGGGCGGGGGGCAGCAGATGGAGTGGCATGTACCCCCTGTGGGGATTTTGTAAAAGGAGACCCAAACTGAAATGGACAGCTGAGCCAACTTGCATGCCTTGTACATATCAACTGTAAGGCCCTCTGGTGCTATCTCTAAATCTGTTTTCCTGTGGCTAGCGTGCACTCGGTCTTTCACAACCTTCGGTGGGAAATCGGCATTTCCCCTCCAAAGTCGCAATATTATTGAGCCTCGGGAGTAAACAAGCCGAAAGCAAGCACAAAACGTTCATAAACATTAAAATGAACAACAAATGGTGATCAATTTTTCTGCCTGTTTTAGATCAATGAACCCGAAAATCTCAAGCGCTGAATTCAAAACATCTGCATCATTTTCTTACACAAATAATCCCCCACATCCACAGTTTTCCCCCAACAAAAAGAGAAAGAGACCACGGACTGGACAGCTCGTCTTTAATAAGACTTTAGATACTCCCACTGACCATGTAACGCACATCAAAATAATTATACATATACACGCACCAGCAGTTCAAACACAGATGAGTCCATGGCATCTCAATGCAAATGAGAGGAAACTGAGTCATGCTCGCACATGTGAAATTTAAAAAAAAACAAACAGCTTTAACTGTTAAATAGTGGTGTAAATCCCTCATTCATAGAGAGTTGACCTTAGATCACTTCTGGTTTTCTTAATCGTCAAGGTTGCACGCTCATTATTACATCCAGTTCTGCATACAATCAATCAAAAGCTGACACAGACAATATGTTTACACACAGTAAGAAGCTGTTTGCAAGTGAACTTACATTTCAAAAATCTCTTTCCAGATTTCTCTTTACAAAAAACTGTTACAGGTAGCTTTATACAGACCAGGACGCGCTATACCTGGGTTTTCACTTCGAGGGTCTACTCAGAGCAAAGTGGCATAAAATGTCTCCCTTTCACACAACTTTAACCCACAGACCCATCCCTCCTTTGTCCATCACACACAGTTAATTTACATTATTCACAAGAATGTACCCAGTCTTTTTATATTTCTCTTTCAGTTAAATAACTAAAGAACAAAGAAAACAAACACTTCGGCTCGTTGGAAGCTGCGCTGCAATGTACAGAGGATGATACTGTCGAGTATTAAGGTGCGTGGAATCGGTGCCACAAAACATCTTAACAAATGCCAACACTGATGCACCCGTGTTGCATGCAGCAACATCTTTTCATCCTGTTTTTGTCTTTTGCTTGTGTCCTGTTGCTTGGTTGTCTTCTTCTGTGGCCCGCTTCTTTTTCAGAGAGAAGTTGGTTTGCTGTCAGGGGCTTAGAGAAAGGTTGTTGATTGGCACACGTCAAAAGGGCTCCCCATGCGAGCGTTGGCAGGGCCGGGAAAAGGTCAGTGGCCTAAGGCGACGGGCACTTCAACACTGGGACGTGTCACAGGACCTCTGTGAGGAAGGCAGAGAGCAGAGGGGTTAGAGGTCGGCAGCCAGTGAGGAATGGTCAACACACGCTAAACAGAGTCTAGTTTGTAGTCAAAACAAGGGCTCTTTCTCAAACTGCTTTTTGCACCATCTCCCGACTAACTTCCATTCCATCGAGCCGCTAAATTAAGTTCCATCAAAAATCGAATGGAATGGAGTTACAAACCCTGCCACAGTGAGTCCTCAGCAATGCTGATTTACTGTCTACATGCAATGCTGTGTAGTGTTAGTCATGGAAGACATGCTGTACACATGGGTCAACTTGCTTTCCAACTAACATTAAATGTAATTTTACGGCCAGTAAAGACTACAAAAATTAACGTGTTTAAAAAAATTATGTTAATTACATTTATAAACAAAATGTTAACAGTTTTACATAGAAGAATTTCAAGCTTTTTTTTGTTTAATTCCTTCTTGAAGAAAGTCAACAGTCAAAATATCTTAACATGGGTTTTATAGCTCAGAAGACATATTAGATCTGAAGCATGTAGCATTTTTTATGCGGGACCAAATAACCTTTAAATGTGATGTACCTATAACAATGTATTATTAAAAAAAAAAAAAAATGAAGTGTTTGTTCGAAAAAACAGATAAAAAAATATAATAACTGATTTTTTGGGGGAAAAAAACATGTATTCTTTTCTTTTAAGACAGTTATTTATCAAACAATTTTTTTCTCCAAAAAAAAATATTCTATGAACAATTTATTCTTTTTAAAAATATATATATTTTCAATAAATGTATAATTTTTTTCAAAATATCTTTACGTGGGTTTTTAAGCTCCGAAAATATATTAAGCAAGATCCGTAGCATATAGTACTTTTTATACAGGACCAAATAACTTTTAAATTTGATATACCTATATTAATACTATATAGAAAATAGATTGAATGTATTCTTTTAAAAAAATTATGTTTTGTTTTTTAAAAAACAATGACATGGACTGAAAAAGTTCTGGATTCTAAGTGAGGTAGGTTGGCTTCTCTAGTGTCTCCAGTCTACACGTCTCTAGTGTAGAAAATCATATATGTATGTATATGATCGTAAGAAGACTACTGTTAAAACCAAGCAGTTTATAAACATCAGACAAGATGTTTACAAAAAATAAATACCGCATCCGAAAGATTCTGATTCAAAACCATAGTTATGCAAAGGTCAGTTTCTGTCGGAGAGGGGGGGGAGGTTTGTCCCAAAGCCTGCTGCTGCCCCTCATACGCTTCATTCAGTTGCATGTGACAGTCGGCAGGGTCTGGTTTGAGAAATGCCCGGGGTTCCCCTCTTTAACCTGAGTAACGACCACTGTCTGGAAACCTCTGACCTGGTGACAATGCTAATTGCAAAAGATGTTGAACATGTCGCAGGAGGCATGAACCCATAAACCTTTACTGTCTTGTGTCCGAGGATTTAATGCGAAGGCCTCTACTCTGAGACTATTTATAGTCGAATGCAGCCAACATGTGAAACAAGTTGGTAATTGATGTAACACTGAATTATCTGACTGACAACGCCACATGTGAGGCGAAGAGAGGGTTGTGCTCTCAACAAGTATGAACATGCAAATGAACCATGGAAGTGAAGCCTCAAAATACATTGGCCTCCTATAAAATTACATTGTAACATTCAATTGGTCTCGCATATCAATATTCCCGATCGTGGCCCTCTTCCTAAAAGTCTTGCCAAGTGGAAGGCGTCTCGAGTGTCCAGGTTTATAGGGGGGAAAATGGGGAGATATATATATATTATATTCACTTTTTACACGACAGAGAGGTTGAGGGAAGACGAGGGAAGTCAAGTTCTCATTAAAAGCGATTTCAGGAAAGATGTGAGAGGGCAATCAGAGGAAAATCGTCCTCTGTTTGCTTTGCGCAGTATTTATGACCGCTGGCTTGTCTGCAGGCTATCAGGTGAAGGTTAAAATCTCACTGGAAGGAGGGAGTAGGGTGCTGCTGACGTCGCAAAGAGGGGGGTGCTGTGACGGGTGATATGGTGCTTAATGGCTTTCGGAGTCTAGTTTCTAACCCCTGGCAGGGAAACACTTGTGGATAGGGTCTCCACATCCATTCAAGCCATTCCAGGAATTCCTAGCTGGGTGCAGGCCAAAGTCAGTGGGGCTGCTGAATAAAAGCTGTCATCGGTATAAAGATACTCCGCTTCTCTTCACCCTTCCTTGCACTATTTCTTCCATGTCCCATCTCCACCCCTGTGTGAGTGTAAATGGAGTCTCCATGTCACACCATCCTCTCCTCAGGGGGCTACACACTCTCTGGAGTGATGACCTGCGCGTTAGCTGGGGTGCAAATTCAGGTTCCTGGTCACTCCGTGCCAAGGACAACAGCACTAACTATGGACCTCATACTGCAGGCTTTATTGGGTAATGTGAACTTGGCCAAGTGTAAAACCAGGTCAGTGCAAATAAGCACACCCACTTGTTGTAAGTGAATCGTGGTTCTGTCTGCTGCTACTTTTTATTAGGAACAGATGGGGAGACAAACCGAACTGGAACACTGATACTGGTGATGCTTAAACCAGATCCTCTGAGCCGAAATTACAACGTTCATCTTAGCCAGAACCTGCCGAAACAGATATTATCATCGTTTACTGTCCTTGAATCAGGAGAAATAACCAAATTCAAAGCTTAAAATTGAAATATATAAACTAAATCACATAATTCTCCGTGGCTCACCCAACGTTTTTGCCAAAAATAAAACTGTTTACACAAACCAGACCTTGACAAAATAATATTCAATTCCATGCAATTGAGAATCCCTGAATGACTCAGCTGAGGCCAACAGACAAATGTTAAAAATGTTGCAAAAAATCGACCGTGCTGCAGGAGGAAGAGCCAGCAGCCACATGAAGAGGACACAAGCGATTGTTTGTAGAGGTTTTTTACAATGAAATTAGTTCAATATGTTTAGCGCGTGTGTGTGTGGGAGAGCTGGTCACACGGAGTGCACTGATGACTTGCGTTTTTTGTTTTGTTTTTTTTAATTGAGTTATGGTGCACAAAAATCATTTTTGTGCCACTTGCATAGAGGATCAAAACGTAGATGGTGACATGACAAACGAGCCCGCAGTGAGTAAAAATGCGAAAGGAGGAACAAAACACGTGGCGTTCAGAGGGTTACATCAGATGTGGCTGTTTGATTACAGTCGGAATCCTAAATATTCGTCGCCAATGTTATCTTGAATTAAATATTTATTTTATAGGCTAGTGAACATGCTTTTATTATTTTTTTCCCCCTCTAGGGATCAATAAAAGAGTTATTGACAAGATTAGGCTCTTTCTAAACTTTGAAAAAGTCACGCCTACATTTCCTTTGAGACTACTAAAAGCACTTTATTGCACAGCTCAGTATGAAGCTAATGTTTCTCTCGTGCATCCAAATCTCTACTAACTAACTAATAAGAGATGAGGGCATATTACAACTATTCTTGTTTCTCTGGCTTTGAGTTTTAGAATCAGTTTTCAGCTTCATATGCTTACAAACCCTGTTCGAAATCCTAAAACTATTCGTTTTTTTTAATAATCCTTCCTTTCTTTTACTCTCTTTATATATACACTCAGTGTTAATGTCGAGTCTAAAGTGTTTGAACATGTTTGTGTTGTGGTCTCTCTCGTGCACTGTACCTGCAACATGCTGAGGCTTCATGGGGCCGGCCTTTTTCATGAATGAGTCCTCGCTCTCGAACGCGAGGATCGGCTCGCTGGCCATACTGGTCTCAGACTTCTCCCGCGCTCCGTTTGTGGTGTTGCCGTGATTCGTGAGATGGATGATATCTCCGAAGTGGTCCGTGTCTCCTTTAGCGGGCAGACCGTTTTCATGTCTCGCGGGCTGGACCCCGTTGACCACTTGGACCGAGGGGCTACTGCAGAGATGGAGACACAGAGAAGAATATGGTTGTACTTATGACGGGTCGGAGTGACTCATGCAACAAATGAGTCATTCCACCACTGTCCAATTACGGGAGTCTCTTAAAATCTACCCCGAGAAATGTGTTCGCATACGAAGAGTAAACATTTCTAACAACCGAAGCATTTCTTCAGTACTGCGATTGTTAACTGTGGACCCCGAGTCCTGCGGCTCATTGTGTTTTCCGTTGAGGTTTAGAACAACAACAGTCAACTCCTGGCTCGCTCTTCTGGCATACAAGTTTTACACCGTGCACGGTGGTCTTGCGTCAGTATGAGCACAGTGAAACTTTTCAATGCTCTTTAAACAAAAAGAGCGATAGTTTTACCTTTCATTGACGTTGGTCTGTCCATTTTCTGTCATGTTGTTGGGCAGCTTGACGTCAGGCTTTGGATGATATTCAGCAGAAGCTAGAGGAAACAAAGTAAAACAGCTTTTTTTAAACCAGTGTAAACCCTGCACATCAACATGATCCTACACTACATGATCAAACACAGTGTGATAAAAAAAATTAATGATCATTATAAAGTTTATCAAGCTTAATTAAAAATGTTTTTCAAAATTTCACTGAGGCAGCTTTCCAAGTTCATATCTCCTCAACTCGGCTCTGATGAAGACATGGCTGTGGTTGACACAGATCTCAACTCCCCCTGACTAGAGCGGAGGCACGTCTGCCAGGGCCTGCGACCACATCAGTAGCTGGCTAATGTATTCCTGCATTGAGGAAGTCTGCCACAAACAGCAGATCTCCCACACCGCATTGATCCCCTTCATCTTAGTCATCGACTGTACGTGACGTGGAAGTTTAAACAAGGAGGGTGTGGAAGCTCTGTGTGCTTCTTAATTTAGTTGTGTTAACTCTTTAAAAGACATTGTGAAGAGACCGTTGACTTTTTTCCATCAAATTGCTGTAATAAAAACTTAGCAAACTAATCTTTGGCTCTCTGTCTTTATTCCTCTTATTGAAAAGAGTTTGTAAAACCAGTTATATCCGCAGGGTGGCACATCTTTAAAAAGATATCTGTGAATGCTGACAATAAAACAGAAGCTGATTGGCGTGAAGCTGCTTTTCATATACTGACTTCAAGTGACACAAAAAGTTGAGATAAGAAACATTCATGGAAATAAAATGCATCTATGTGACACTGGAAGTGTGTTTGGCTGAACCTGACGCCCTAGCTTAGCATAAACGCTGCCGAAATTGCATTGATATATTTTGTTAATGCTTCTGACATTACATTGACTGTTCACCTTTTACATGACATTTTAAATGGATGTATTTGTAGATGCATTTTAGTAGTTAGATTTTATTTTATTTCTATTGATTTCCAATTCTTTTATAGAATACTAAAATTATATTTTTGTTATATTACATTGTCTTTATATGTCTTGTATTGAATATAATATATATAATACATTTTAATTCACAACGATAGCAATTTTACAATGCTTTTACTGTGTATGTTACAATAAGAAAAATGGGTGATGTTTAACACTCTCACCATAAACTTGAGCCACACAAATGAAAAGTTTAATTGTTGCATGATACTTGTTAGTTCTTGCCTAGCATAAAAAAAAAAGAATAGAAAAAAATAAGCTTTTTTTCCAATAAATAGGGGGTTTTTGAACATGTAGTTCTTAGTGTGACTGGTAAAGGGTTAGGAACAGACTTTTTCCATTGTTAAAGTAGTAGAAAAGAGGGCATGGGTAAGGCCTTTGCAACATCAAGTGTCCTTACATCATTGCTTGTGTCAGATAGAAATGTCTGGCAGCAGTTATCACTCTTCCTCTCTGACTCCCGCTGTCCCACAGTTTGGACAACAAGCAACACACATGGGTCCTATTTTACATAGACGAAGAACTCCCAACTGCAGCTGTGCAGGATATGAGGCTGAAATATAATCTAATAACCGTTTTATACAAGGCGTCCGATGTGAAGCTGACCCACACGGGGAAATGAGAGCAGAAGTACAAGGAATACCTGTGATTTTGTTTTATTCTAACATATGGAAGAGGTAAAGAAGGCAGAGGAAGAGATGGTGTGTCATCAAACATCACCCTAAAGGTGGGATACGTATGAGCCAGACACTATAAAAATGTACTATGATTAGCGAATCTGCATGACCTACAAAGCAGTAAGAGTTAGAAATCCACTTCTGAGTGGATTCCTGAAGCCGGCTTTGTTTGAAATCCCTCCACAGATAACACATTAATGGGAGATCCATGAAGACAATTCCCCGAAACAATTCCTGCAGATTAAAGGCTTGCCTTGTGTAAAGGTTTCACTGCATCACTTGCGGATGTCTTGTAAAAGGCAGCCTCGCTCAGATTGATGTTCTGCTTACCTTTGCTGCTCTCTGCCTCTTTGTCATTGACGTTTGCGAGAGGGGAGGACTTTGTCTCTTTCTGCGAAGATGGGGGAAGTTAACAGTCATTTTTCATTGCAGAGTTAAGGTTTTAGCATGTTGTTTTGATTCAATCTCAAAACGTACCTTCTCGCCTCCATCTGTCTTGCGCGTCCTCTTCATGATCTCATCCAGACGCTGATTAAAAGAAAAAAAAAAAAAGTAATGAGACCGTAACAAACAAACAAAATGCAGCATGTTGACTCAGTGGGCCATCAGGGCAGATGTGTTTATGACGTTAACAAATAAAGGTTTCGGTTTTCATAACACCAGTCAGAAAGTTATTAACGCAGCATTTACAAGAAAAAAAGTTGGTTTAAGTTTATTGGGCGAGCCTGAATCCAAACACCAGGTCAGACTGTTTTCTAGAAAAACTGAGAGTTGCACATTTTGTTGTTCATCGCTTCTCTTCACTGGTGAAAAAGGGATTTCCTGTCTCCTGTATCTAATTCTGCTTCAAGTGAATGCACCCTTGTGTCTCCAGGTGTCAAAAATGATGACGCAGCAGTTGTGTGTTCAGCTGGAACGCCAGCGTAGGATGGTCGGACAGAGAACAGTAGGATGAAGGCAAGACAAATGTGAACCATTCTCTGTGACTCATTTGTATTCACTGAAGGCAGAAGATACAAGATGCGACCCTCGTCTGAGGACACAGCTAGCCCGGGACCATAACTGCAGCTGCCACTCATAAAAGTGAGGAGTTTTTATGATCCAAGATTATTCATAGACGGCTCACACACTCATGGCTTTGGCATCTAGTGTGGCTGCAAAACTTTCTCGAGACAAAAGATTCTCATTTGTCTAACGAGTTTCTGTGTCGCTCCTCTGGATACTTTAAACCACCTGTGCCTGCTGACCACAACCTCCTCTTTGTTGAGGCGTTAACAAGAGCCAGCCTGTCGGTTTGGGTAGAAGTTAGGCAAGTCTTTGGGGCAGAGGACATGCTGTACTTGCGGGCTAATTCCAGCAAGGATCCTGGCTTGGATTTGCACGCCTAGATAAGAGTATTTCACACGTGGAAAGATAGACTAGGAGAGGGAAAGAAAGGCTTAGCTAGCATACAGAGGCGTAGGCTTACTGTAGGTGTGGGTGGAAGACTATTGTTACAGGAACACACATACATTCAAAGATCTGCGCAATCCACAGAGATCAAAGCACAGCGAGATCACCGTTATTGGTGTTTATATATAGCTTCACACTCCCATTAAATCATGGCATGCAGACAGCCGATTGTGGATGAGCCAAAAACATCATCCATCTTGGTTTCAAGGGAGTCGACTTTCAAGCCTGTGTTTGGCGTGTCATAAGGCCGACCAGAGGATGAACGAACCCCAGAATATAATGCCCCCAGCGAGGGAGGAGAGCTTAGAGTAAGTTTACTACTGATTAATGTTGCGTTACTCTGAAGAAGTTTAAAAATCCTTTGTCCCGGCTCTGCTCTCAGAGTCTATTAGAAAAGACATTTCCATTGTGAAATCAGTTGTGAGATTGCTTTAAAACCTGGCTGAGAGAACAATGATGCGAGAACGGATGCGTCGCCCTACCCTTTTCCTCTCCAGCCTCTCCTGCTCCTCCTTCTGGAAGTGCTTCTCCCTCTCCAGACGCTGCTTCTCCGCCTCCTCCCGGGCTTTAGCCTCAGCCTCTTCTTTCTGAAACACACACACACAGGCGAGAATCCAACCGCAACTTTAATGCCGGCAGAAGGAGGGGAAAAAAAAAAAAACCCGGCCAAAATAACATGCCTTTTACGTAACAAGGGTGTGGTTGCTCACTTCAATTATTGTTTACAGCCACAAAAGGGATATTTTCCTGTACCTATGAGCCAAAAAAGATCTATTTTCAACATTTACAGCCTTGTGAGGCCCAATCAAAGCGAAACACAATACTTGAGCCTTTTGTATAATTACATTGGATCGTGTTTAAACCGCAAATGCCACTTCTGTGAGAGACCACAAGGGGGTGGCAGAGCGCAAGAGCTGGAAAACAGACCGATCACAGAGATAAGACCGTGCCAGGGCCGATCATGTTACAGGTCTGCGGGGATAAACAAATACTGCGATGAAAAGCCACACTTCCTGTCCCAATTGGAAATGTGTTTCTATCAATCAGTCGTCTCTGCTTCTCCCTGGCAAACACAGGACGAGTCAATATTCCTCCTAATGGTTATCTGACAAACTGAGGAATAAAAAGGAGCACATTCATTGTAGCTACCAGCTCGGATGAAATATTTGCCTTTAAGGACAACAACCATCCCCTCTGACGTAAAAGAGAAATCCTGGACTGTGCTTTTAAAGGTCAGTATGAGGTGAGCAGCTCAGTTGAAACAGTAAACAAGAGACATTGAAAAACATTGCAGAAGATGTCGGGGGGGGGGGGGGGGTTCAGCTTGTGGTGTGATGCGCAAAGTGCCTGGGAATAATGCGAGGATGCAGTGGAGTGTGCACGCCCGAGTTCCTGCACTGCACTAACACCAAACCTCACTAACAACTTCCCATTTAAGCTGCTTTCCCGACATGCTGCGCGTTGACGGTGATCATACCTGCTTCTGAAGCCGCAGGTTCTCCTCCTCCTCGGCTTTGGCTCTCTCCTGAGCCTCCTTCTCCTCCTGCAGGCGCTGGGCTTCGTCCCTCTTCCTCTGCTCCTCGGCCATGGCGCGGGCCTCCTCTTCCCTGCGTCGCCTCTCCTCGGCCTCCCTTGCTATCCGCTCCTCTCTCAGGATCCTATAGAGATTTGGGCATAAATCTGATGGGTAAGCATTTCCCGCTAAATCCATGTGGTAAACAATTTCAAAGAATTCTATCGACAGCAGAGTTCCTCTTTAGTTTACACATGAGCACAAGCAACTACAAACCAAACTCTTAAAGGAAATGGAAACGATCAGAAACACGAGTGCCAGCGTGGGCTCTCAAGCGACTTGCTGTGGTTAGAATCAGCGTAACAGGCTATTAAACTCTTAATGCCAACACGCAGCACGTCCAGTGCTGAATGAGGTCTCCCACAGACATGAATGTGCTGGAGCCTTCCTGTTCGGTTGTACTGATCTTTTTTTGTTTTTATGTGTAGTTTAATGTCAGCACTGAGGTTTGTTTTGGAGCATGAAAGCAGCCATGGCATCGCATTCTACACCGACCATACATTACTTCAGCTTCAGTTCAAATGTTATATATACAGTGGGTCCACTTGTCCCCCATGACCTTCTGTGCAATTCTTGAGAAGGCTGATAGGAAAAAAAAATACTGGCGGTTAAAAGACCAAACCCCTAAGTGGGAACACAGCTTGGGAATTACCGTCTTTCAGCATGGACATAAACGTGTTTAAATGTCTTGCACGGTGAAAGAACTTGACAGATCTTGCAAGGTCAACACTGTGAGGCATATTAAACCCTCTGACCTCTCCTTCTCCTCCTGTTCGCGGCGCTCCTGCTCTTCCCTCTCCCTCTGCTCTCGGGCCTGTCGGCGTTTCTCGGCGAGGATGCGAGCCGCCTCCTCTGGGTTGTTGGTGCCCGCCATGGGCTTGGGTGACGGAGAGGGTGCCGGTGACGACGCTGGGACAGACGAAGCGGCGTGGGCCGGCTCAGGTGAGGGGGATTTAGCCGCGCCCGTCGACACATGAGGTGAGGCAGCTGCTGAGGGTACCACAGGAGCAGGGGAGCCTGAAACAAGGAAAACGAGTGTTACAGACCTTGTGTAGCTTAACAATTATTGAAGCTTCCCTTTAAAGTGGTGCCCATCAGTCATGACTAATAAAGCATGAAACTGCAGTCCTTTCTCTTCACATGCACTGTGAAACTTTCTGTCCTCAGCAACTGGAAATTGCAAACAGCCATAGCTGCTTCAAGCCTAAGAACTCGGTAATTACATAATTAAGACTGATTAGTGCAGCCTCTTAGTGCTGCGTGTGAGCTGACACAGACCACGGAGCTGTGTGTGGCTCTCTGAATGCATTCCCTTTGTTTTCACGGCCAATTAAGCCTGATGGTAATCTTCGCCTGTTTCTTCTTGAAAGAAATACGGACTTTCCAGAGGCCTGTTCACTGTTTCCAGTAGATCCACTCTGCTGGCCAGGAAGAGACCGAGCCAGACAGTGATGAACTCCTTGGGAATAAATTAAAAAATACTTTAAAAAATAAAGTACGACTCCGCAGTGGAGGGAAGCTATCAAATATCCAGATGTTGCTGGTCTGTGCAAATCTGACAGTAGATCAATGGGATGAGAAACTGCAAGAAAATGCAGATTGTTGTGTTGTTAATAATAATAATCTTTACTCAAGGCCTACGTGCTGGCTTGTCTGCATCTGCAGATACAGCATGATTAAATCATGGGACTTCCAACACTTGATAAACAGGTGGTCCATCACAGCTCCAGACTTAGTTCAAGTGATGTCAATTGTGCAAACTTATTAACTTAGACTTTATTATTTCGCACCTGAAACTACCAGACAGAAACTAAATGTTGTCCCTTCTGCTTCCCTGCTACCTGCAGCTTCAGTTATTTTCTGCAATTGAAACATCCTACGAAACAAAAAGTCTAGATGGATGTTTGTTGACATTTTCAATTCATCTACTCAGAATTGATCTGTATCAAAACTGTCGTTTGTACTCACCCTTTCTCTCCTCTGGGGTGGCAGGTCTGTGAGGCTCCTTCACTCTTCCGATTGGAGCGGGGGAGGAGGTACGGTGGTCTATCCTGGCAGGGGTCCTGGCTCTTTTAGGCCGAGCTTTAGGAGTCGACGGGCTTCCACTTGTGGATGGAGGCTTGGGGGAGGCAGCGGGGCTGGGTGAGGCAGTTCTGCCCTTCGGCGTGGCTGGGGATGACGGCCGTTGTCTTGATAAAGGACTGGGACTGAAAAGAAAAGGGAAAATATTTCTGATGCTGTAATGCATTTGGACCAAGATCAGGGCTGGAATGTTTGTTTAAAATGACACACGTCCTGAAGAAACCTGACTTCTTCAAACAGGTTCAGAGCAGACACAGCACTCAAACGTTGCGTCAGCCCTACAGTGCATTATCAGAGTCCAGTTTTTACAGGCAACGCAACACTTAAAGGAGAAACATCCATTATGCTGAAGACAATGTTTTTTCTTTTATATCCTCTGGCACTGATGGCACTGACAGCCAACAGCCGAGCTCTTTGTTGCCCTTTTGTTGAGTCAGAAGAACTTTCTTCTCCTATTCCATCCCTTCTGTCACTTTTTTTAGTGGCCTGAGGATACAAGAGGAAGTGACCACTCGTTCTGGGATCTGCCTCGGCTCAAACAGAGCATGAAAGACGCAGCCATTATCATGCAGACGTAAACACGGTCGATCTGGCCCAGCCGTTGACCAGAGAGAGGAGCAGTGGGTCAGGGGGATGTAAGGTTATCCTTGTTTACGTTACAGTTTTAGTCTGACAGTAAAAGTCCCTGTTTATTATTGTAAAATGACAGGCCTATGGTGCTGGGACACTTCATACCGTATGATGCTTTGTATAGTAAATTATGAACTGCTTCACTGAAAACATAATTGCTAAATTAATTAAATTATTAGGAAATTGAGGGCAACTTGAGGGAGATGACTGCAGTTTGTGTCAGGGGGTACATGACCGGGTGTCAGCCTCAGTGGTCATGGTTCATAGGGTTTGTAACAGATGCTTTATTATGATCATTACGAGGTCCTGGAGATGAAATCAGGAACCAGGTTGGTGGTAAATATGACACGTGTAAGGAAAAAGGTGACGGCAAAGTTTGTTGGCTTTTTCCAATTTTTTAAATTATACATAAAATCCAAATGAACTCACAGATTTCAAACTAAACTGAACTGAGAGTAAAAATTAAAAACAAATAACTAAGAAAGAAGAAGAAGTAAACAGTGCGTTACCTCGGGTCGGGTCTGTGTCTCATGCTGGGTAGAGACTGTCTCTTCTTGAGCACCTTCTCTTTAGTGAGGGCGATTCTCTCCTTCTCGTTCTCCCGCTCCTTGTCTTTCTTCTCTTTCTTGTTTTTATCCATCTGTATGACAAAAGGATGAAAAAAGGCACACATATATCAGTCTTCTCACGTGTACTCCAAAGATAGCATTCTATTGTCATGAAAACACAAAATATGACAAGATTCGCTTCGGTGGATGTTATACATAAAACACAGGAAGAGAGGAAGTCTGGACAGGGAACATGTTTTACTCTCTTGGCAACAGTTCAATCCAACAACAGTACTGTTAAACCTTCAGTCAGATTCCGGTGGACTGTAAACCCCGAATGTAGAAAAAGAATCAGCTGTCATTAATTTCATGCCCTTTTAGCTATGCTTTTATTCTGGGGAAACAGCTTACTTATCAGCTTACATAACACCCAAAATGGAGAAGGAAGAAGTAAAACTCCTACTTCTATAAATTCTGAGAAGTCCAACTAATGAGTCATACACAGCTTAAATATTAATCTGTCAGAGAGGACAGCCGCAAGGGCAAAAAGCTAATTGGGCCGACTTACAGGTGTGGAGCTCCGTCTGTGCTGGCGCTGGGTGATGTCGGGCGTGCTGGACGTCACTCTCCAGCGGTCGGAGCAGCGGTGGTGGGGCTGGTGGGCACACAAGGTGAGGGGACTGGCTGAGGCTGAACGGGGGCAGAGAGGAGAGTCTGAGGAGAAAATACAAGTCTGATTAAATTTAGCAAAAAAAAAATCTATACGGCAGCGTAATTAACTGCGAGGAAGAAACTAGTGTTAACCTATTGTTTTTGCCAACTTACGACCATCTTTGCCATTGTTGAGGACACTGGCAGCACTGCGGCTCCTGGCGAGGAACGACAGCGTCGGCGTCATCAGCCGGTCGACTATACTGCTCTCCCATGGACTCAGTGCAAGGCCACGGGCTGCAGGGAGGAGGAACAGATTGATGAACGGAGGTTTCTCTACTAACTCCAAATGACTAGTCTTTGATTGATGTCCTCAGCTGAACCAGAGCTTGTATCATCAGAGCAACATGGGCCCATTTAAAATCATTTTCTTTGCAGAGACCGCCATTATCCCGACACCGACACTTAAAATTCAGTCTAAAATTTGTCACCAACAGGAAATGAAAAGAAACAGTGATTGAGGTTATGGGTCACATGTAGTAATATGCCCACATGCCATAAAGACCTGATCAAAAAATACAAAAAAAAAAAAACAATTAAACACCTCAGTGCCACCCAAACAGATTACAAGAAGAAAAATGAGCTCAGTGAACGTGTCTACTATAACCTTGGGCTGTAGCGGTACCACCCAGGAGAGAGAGAGTTATTTGAAAAGCTTGTCTAGACAGTGAGTTGGTTATTTATAACCACAGCCTTGAGCATACAAGCAGAGAAGTAGAAGAATGTGGACTCGTCAGTATTTATTCAGGGAAAACACCTTTTTTTTTCGTGTGTAGTTGTGTTGAGATTGAGGAGGAGAGCGACATGAGGGGCACAGAAGTTACCTATCTGTTTTTTGTTCCAGCGTCACAGAGGAGCAGTACCTGCTCCGGGGGAGTTTTTGAGAATACATTATTTCCTGAAAGATGCTGACTCACTCTGTGCCTAACTTTACTTTGAGAAGTTTCTCCTTCTCTGCAGGAGTACACCGTGACCTGGTTTAATTTCTAAAAAGGCGCTCATCCGAAGCGTGAAGAAAGTTTGATTCAAAGGAGTATTTGTCAATTACGACCAACAACCACCTCCATATAAATCAATCAATAGAGCATTCAATCAACATAAAAGACATCCCATATCCAGTGTGTTATGATGAAAATGAGAACAAAAGGATCGATTGGACTGTGCAAGCACATGACATGACCACCACACAATGAACCAACCAAAGGATATATATAAAAGATGGCAAAACGAAATATGAACACTGGACATTACCCACATTAAAACACGAGCGTGCAGAGCATGTCAAACAAAAACCCGACCCAACTTCTGAGGAGAGAAATCAACGAAAACAGAACTCATAGTGGTTTTGGAAAATGGAAATGGGTCAGCTGTCAACCATCAAGCACAAGAGAAGGACTGAAATCAGAGAGAGGAACTGAAAAAAAAAATTGAAGACAATGACGGACGGGTTTCAGAGACGGTGGCAGAGTGATGGACAGTTACACAGGAGGGGGGGGGGGGGGCATTCCAGATGTTGCCTTACTTCTGCTGGGGGAGTTCCAGAGCGTGGCGGAGGACTTGGACAGTCGCTTGTTTATAACAGTGTCCACGTGTTTGGGCAGGTTGACCGTTGACACAGAGCATCTGCCTAAGAAGCCAAGAGAGCGCCACACAGATGTTCACACAGGTCACATGGTTGAGAGGTAGAATGGGAACTTCTGTGGCGTAATGCGTTGCGCTCGGATGATGCCTCCACAAACACACACCCACATACTGTGAAGTAACCGATCGGTAATGTGAGCAACCGCCATTAAAGCAGATTCCTGCGCGCTGAACGCGTCTATAATAATATCCGCTCTGTTACGGTGCATGCACGCACACAGTGCACCGTATGTTCACTTCAGCCCGCCTTTAGGTGTGAAGGCGGGCATCCGTGGCACAAAACATGTGTCAAAAATGATGTTTAATGTTTCTGAATTGCATAAATGCTACAGTTTTTAAAGGGTCAGTTCACTCAAAGCACCTACCTCTTATGATATTTAGCATTGCAGAAAGTTCTGGTTTTATTTGCCCAGGTTTTAAAATATACAATACTAAATTACAGATTGAGTTTATACTGCACAAGAAAAAAAGTATAAAGCATAATTTTTCTGTCAATTTTAACAATGTCTAATATCAGCTTGAGCCTATTTCATATATTATTACTGATTAACCAGAAAATCTATTGTCAAGGCGGCCGATTATCACAATGAAAAATGGCTTTTGAAAATGTTTATTGGCAACAATTATTTTAGTGTTGTCTTTACCAGAGAAGCAGTGAAAACTGCGAGCAGTAAGGTTAGTGAAACCTGGGACATCTTTAGTTTCTTATGAATATTTTAAAAAGGCCATTTGTAATGCTCTTAGCACGACAAACTCAATTCTATAAACTGAGGTAAGTGAGAAGATATGTTGACTCTTTGAGGGGATCTGGTTGAAATGACCCTTTAAGATTCTTCTCAAAACTCCAGATGAAAGATTGAAGGTTTGTGCCGACTTCACAATAATACCAATTCCAAAAAAGCATGTCAGCCACACTCATGAAGAACCTTAAAAGTTACCGACACAAACGATGACCCAGAGTAGACACCTCAACACAACCATAACAACCAAACGAGTGATGGAACGAGGCTGCGGGGAAACATCGCCTCATTTCAAAGTTGACGACGTGAACTGGCTTCAGAAAAAGGGCAAAATTTGTGCAATCCATGTGCAAAACTTACATCCATCCCAAGTCTATTTGATTGCAGCGTATTAAAGAAATATAAACATCCTGCTTTACCCAGATGTCGTCAGGCATGATTCACAGAACATAAGTGTAATGGAGGCACGGTATTAAAGCAGGCCTTGTCTATTAAAGCAGTGAATGAGGCAGTTTGCTCTTTTGAAAGAGGCCAAGACTCTGGAGCATTTCCTAAATAACATTCTGATCTCTGCGTCATTCCACTGCAGTCGGTGTACGCTTGTTTACTTCCACCATCTGACAGGCGGCAGGCTAGTGAGGGAGGAAGGAAGCGAGAGATTGATTAGAGAGTCAATAATTCCCCTGGCATATGGCAGAGGAGATTACATGACATGAGATAAAAGTCGAGTCTCTTTAGATTTATAGCTTCAAGTCTGGTAGATGGCACATGCGGACAGGAGCAGCATTGTTAAAACATCATTTCTACAGTATCATCCAGCCTCCGCAGTCAGTGCAAACTGATCTCAGCTACTGTAGGACTGTCGGGACATTTATCAATTCAAAATAGGCGTAATAAAGTTCGCTGCTAAGTCCATAAATCCCTGCCTGCTGCAGTGAAGCAGCAGAATAAATTTTCACTTCTGCGATCGATATGGGCTGGTCATGATCAGGGCGAAGTAAAGTTTGAAAGGCAAACAGCCCGCTAGGACAGAGCTGCAGTAACTAACACATCGGAGGAAAAGGTGAGTCGAGGTGGAGGAAGCGTGACAGAAGATCAAAATATGACAAAACAAAACCTCCGCTGCTGCCCAAATATGTCTGGGCAGCGTTCCTGGCGGTGCAACTTCCCACATCTTCTGCCAAAGCCAGAACTGGGCATAAAGCACTGTACGCATGACTGAGCCAGCTGGAAGCGCGAAGTAGATAACAGAAGTATTTTTCACCTGATGGAGCCAATAATGCACCAACTCCAGGCTGCAATGCCTCAGAGCTATATCGAGGAGGCTGTTCCTCCACTATCAATGAGGGGAAGAGGGATAAAATAGTACTCGGTTGGAATAAAACATCACTAAGACTAAAGAATAAAATAAAAAAAAAAAATGGCCAAGTGAGGTTTTTTTCCTCTTGTTCAATTTGTTGAGACACAAGCCACCACTGCAGTCAAATTCTGATAGCCATCTGTTTTCTAAGGCATTTATCTTGCAAAAAGGCCAAACATTTCCTGGTTCCAGCTTCTCAAGAAAAAAAGATTTAAGACTTTTCTCAGCTTTTTGTCGTTGTGAGTTAACAACTCTGGATTAAACAAGCAATTTGAAGACAATCACATTTAAGAAAAAGAAAAAAATTAATTCATATAAAAATAATTATAAATCCATCTGTAACAGCACAGTTGATGAACAAGTCTAAGGTCTCCTCTGCAAGGACGTAGTAATGATCTTCAGTGAAAACAGCGAAAGGAAGCTGCATGATGGCCGACTGATGCTGAAATAATTTTCCTCTAATGGACTCAGCGGTAAAAGGTTAATGGCACAGAAACTCAAAAGCCAATAATGACGAATAAAAACCTTAACAGGCAGAATCTGTGATCAATAAAAGCATCGATAACTTGCATCAGCTGCCTCGCACAAGTGATATAGATCTGATCACAAGCGAGTCCTATCCAGACTGAATCCATGTGCTCACCTTCTTTCTGGCTGGAGTTCTGGCTTAGCGCGCCAGCCCAGGACCACCTTTGCTGGCGGATTTCTGCCCACGTCTTCTTGGTTGACCTGTGGATGGCCGCCTCATAGCGCTCCTGAAGAGATTAACAGAACAGGACAGATAGAAGTTATTTAAATGCATCAAAAGTAAACGCGCAGAACCGCTGGCACGGTGGGTCGAGCACCATGCCCAGCTGAATCCTCTCGTCTGCAACTGACCCGGTTCTGTTGCCATTCCGGTGAGAGAGAGGGCGTTAACATTTCACCTCTGGATATCAGCGCAAAAGTAGAACACCATCACATACATAATAGATGGGGACTGTGTTGTTGCCAGAACGTACTTTATTCTTCTCCAGTTTCTGTTTCTGCCTCTCCTCCAGGGCGGATCGCCGCTTTTCCGCCTTGATCCGCTGTTCCTCGAGCTTCCTGCGGCGGCCCTCCAGCTGCTGCTCCCTCAGCTGCCGCGCCTTCTCCTCCTTCTCCAGCCACTGGGTCTTTTTAGCAGCTAAGATAGGACAGAAAAACCACGGTGACGAGGGTGAGATTTTACCTAAAGAGCACTGGACAAAGGAGTCCGCTCTCTCTCCCCTGTCCTTTCAGAATACTGTAGGTACGCTATGCATGACTTTCATCAGTATGGGCTTAAAAGCATTATGTGATATCTGTTGAGACACATCTTTTGATAGGTTGGGATATGTTAGGAAAACATCCTGTTTGAAGCTTGAAGGAAATATCCCCAAAAAGTCAAGCCTCTGATGTTAAAAGCCACCTTTGAAATAAATATGTTGCCCTTCCACTTCAATCGTTCTTTGTGTTTGGAAAAAATAAATTCAATTACTTGACTTTTCCACAGAATCCTGCATAATGCCGGGTTATACAGCTACAGAGCTTCTGAAGTGACACTTTTACACCACGCTAATCGCATCAAGCCTCCGCGTCAGCTTCAATAAACCAAACGCTTTGATATGGAAATCGTCTCCTTGTCCCTGTGCCATTTAAAGAGGGCGTAAAGAAGCCTTCTGCAGCCGCCTCTCTGTGTACACAGCCCGTCATATTTCTTTTAAACTGCACAGCAAAAACCTCCATGAAGAATCGTCCCAGGCTTAGTTTTTCCAAGAGCACTTGGTGCAACAAAAGCAACTGGTTGTGGATTTCAGATTACGCTGACGGATCACTGCAGAGATGCTGGAGGCGAGAGGGGTTCAAATTTATTGGGGAGGCACACAGTTCTGCTTTTATCTGAGAAGGGAAAGGACAGCTGAGTAATACCGAGGTGCTGCACGGAAGCACCTTGAGGCAAAGGAAAATATCTGCTGCAGTGCGTATCTCAGCTCCTTGCAGCTCCGTGGCCTCGATTTGAGAGAAGACACAGATTACAAATATATAGTAGAGTGGAAACTTCTCCATAATTCACTCGTTGTGCTGCGATGAGAACCAGGGAGGGAGGAAACTGCCTCAACCGCCCTCAAATGCAATGTTGAGGGCTTGCTGGGATAGGTTTCAGTTTCCCACATCCATAACATTTCCTCTCTCCTCCGTGGAAAACCTTTAAGGTCACAAACTTAATATAGAAAGACTGCACCCACTTTTTTCCAAGTCTGACTGAATATTGGACGCATGTTGGTAGTTTTCCAGACTACAGGTGCTGGCTGCAGGAGGGGAAAATGACCTGAAACTGGCTGGATGATTGATGGTGACACCAAACTATGATGAGAGTCTGAATTATTTCCGCTCACGAGCATCAGAGTGACCTTCACCATCAGTCATTCGTGCATCTATACCAGGAGTTCTGGTAAATAGACGTCCAGTTCTGAATATCCTAAGTTGACATTGCTTTAAAATGCGTTCCTCGGCTCTCTCCTGACAGTGATCAGCGCTGACAAGTAGCTTCGGGACCTACTACAGTAAGACCATTAAGTAATCATGAACGGCGCGCGGCTCCAGCTCTGGCACATGAAGTATTCATACGGTCCCTGCAAAGACGGATAACACAGGAGAAAAGCTTCTGTGCAGTCGCGGACGATTTCCTGAGGCAAGTCTTTCAAAGATTCACTTAAACGTGACAAGAAAACAATACGATACGAGCTAGGATGTGTTGGGATTTTCTTTTGGGAACGGTGCCCCTTACACTACTAGCCTAGAGATAACTACTGGTGATGGTTGATAAGATCTCTTTTAATCTGGTCTCGTAAACACATGCATTGGCGGGATCTCATCTTTTATCCAGGTCTGACTGAGGGTATTAAATCGGACCCCGTACCATCTGGCACGCCCGGTGATCGCCCAATTAGACTGATCCATGCTCCAAAGTGTGTCAAAGTCATCCTACTGCTGTCGAACACACATCGGGATTAGACGATGGGGCACGACTGAAAGTATGAGTGTGGCAGTTTAAAGAAATCAGTGTCATGTGAGGATATACGGCATGAATATGAATTCATTCTGTATTCTACGTCCCAAAAAGTTTTGAGAGAAACAAAACTGGTTCCAAGATAACATGTTTCAACGCCATTTCCCCAATTTCTCTCTAACTATGATGGAATAAACAACACCGACTATTGAACTACTCTAAATGTTCTGTCTAGCTGACAAAACCCTGCAGGATGACAAAAGCTGAAAGGAGAAAAATGTCTTCAATACATAACGATGTAGCTCTATATCGACCCAAGCGAAAACTACTTGCACATATTCTTCTTTTTCTGAACATTCTGCACTGTGTGATTTTGTGTCTGGCAATACAAAAGTTGTTTGGATGTGAATTCACAGCCAAGAGAAATCTGGCCTGCAAGCTCCACTTAAAACCTCCAATTTCTCCAGTAAGATGGTAATCATAGTAGTTTTGTGGCATGTGGTTCAAACATGTTGTCTTTATATATATAGCCATATATATCATAGTGGTTTCTGCAGTTGGAACATGTGGATGAACATGAGTTCAAACTTAGGGCACGTTACATCTACATATATCTGAACTGAGAAACAATTAATAAGAGCGTTGATGATGCAGGGATATATGATTGGTTAAGAGGTCAGTCTATGCCTACGTGAATTTAGCCAAAAAAAAAGGAGACATTGATGATGTTCAGGGGGAGAAAAAGGTTATAATTAGTTGAAATTCCTGCGATGAAGAAACAAAATACAAAAACAACCATGATTTTAAAAATTAAGAAACGCCATGAGGATTAAATGAATGAAAACAGCTCTAGGGCTGGGCAATACGGCCAAAATTCAATATTGTTGGTAATTTGTGTGCGGTCTTTAAAACATAGCCAAACTGACAAGTTTCTGTTTTGTTTTACCTTCAATTCGGGTTTCCTGATAATGACAGGTCTGCAAAATGTCTACAAAAAGCTCATATTTAAAACAGACTCAAACAGACTTTAAAGAAAGATTGACGTCGGTGCTGATTATTTCTGATGCCGCTTTGTTATAAAGTAAGAGGTGAAATGAAGGATGCAATTTGAAGCCATATGCAATGAGTTTCTAACACCAACATGAACAAGCTTGTTCAGCGACTCCCGGTGTCTGTATGTTGGTGAGTGTTTGGTTTATTGCCCAACTCTAGTCAAAACTACTGAATACGTTTAAGTTGAGACACCCAGATGTAACGGAATGAATCAGGACACCACCACCACCAACACCACCACCACCACCACCACCACCACATACACATAGGTGAGTGGCTTACCTTGTAGCATGCTGAGCTCTTCTGCAGGGGGGGGGAAGGGGTGAGAGAGAAGACAGAGGCAACTGTCAATCATGCAAAGCAGTGTTTTTGAGCAGCGTGTAGCCGAGCGACAACGTGACAGCCGCGTGTTGGCGAGAAAAATAAAAGACTTGGCAAAGAGATGCATCGGCACACACGGCTGTGTCGATTCATACGACGCCTAATGAAAGGAGAGCATTTTGCTCCAATTTGGATTTGGGTGCTTTGATGACTCAGTGAAGTTGCGCAAGAGATATTCATCACGCTGCAAAAAGCTGCGAAAAGTTAACCTTATTAACACGTGTGGATAAAGAAATTAAAAAAATACAGTGTTTCTTTTTCATCATTTTTGTGTGAAGAATATCTCTACTTAACTCAAAAGCACATTTTGGTGCAGAGGTGAGTTAAAGCGCTAATGAGTCAAACAATAAAAATAACACAATCAGCAAATGCTCATTTCAACATGCACGTAGAAAATGAGCGCTCGCTCGTCTTTGGAGAAAATGGTGGCTGCTTGGCTTTTGCTCATTTAAGTCACTTTTGTACAAAAGCCCAATCTATTCAAACTCCCCCTTTTATCCTCCCTGTGCTGCATGTGCAAGCCATCTGCAGCCTGATGTCAGCTCAGCAGCGACACCTTTTCACCCCGACACTAGAGGGAGCCTTCTTCATATGTAACGGGCTCGTGCTCCCACCCCTCGTTTCCACTCACCGAGATATTTGGCCTTTTCCTCTCTCCGCTCCTTGGCGAGCTTCTGCCTCTCCTCTGACTTGATGATGTCTGGGATGAGAGTAGAGGGGGAAGAAGGAGATGCTGTGTTAGTGAGAGGTGTCACATTGTAAACTTATATCAAGTCCAAACCACTCAGCCCTGAGAGACCTCGGTGATGCAGTATTTGTTTTTGAACAAGTTAAGAAAACTTGACATTTCTTTGTGTTTCCTTGCGAGCCGAAATAAACCAGCACAGCCTGAGAGAAACTCAATATCTGGGAATTTTTAGTCTTGCATCTCACCAAATGAAATTCATGACATACTTCCATATAAACGAACAATTAGGGCTAAAATACTGCTACTAAGGACGTAATTAAAGCTGGTTAGTCAGGCTCACCGTAGCTAGAATCCTTGAGGGCCACTTGTTATGTGCGGAATACATAATTCAGTGCTACGTATCCACTATGGGGTGAAAAGAGCTTACTGTGTGTTTTATAATTCAGTACATCTAAAAATAGTATTTCGTGAACAAAGCACTGAAGTTAGATGTTCTATTAGCCACATGTTTTGTGCCATCCACCGTAACAGCTGCCCGTCCGACCTTCCTCAACCCAAAACTGTCTCGAGGCAACAATGACGCACAGTCCGTCTGATAAACAGAAATATCTGAGTAAATGTTTTCTTCTCTGCTGCAAAGTCAACACAGCAGACGCTTTAAACTTTTTGAAAAAAAAAACGTCACCACGAGGAAATGCATGCCACAAGACAATGACAGGAAGCTGGCAGCGTCAACATTTTGACGCCGATGCTCAACAAATGGATGACGCTGATGTGTCCTATATTCTCTAACATAGAGAATGAATGTGTGAAAGAAAAACTCCTCGTGGAAGCCAATCTTCTCCACATCAAAGCTGCAGCATGTGGCAGGCTCAAATCTTCTTGTGCCATCTGGTCGTGGGTGCATGTTTGACTGTGATATGTTATGACTACAGGGGAGCACTTACATACATGTCTTTTCTCTCTGTGACGTCTCCGATGTCTCTCTCACACACACAATATTCCTTCCAAATACCTCAGAGGAACCACTCGGTGAAAAGAAGAAGAAAAAAAATAGGCGAGAGGAAGGGCAGTGTAAGCCAACACTGAAGTGAGCCACTTCAAGAATTCAAACTGCAGCCTTTGATGATAGCTGGTTCTACTTCCTGGGCACCCTTTTGCTTTCGAATGTCCTCCAAAGTATATACCAGTTAAAATATTTTACCATTACAGTTGAAACAATTACGTATTTCATCCATTAGTCTGTGGGTTGATGATGATAAATAGTACTTTTTTTAAGTAATAATGGCAAAAATTCCCCTGTTACAGCTTTTCAGATGTTAAGTTTGCTGTAAACTGAATATATTTGCATTTTAAACTGCTGGTCAAAAACATTTGCAGGCCTCAACATGGACAAAAAAACTAATTAATGTAATCATCAATTGCAGCCCTGGACAGAAAGGAAGCTGAGACTTTTGGAAATGATGACGCAGCCACACGGGTTGATGAGTGTTTGTAGCATCATTAGCAAATGAGAACTCTAAGTAGGCTACATGTTATGACATTCTGAGTATTTCAGTTTGTACAGTGGTAGAATAGATGTTATATTGTGTAAGGTTATATTTAGAGAGACACAAACAAACGTTGAAAATGTAATAATGAAAAAAAAAAAAGAAGAAATGGGACAAAGTTTGGTCTTCACAGAATCTTCTTGGATAATTAGTCAGCAAGTCATGATCGCCTTACTCATAGTATATTCTGTCACCAAGCAACCGACCCGAGTATACAATCTGCTTCCTGTTTACAACACCGCGCACATGCCCAGTGCACCTGCATGGCCATGAGCTATGCGATTCAAGGTGTGTTGTACAGAGATTATTTCTCAAACCGTGCTAAAGCGCTTGTGTGCACGCAGATTTCTTTTCTAAAACCCAGTCAACAGAAATACCCGTGTATGTGTGGGCTCAGCTTTATATATATATCACTTGGTACTGAGTTCCAAAAATTGTTTGCTCCTACAGAGAAGGCTGATTTGCCGCACTCAGAAGATCCGTGCTGTATTATGCAGTCACTTATCTTTATTTCATAAAAGAGAATTGCAGCTAGATAACATAATCCTCACATTTTAATTCCAATCCTACAGTGAGCGTGTGCTTTATGAGAGAGGGATGTTTTTA
This sequence comes from Sparus aurata, assembly GCF_900880675.1. Classification (NCBI taxonomy): domain Eukaryota; kingdom Metazoa; phylum Chordata; class Actinopteri; order Spariformes; family Sparidae; genus Sparus; species Sparus aurata. Next base: position 27,560,832 of record NC_044203.1, read on the forward strand.
TGACAGTATTCCACTAAATCTATTTCTGCAGCCCACCCAAATAAATAGCTTGTAAGGTCTATTAATCAAAACTGCTCCCATGTGAAATCATATGTATACATTTTTAGTGCATTGCCAATAACTTGTCCACCAAAGGGAAACAATGGCACAGGATGCAGTCTTGCTCTTTCTCAAGTCTTCACACCACATCATCTCCCTCGTCTTCACAGGCCAGATGTTCGACGTCAAGCACAAAGGAACTCATCCTTCCAGTGTCTAATAGGCAGAGGCGTGAATCATAAACACGAAAACAATCTGCCATGCAGTCTCCCCCAAGAACAACCCCTGACCCACTTTGATATTTATAGGACTATGGAAGGCCCATGTGCACGGCCTTGGTCAGTGTGATGTGCCGCTGTTACCAACTCAGCACCGTGTTAATCATAACGTCACATGCACAAAGCTACCGAGACAAAAACAGAATGGCCTAGAAAACGCTGCTAGGTGCAGCATTTGGGGCTCCAGACTGTACACACACATTCTGGCGCTTTCTCAAAATGTCGGCCCTGTGTTGTTTCGTTTGCATTCAAAATTGAGGTATAGTAACAGCATTGCAGGATATATTGTTTAGTTGTACTATCGGCACAGAATATTTTAAACCATTTCAATACTCTTTTTTGTGCACTATCGATGAAAAGCCAGCTGCATTTCCCTAATCTGTCTTCTCTATGATAATGAGCTGACACAAACATCATTTTTAAAGTTAAAGAGACAAAAAATAATGTCTATAAATGTGTTTGTTTGTTGTCATATGTGATGTTTACTACAATCTTTCTGCTGTTCTCTGCTACTAGCCAAGATAAACTGTATTTCACTGTCATGTTATAATCTTATTAGATTTTTTTTTTTACTAAATATTTAAATTGTCACACTTATTTGTGTCAAATTTTCCCAGCAGTATTGAAAATGGTATCGAGTACGACATTTTTCAAGGTATTGTATCGAAGTTAGACAGTCATGGTCATTACAGTGGAAAAACCCTTGATACCACCTACAAGAGGAGGTTTTCTTAGACAATGTTTACACCAAAATAGCACACATGTGCATGGTTAACATGGTTAACCCTTTTACATTTCCATAACAAGAGATTGCCTTTCCTTTTTTTTTTTCCTGGTGTGTCACAAACGTGGCAGAAAACAGTGAGCAGTAGAAAAAGCAGCATGGAGGCCAGTGACAGTGTCTGCAGTGGTTGCATCGGTTTTAATCTTTAACTACAGTCTCTCTTCAGAACTTGACGCCGACTGAAGGATGTTCGAGCACTGCTTGAACGCAGACGGATGGAAAAGCATTTCATGTGTCACAGCATCGCATTGGAGGAGAGGCGAAAATTAGCTTGTCGACCTGGATGTCATGTTTCTATCATAGTGATTGGATAAGTACCCATAACTGCTGCAGCGCCATTTGACGTGGGAGTGTACGCCAATTTTACCCTTTTCCTGCTGGAGACAAAATCCAGATGTTGGTGGATTTTTTTTGTCCGGTGTAAAAGGGGTTTTAAACGGAAGCAAATCACTGCTTTCAGAGGAAAATGTTTTCAGATATGACAAAATATAACTGGGCATTACCAGGAGCAACCGCTCCCAAATGAACTACAAGCTTCACCATTTCATTTTACTAATTAAGGAGCTGCAGAGTGCTTTTCATCTTCATTACACCCCTCTGGGTGGTGCAAATGCTCACAAGTAATGAGCTTTGCAAACCCAGCGGAAAAGGAACTTGAAGGACAAAAAGGAAGTGTGGGTCATTTTTGGAATCAGGAGACTGAGGACTCAGCTTCATATTTCTCTAAAATAGACCAAACGCTGGTGAATAACCACAGAATACCATAATGTGTTGGTACAACTCAAGTGGCTCAGGTCACAACAAGGTATCAAAACTGGACGCATTGTTACAGTTTTGGGAGCAGTTTGAGGCTCTGTGGGGGTTTATCCGCGTCACCTCACGCTAAGGGAATAAAGACCATGACCACAGTGAATGGATTAATGGATAATGAATAAAGGGAGAGAGAGAAAAGAGGCTTACGCTCCCAAAACCCTCAAACATGTTCCTTAGAGTCTGCATGTGCTGTTAGCCGGTGTCTGCAAGCAGTTCAAGCGGTGGCATTATGAAAATAGCGATGGTGCCATGAGGTCAAACTAAAGGCCTTCTTGGCATCGCTCACCGAAATGGGATTCCTATTCACGTTTCCTCCACCCACCTTTCATTAGGGCGCAGCGCATGGTACTGATCAGCATTAGCTCTCAACTTACCAAGAAAGCTCATTGTCCATATTTTTACTGGGCTACATTTCTTTACTAATTCAATTGTGCTCAAAACCTCTGAGCCTAAAGCTGAGATGTTCTCACACAGAAGCTTCTGTTCCACTCTTGTTCCAACACTGAAAGATAAACTTTAGCAGCTCTATTGGATTTAACTTCACGTCTGAAAGCATGCGGTCACTGTAACTCAAGACACTGAAGCATTAAGTTTCCTCAGGAGAGCTGACCAAACTCCAGCGGACTGCAGATGTAGCTGCACTACTGGAAGAGCTGCTTCATGTCAGGCCAAATATAGCTTCCATTAGAAGTTTTACCTTTGAGCAACTGCATTCTGTTTAGTGCTGCAACTAATGACTATCAAATGAATTACAACTATTTTGATGACCAATTCATTGATTTGAGTAAGTGTGAATCACCTGGGCTGAAGGGGGCAGACTGATAGTGACTGCTGTCTTTGTCCTTCATTCTTTCCAAACTTCACTCAGTATTTTGATGTCATGAATATTATTGTAATGACAGTTTAAGTCCGTTTCCACTGAGATGTTATTGAGCTGCAGTGACAGATATTGCAGCCCTCAAGTCAATTAGTGGTTGGTCCGTACTTTTTCTTACTTTTAAAAAATGATGAAAGTTGATCACAAGATGACGTCATGAATCATCTTGTTTTGTCCACAACCCCAAAGATATTTAGTTTACTGTCACACAGGACAATTGAAAAAGTATATTCACATTTAAGAAGCTGTATTCAGAGATTTTAGACAGAATCATCTTCTAAAATGACTGAGAAGGATGTGAATATTTTCTATTTTCCGTAATCCTCTGTGACAGTAAACTACATATCTATTGGTTTTGAACAAAACAAGACACTTGACGTCATCTTTGACTTCGGGAAACAGATTGATCAACATTTTCCAGCAGTTTATGACATTTTATAGACCAAATAACATATCGCCTAAACAAGAGAATGACTGGCGGATAACCAAGTTACTTTACAGGTGAAATTTCTCTTTTCCTTTACCTTCCTTCCGTTTCGACCTTGGTCCAGGTGATGCAGGTGACCCAGGTGATCGACCGATGGCGTCAGGTTTTGTTGGGGTAGTTAATCTCCGGTCTGCGTCTTTCTTAGCAGGAGACTCCATTCTCGGGGTGCTGTCCATCTTGGGTGGACTGCTCTCCCCCTCTGGGTCAGGCCTTGTCGGGTTTGTGTTCAGATCCGAGTGAGGAGCTGGTCGAAGAGACAGACAAAGAATAAAAACAAGCGAGTAAATGACAAGGTAAAAGGTGAGACAAGCACAGAGATGGAACTCAACCAGTCGGTCTTCATTCCTGTCCCTGCCGGGCCTCTAAAGTGGTTTATTGTGGATGACGCAAACTTCCTCAAGAAAGAGCTTCATGTATCGAGTCTGAGTGGTGGAGTCGATGGCTTTTTTTTTTTAATATCAGCACTGTGACACCATAATGTAACAGAACAACTTCCAAAGAAACAATCTAAGCTCCTCTGTTTCCGTACAGTGTTTCTTTGAGTTGTTGAGCAACATTATCTGCTGCAGAGATTACCGCTTTTGTTCAGAAGCACAAGATAATAGGTCTTAAGCTTGCCCCTTCTGACTCTACGGCTAATACCATTTCTGCTCTGCGCAACTGATTTATCGACAGACCGGCAGGAGCAAATGGCCCGACTCCCTGGCAGAACAAAAACACAGTAATTGCTTTTTGGCATCCTGATGATTCTATTGAGGTGAAATGAATTACTTAGCAAAACAGAATCGGAGTGACCATCTTCCCAGAAGTAGTCAAACTTCTTTTTCGATAAAACTACTAGACAGGAGACTGTTTAGGCTCATGAGTCACCTCCAGTCTGAGATTATAATGTTTTTTTGAAGTGAATAGCTGGTGCTGTTTGTTGGGACAGCAGCTTCACTCACAGCACCATGACTCACATTTGGCAGGCTGCTGCTTGAATCTCCTACTCAAACATTAGTTTGCCCAGGCTTTGATGGCCGAACAAAGACCCTCATGGGAGGGACACTTGGCTTTGTCCGCTCAGCACTGTACCCCTGCGCTCCCTGTGGAACCATGTCGGAGCGCAGTTTCTTCTGCATAGTCTCTGAAGGTAAACACTGGGGCAACATGCTGTAAATTATTCAGACTTTGGCTAAAAACAACACAGACCGCGGGGGGGGTTTCACATTGAGGCAGTGAATGCACTGATTTACTCCACAAATGCCGTGCTATTCAAAAGTTTGCATAGAAGAGCACCAATGAGCAGCGAGACCAATGCTGTGCAGCTTTAAAGAGAATTGATTAGCTTTCTATAGAGTGTGCAACTGTACATTGTGCTTCGAAAACAAGCCTTATGACTTGTTTTTTTCCCCCCAAACACACTGCTGGACAAAGATCTGCATGAATAGCTGTCGGCCAAATAAACAACCTCTCACACTACACTACAGATTCTAGTGGCGTTGAGCGAGATATCAGGCCTCATGGCAAAGATCGTCTGATCTCAGCTCGGCTCATGGAAAAGCGATGTCATCAGTCTGGGAAACGGAGGCGGTTACGGATGACCCTGAGCTGGCCAAAGTCTGATAGCCTGAGAGAACAGCAGTCTATGAAAGAGTCCAGCTGGGAGACAAGACATTGTGTTTCCCCTGTCGAAGCATGCCACTATTAAATAAGCATTCCTCGGGCAGCGATGTGCTCTGACAGAGAGGGGCCATTGTTGTGAACTCTTCATGGCAACGGGGCTGCAGCCAAAACACTGCAATGACAGTGAGGGGAGAAAGGAAGGAGGAAGGTGGGGGGGGGGGGGGGGGGGGGGGGGGAGACTGCGAGTGAGATAAACTGACAGGAGAAGATGAACGCTGGGATCAGTTCAGTGCAATTTTGCAACAAAATGCAACTTTGTGGGAGAAAAACAGCTGAGAGTCAGAGATGTGTTCAGGGATTAATTTAAAATGAAAAAAAAAAAATGCAGTGACCTATAAACACTCTTGATTTTTCCTCCTCCAATTGTCTATGTCATTGCAGTGAGGGAAAATACTTACACAGAGCTGCAATCAGCAACCAAATCTCTGCACACTTTTGTAAACAGATGATGCCACACACAACCCCAGGCCTTCCGTTACGACTTCTCAGATGACGAATCACAAAAACCCTTGCTTCTAAATGTCTTACATATCCCTAAGGGCATGTAAGACAACTAAGGCGATAGGAGCAAGTGTAGCTCTGACAGACGAGTATTGTATTCCTTCATATCCTGTAAAAAAGTTCCCCATACACCTGAGAACTGGAGCCACAAAGAGTTGGCTGACTGACAGGACTGTGGGCGACTGGTCAGACAATCACTGAGATCTATACTGTCAATGATGAAGAGATTGAGAAGGTAACACACTCTGGTATGTTGACGGCACTGACAATGAATACCAATGAAACCCGAAGCTCTCCGGAGGAAAATGGGATGGGAGCTGAGAGAGAGGAGTACTGCTGTGTGGCAAGGGACTGAAACAAGGGCTGATTGATGCAGCACTCTGACTGTCTGGCAACAAGACTGCAGGGAGAGCAGAGTGTACGACAGATAGCTGAAAATGATGGGTAAAAAAAAACAAAACATAGAATGTAAGAAGAAGTCTGAACTATGGCTGATTGAGGTGGTTGCAATTTTTTTTAATAGTCGATTGAGCCCAACAGATACTCGAGTTCTGGGGCCAAATATTAGTTAAAATAGTTTAATATTCCAAAATGTATCTATCAGCTCCTCTTCGCCGTCCTCCATGTCTGTATGTTACAATGTTGCGTGCATGCCACCACACCTGGCCAGTTAACCTGTAGTTAACTCCACCAGCCCGGTCTCTAAACAAACGCCTGAAGATGCCATAACAGCTGTTCAACATTTAATATTGTGATAATTATTGCAAATGACACCATCACCATATTCTATCACATCTAGCATCAGCCTAGTATAGACACATTTTAACGTAATGTGTTCACTGAGTATGTTCACTGGGAATTCACTAATTCCTCATTGCCCCAAGCATCTTTTTCTGCAATTTAATCTCCAAAAGGAAAGTTTTCATATCGGACAACATATTACCGATATACAGTATCTGTACCAATAATGGCTTGATACTATCAGCAAAAAGAAATTGTATAAATTGTCATCATAACTTTCCAGATGGACTTCTTCAGAATTTAGAATTAGAATTTATTCTGTGACATTAAACTGAGAAAAGCAACAAACCAAAACCCTTTTGATTATGAGAATGTTATCGTGAATAGTGATTCTGATAGTGAACTGATCAAAATAGTTGACAATAGTTAATAGTTGAAAATAGTCAACATATCATTTCAGAAGTTACAACTGCAACTCCTTTGAAAGACATACTTTGAAAGGTATCACAGGAAGTTCCTGATCATTAGAAGTGCTAAAGGTTAGTGTTTCTAAAAGTGGGTGTCCATCCACTGATGGAAAGTTGGCAGCAGCGACGCACAAAAAAAAGGGCTTTAAAAATGTTTTCTCTGGAAAGACATCAGAGAAGTCTGATTTTGATTCAGGGACATTTGCCCGTCCTGAGCTGACACACTTACAGGAACAAGTGCATTTGGAAAGCTGCACACTCTGACCCCTTACAGCAAACACGATTGGGACATACTCACGCAGGGCTTTGAGGAGAATTCTTTAGTAATGTTTGCACAGATGTACTGAATGCGACGACAAAATGTGTTCAGCAATCCGTGAACTCTGTGTTCCGGCTGCCGTCACCGACAGAGAGAAATATGACTTCAACCACGCTAATCAAATTATCACGTTCTTATGTAACAGTGTGTCCTCGTGTGGCGCATTCACTTGTGAGATCATTACAGAAACAGAAAGATCCGCCTAATTCTATTATCATGTTTATGCAACCCGTACAGCACAACGCAGGGGGTCTATCAATGGAGCACAACAATGAGTAACTGCCTCTTTACAATATTTACACTCCAGCTTCCCTGAGGCTCTGCACCCAGGGGACAACACCAACCAAAATCCATTAGAACCACCCCTTGTGACATCACTTACATAATTCATATTCATAAATCACTGCACACCAACTCCCCCCCCCCCCGAGATGCTCGAGTCTCCATCGAGCCCTGAACACGGAAAAACACTTTGGTTATGCTTATAATTGGATGGCGAGGAAGAAAAATACACAGGTCACCAAACATCTGGTCAGCATTTCAAACGCTTGACAAAATCTCAGACATGTTGAAAGATTTGGTGCGCACGGCTGGTCCTTCTATAGATGTCCAAGACGACTTTGATTAGTGCATTTGTGTTTTATTTGTCCTCCTCACACTGGTCTTAAGTTTGGCAGGGATCCATGTTCTAATCATCATTCTACAAATACAATAATCAGAATATCATGAGACGTTGGATAGTAGTGTATGCTGATGATGGCAGAATGTTATAGAGAAATACAGTAACTCATTTTAAATTAAGTTTTTAGGTGCTTGACATGATCTGGCGTTGAAGCGGTGATGTCATGGCACGGTCGCAATGTGCATTACCCACCGACTGGGTATCACATGGCTATTCGGCAGCTATGAGACCCTACAAAGTGGGTCAGAGGAGGTTCAGAAATCTGCGGCATGCCGTGCGTGATCACTGGTTGAACACTGCATCGTCACCTTGCACCGCTGCTCAGCTGGCCCCGTGGTGTCTCCCCAAGGGGCCTCTCAAGCTGTAGGTGTCAAACAAAGCCTCGGGCACTTAGCTGAACCCATTTACATGCAAACGCAATACAATGGAATAAGATATCTGAAAAAGTCAGCAGAAATGGTAAAGGAACCCCTGCTGGAGCGGGTGTATGCATGCATGCAAGAGCACAGTGTGGGAGCAGAGTGGCAGGTTGGGAATCAGCAGGTAATTAGCACAGACTCGGTGCCATTTCCCAGTCAGAGGCAAGTCAGGTTGGACAGAATACATGTGCAACTTCAAATGTTGCTTTGGAAAAATGTAGCACCGGCTCTACAAAGCTCATTTTAGATTCACTCCCAAAGTGCAATCACAAAGGAATTCAGCCCTTTACAGTTTGGCTGATGACACTGGGAGCAAGGAGCCGAGTTAAAACTGGGACGACTGGTAATGCTGCCACACAAAATGTGATTTAGCAAAAATCCAATTTCACAGCACATTATTTTGTGGGAGCAGGTTATAAATACCCACACTGCAAAGCCAGATTCCTCATGTAATGCTGCCCCAGTGCCACTTAAATACTTAGTCACCTCCTAAACTGCAGGGCACAAGAGCCCTTTAGTTGAATTCACTCAATTGTAACAGCATATGAATATTTATGTTGAAGCAATAAGAATGTCACAATAAAAACAAAAAACATAAGATGGGAGAGAATGAGTCCGTGTGACCTTGAATGGAAGCGCTTTTGTCTCCACAGGATACGAAGCACAGGTCTCTCACAGTTTACCGCACTGTTATTTTTCTACTTGTTCATCAACCTCGCAGGGGACCCGTAAGTCAGGGTAAGAAAAACCTGTGTCCTCCACAGCGCAGCAAAACACATGACTCACTGCATGACGGAATCTGCAAACTATGACAGCGCATTCTTATGACCGTTTGCTCATTTACAGCTTAGGGAGGGAGGCTTTCAGTGGAGAAGCAGTAAAAAAAAAAGCAATCTCGAAGCAAAACTGCCTGCTGCGAAAACAAGCCGACACTTCCACTGTGAAATATGTACAAAGAAGCGATGGCATGCTTTCAAATGATCCCTCTTAAATGATAGTGACTGGTCATAATTAATACAACTTACAACTGCAGCTCATTCCTAATGCAACATCAAGAGAACATCCAGTGTCCTGCCAAGACATTGTGCAGTGTAGGAATATAGGGCAAGGCATGGAATATTTATGAAGCCAAGAAGAGCTTCACTCTTAAGCACAGAGTTCTCTGTCTCCTGGCATACAGATAAGTCGAGGAGTGTCCGCACTGTCAGAACACCAACAAGGTCTAACATCGGCAAATCTTAACCCTCTAAAAAAAAGCAGGGTGGAAATGCATTCTCTTGAAAAATGCAAATGAGGGAAAGCAAGAGACGAGGAAACAGTATGAGACCAGGAGTGCGAAATCAAAAGACTGGGAAGGGAGAAGGGCGGCAAACTAAAAAAAAAAGGAAAAAGAGAAAAGGGAAACTCAGGGAAACACACAGAGAATGGATCTGCATCTCATTTGGGACGGGCCAGGGGACTAATGAACTACCTCATCGCTTACCCCCCTAACCCGTCGGCCCCTTCACCCTGTTGTGTCCCTCCAGCACCGAATAGGGTGATGTAAGAGGGCAAGGGGGCCCAGACACACAGGAAGCGCAGAGTAAACAACAAGCACTGACTCCATGCCAAGCGAGGCGCTGCGTGTGTGTGTTTAGAGACCAAAGTTTTCATTAGATGCGATAACAGCCGGGGACTATAATTTAAAAAAAACATCACCAAATGCTGCACACAGGATGCACTTTAAAATACCACCACAATACTTGGCTACGTTTAATTAGGGGGCTATTATTAATTTTAAAAAAAATCTATCTTTTAGTGTCCAAAATGTTTTTGAAAAGTGTCAGATGAAATTTGATGGAACAAATGTTTATTAAAATTTGACGCTGTCAGACTAACAGTCCAAAGATGTTCAGTTAACAAGGATAATGTGGAAAATATTCACATTTAAGAGGCTGGAAACTCAGAAATGTGGGTATTTTTCTCTGATGAAAAACTTCACTAAACTCACTAAAACTCATTATTCTTGTTGATTAGTTGTGACCATGATATATCTGAGACAAGGACCAAGTAAGACCTGCAACTACCCACTACTTTCATTATCAATCCATTGGCCGACTTATTTACTTGATTGATCTTTAATCATGTATCCTATATGTGCTGCAGCCGCCCCCGTTGGCTGTTGGGCAGGTAGCCTAACTTGCTTGTCCTCTGTTGCAGATGCCAGGAAATATCTATAAAACATCTTGTTTAATTCGAGCAACAGTCCAAAATCTAAAGATTTTAATCAACTATTGCATGAGTAAAACAAAAAAACAACAAATGATCACATAAGGAGACTGTAACTTGAGACATTAAATGATTAATTAGCCATCAAAAAAGCTGCTGACTGGTTTCCTTTCAAATAACTAATCAATTAATCACCTCATTGTGTGCGTTCTAGACTGACAATAAAAAGAACAGGTCAGGTTTATCTGATGCAGGCTGATGAAACCACTCATCAGGCTACAGCTTGTGTCTGCCTAATAAGGTCAAAAGTGGTCCTGCATACCAATCAAGAAAGTTGAAGACAAGACAGCGCTCCCTCAAGGCGTGTCCATCGGTCAGTGAATACTAATGTCTCCGTCGTTGACTGCAACAGCTTTCATCCCATCACCTGGCCCAGGCGGAGGACAATGCCTGGTATTTAGCTGTTGCCGCTCTCTGCTGCACCAGCGTATGCGCCAAAGCCACCGCGCTGATGAAAGGCGCCGCTTATCTGAACTAGCAGCAGCCCCCTGGGGATGCTGCATGTGCTGCTGCCGCCAGCAGAAAAAACGGATACGTAACCTAGAGGGTCTGACCGGCGGTGGGGGAAGTGTGCCACGAACTGCCAAACTTGAGTCTTTTCCTCAATGACATCAGAGGACGAGGAGGGATTTGTGGGCCGCACAAGCTGCCATTCATAACTGGAAGCAGTATATCGGCATGCCAGCCAGTCGCTCCTAGCAACTCGCTCCACATCCCGTTTGGGGGGTTGGGAAGTGACAGCATGATCCAATTCTCCCTAGTCTCAGTGACGGGGAGTTCGGGTCCCCTCTCCCAGTCGAAAACCACTTTTAGTCAAACTAGGATTGAAACTATTTGTTCTAGTTTTAGAAGTCTAAACTTTAGTCAGTCAATTTAGTGTGTAATGCCCTCAAACACTCAGAAGAACAATGCTTCACATGAGCCTTTGGGAGAAACATATTTACAACTAAACCTCCTAATGTTTAGCTCCATGGTTCAGTGAGAAGGATCTATAGCAATGACTTTAGGGATATTGCACTGAAATGCTCATATCAGGTCTGAAATGCATATAACGGTTATCCAGGTACACATTTGTCCTGCACGGTTATTAATGCCAAGCAAAGATCTCAGATTTCTATAATCCTCGCTCTGAATTTTCCAGTCTAGTTTCTCTTTTTTACAGATCTACAGAGCTTTGTTTGAAATATTATTGGAAATGAGATCCGGTGCAAAAGGAGTGAGCGTTTCAGGCACTCCTTGATTCTTTAATGCGCTGCAATTATCTCCTGAAAGAAAAAGTCAACAATCAGAAATTTTAAACCCAATTCTTGATATTAGGATCGCCTGTAACTATTTTGTAAGACTGGGCTGTGTGTTCCTTATGGCTAAACCACGTGGACGTCAAACATAATGGACGTATTACATTTCTGTCATGTTTACACTCTAAACGAGGCTATTCCTCGAGTTTTGGTGGGGATGGCTGAGCATGAGCGCAGATAATGGAGGAAAAGTTGTCTGTTTATTTCATGAATGGATCGTTGCAAATATGCTGTTTTAAAAGAAGTACGTAGTTTCACAGTGAGAAAAAAAAATTAATCATGTAGACAACTCAAAAATGTTGATGCTTCAAGATCAATCAATCATTGTTTTATAAATCGCATTGAAGCCCTCTGAACTGCATTGATTTGTGAGGAGATCCCCACCCCTAAGCATCACTGGGATCAATCAGTAGCTACATAAGTGACTTTATTCATCAGCTCAGTCGACATTTTGAAAGCGCTGTGACTGTGTGTGTCCTTGTCAAAGGCATCTCAAGAAACTGTTGTTTGTCACTTTTTCCCCCAATATGGTTATTTCCGTAAACATTACCTAAAGCTAAAGTCAGGCACGGGCAGTAATCTTGTGCCTGTTCAACATACAATTACACCCAACAGTTATCATTAACTGGATTTTTGTCTCCCCACACAAAGACACAGAACTTTTCTGCTTGCGATAGAGTTTTCTTGATCACAGGTAACTATGACAATGCCAAATGTTGACTCCCACCTCTAGGCTGACAAGGTTTCAAATCCATCAACAAGAAACATGAGACTGCAATGGTCTTATCACTTCCTAAAAAGCCGGCACAAGAATTTAAATAACTGTGTAAACGGGTCAATAAAAGGCTCCGCGTGACACACGCTACACCTGCCAGGGAATGTGTCAGGAGATCAAGATGTGTTTATAGTAAAAGAAGCATGCCCTTTAGCTGAGCACGGGCCGGTCTAATATTAGCGGGTAGGTCCGGTGACTGGAACTTTCAGACAACCAGAGAGCAAAGAGCAGCCCGTCTGCGATATTTTCAGACTTGTTGGAGGTGGAAGGAACAAGCGACACAGTCCAAATCAAGACTTCCCTCCCCTTGTCCTTCCTCTAGACTCCCAGGGAGTATCTAAATTTTAGAAAACAGCTCTGCAACATCGGCCTTCTTGCTGTATGTCACAGTCGAGACATGAAGGGGTTAGGAAAAGCTGATGCTGTCCAGAGAGCACATGTGTACGTTTCATGGTGTTGTCGTGCCTTTAAAGTGAAGGGTTTAGTAGCAAGAACAGCATGTGTCTTTGGCGTGCAGTCCCAACTACCCAGCTGCTGCAGCTGTGCAGCATCTAACAGGCAAAGATTCCATCCTTCTAATTTTGTCTTGTTGTCTGTTTTTGTTCTGGTTATGTAAATCAAGTGTGTAGAGCATATTCAACTGCCTTCATGCATTTCGTGTGTAAAAAAAGGAACTTGCATAAGTACAAACTCTGCACCATTGTTTAGCTTTATTACGCTCTGGTGCAGTCAGTACATGAAAAGACGTTAACTATCTGTAGAGTGTTGTATTAATTTCCTTGCTAATGGAAACTGAACATTTCCTACAGCTGCAGCTTCACATTGAAAGCATCCTCTCTGCTGCTGGCCCAACTGGTTCTACAGTTTGCAAACAGTTTGTAATTGTTGCATCCATCATCTGACTATTGATTTTCTAAACCTGATGGTGCGGGCAGAGGTCAAGTAATGTAATCCGGCAATTCCTGACAACCATGTAACACCGGAACACCGACAGCCACAGTAAACCCAATGGTACGTTTATTTGCTTATTTGCTGAGAGTTGGATGTGAAACAAGTTAGTTTAGCTCGGCTTAAAAAACTGGAATCAAGTCTTCACGGCTAGCCTTGTTCTGCCGAAAGGTAACACAATCCGCCAACCATAACCTCTAGAGCTCACCAACAACTTATATATCAACATTCTATCAGTAATTCTCTGATATATCGCAACACACACATTTCTCAACGCACCACTCATCACCTAATGAGTCCTTCAACCTGCAACTCAAAGTAATAGGTGGTCCTTGACAAGCCCTAGCTCTCCTAATGATCAACTGTATTACATATCAAAGGGTCTTCTTATAAGGAGAAGACCAAAGGAGCTGAAAAGGTGAGTACAGGTCGTACATCATAAAGTCATTCTTCAAACACACTCTCTACAAGCCAGACGAGTTCTTGGGGCAAAATGTGAAGCTCGTTTTAAAAGGCTAATCTACCGAAACAGCAGCCCAGGGTCATTTTCAGTGTGACTAATAAAACATGTAATGGGGCTTCGAAAAGTCATCGTCACAAGCCATTATGCACAAGACACAGAACACATGAGCTGTGTATCAATGATTTGTCACATCACAGCATTTGATTGACATTATCTAGAACATACGGTTGGACTCATTATTTACAAGGTGAGACCACACAGGCGTGCTTTGTCATACTCGAGCTACCTTTTGTTTTAATCGGTTACAGGTGGTGCAAGGGTAAGCAAGTTCGGATCTAATCCTATCTAATCCTACCTTAATCCATGTTTTCAGAGTAAACACTGAGCTTTCTACCAATATATTTTTTAAGCGGGGTGGTCCAAAATTAAAGGCGCTCACACACAGGAGCTCAGTGGGGTTGTGTCTGTCATCCACTTTCTCAAAAAACAAACATGAACTGTGCCTGCGCGCACGTATTGACCGTTTCAGTAACCATTTCCTGGTAGAATACTGCAGAGGCAGACAGCTGACACACGTTGAGTGCTGGTTAATGGGAAGGCTTTCTGCGTTTATTTGTCTTGCTGGGTTAGAGATCCGCCTCTATTCCCTTATGAGAGGTCAGTGTCTGGGTGGTGTGATTTACACCATCTTGGTGCTACAGAGTGGACCGACACTGACGTGATGCGTCATCTATGTGGGGAGTTGAAATCTGGAGAAGGCAGGTCAATCATTTTTTTTTCCCTTCACCTTTTCCACATTATTGCCCGTCTCCGCTTCCTCCGGTCTCTGCTTTTCCTCACTCAAATTATTTTTCTCTCTCTCTTTTTGGTCTCTGTGTGTAATAGAACTAGGACTCACATCCTGCATCTTGTACTTAGCCACAATATGTTTAGTCTACAAAATGTCAAATAATGGTGAAGAAATGCTCATCACAATTTCACAGAACTCAAACTTCAAATTGCTCATTCTGTCCGACCCATAATCCAAAACCCAAACTCTTCATTTCCAAATCATAAATGACAACGAAAAGCAGCAAACCCTTACATCTCAGCAGCTAGAGGCAGCAAAATGTTGACATATTTGCTTGACAAATAACTGATATGATTAAAAGATTATCTAAGTAGTTGGCATTTCATTCAATAATCAAATAATCGACTTATTGTTGCAGCTCTGTACTGGGTGAAAAGTAACTGAACTGCAGCCCAAGCACCGTCATGCTGAGCTTTTCAAAATGCAGGGACCACATCTTAAAAACAGCACTGATCAAACCAGTAAGCTGTGAGGACCCTCAAGTACCCTTAACGTTGTAACTCAGCTTTGAACCCTAGACAGTGTTTCATTTTAAATCCAATACGCAGGAGGACAGGGGAGCCAAAAATTACAAAAATAAAGTGTCACTGTCTAAAAACTGCACCGCAGTTTCTAAAGCAGACCTCAACGCCACAGTGCTGGCATGACTTCAGTCGGTTCTCTGGGACTCAGATGTTTCTGTTCTTCTCCCTTCTCTCTCTCCAGACTTCAATGGGACAGGGGCTGAGTCCCTTCTATAAAAAAAAAAAAGTGCTGAATGTGGGCTTTGAACATATCTGAACATGCAGGAACTGGGAAGCCCCCAGCCTCCTGAACCAACTTCACTGCCATCTGAAGTGGCTGTAGAGGAATAATCAAATAACCTTTACACCAAAAGAAAAGTTCTACCTTGTGGGAGAGTGCAGTAAAGTCTAATAATAATCAGCTTTAATCCCTTCAGCCACGCATGCCTGGAAAAAGCCATTTGATTGACAAAGTAATCTGTGATTGCAGCCACATACACTGAATTAAATGGATTATGCAGGTTGCAGCCCAAACATAGGTTGGTCTCCACTGTGATTACCACCTGGTGATATAAATAACATTGAAAAACAGGTGGAGCAGTGGCATGAATGTTATATTGTGACATTATTTACTCCCTTTGCTACAGATATATTCAGATTTTTAATTTCAAAGCATTTTGAACTTGAAGCTTTGACTCTGCCTGCCCACAGGACTTTATATTTCAGGTACAACTTTGAAGCATGTTACTTCAGTATTTCCATCTTTAGCTACTTTATACCTCCACTCCACTACTTGCATTTCATATCTTTAGTTACGAGTTACTTTGCAGATTCAGATTATTCTTTGTTGATAGATTATTACCTGTGATGCACAACCAATCAGATAGTGTTGTGGGTGGGCCTTTGAGTAAGATAATAGATTTGTGTTTCCAGTCAGAGAGAGGATGCTGCATCTGATGCTGCATCCTCTACTTTTATCTGCAATCTGACAAAAAAAAAAAAAAAAAACCATGACAACAAATACTTCTGAAAAATGATTAAAATTGGCCCTGATAATCGGCCAGGCCAGTAATCTGTCCATCCCTGATTTGGATGATACATTTGACTGGTTTCACGTGTGGCTAACCTGTCAAACACATCTACTGCAGGGCACGAAAACATCTCATTATGACACACGCTTCACCACTGCACTGCTCACAATTATTCCTGCACAAAAACAATGCCGGCTCCTGCCGTTATCTGGCTCCATTATTAGGCAGTGAATCCAAGAGGCCCCATGGGATTCTGCCCACTGCTAATTTACAAAGACACGAAAGCAGCAACCTCTCCAAAAATGGGACACGGTCGCACGTATTCCCCTGATTACATAACAGCTCCTGCGGCTGAAGATGTGTAGCTTACTGATCCTGTTCACAACACTAGAGGCTTGACAGCCAAAGCTGGTGGATTCTCCCATATTACACAATAGACAAGGACTACACTATGATCCGACTGCCTGTTAGTCTGCTGAGGCTCTTTATCCTCAGTGCGCCTGCGGTGAAGCAGCTCGGCTTTCTGCTTAAAACAAAGTTTGCATAATTGCTCATCAACAATTTAAAACACCGCCTCAGTATCTTATGCATTGTGTACCTACTGTAAGAATGTGGAGATATGAGCAGCCACATTCATCTGCCTGTGAATGTGCTATAAAAAGGCAAATCTTCAAGGAAAATACAAGTTTCTATTCAACCCAGCTGGTCACAGCTTAGCTGTTCAGGTACGGCGATTAAAGAGGACGACCAAACAGAGCTGATTGTCAAAGAGTAGCAGAGTGGAGAGCACCGAGAGGAGAAAGCCTGCACGAAGAAAAGAGGGATTAGAAGATCTTCTCCAAAACTCCTGACAGCAGATTTTCTAAATGCTGGGCCCGGCTTTCAACAGCTCTAGTCCAAGGGCTAGTTTTCAAGCAGGTCGGATCAAGTCAGCTTGCTTTAGTGCCTGTACTTCAACAAAAGAAGGAGGCTTTTTCCAATTGTCCTTCTGCTTCCAGGTGTTGTTTGAATATCGTGCTCCCGGATGTTTTACATGGGAAACACACATCCGTACGATCGAATACATGTCTTTTTTATCAGGGGTATTTTTAGTTATTGGCATACTCTCTCTCTCCCTCTCCTTTTATATAGGAGAACGTCATTAAGGTAAAAACTGCCTCAAGAGCAACATCATGAGATTATGTAATCTAAAGAAGTTCATCCTTATCTGACAAAAAAAAAACAATGATCACAGAGTAAAGCTATGCAATCTGGCCTAAAAGACAGAATCACAATCCACAGTCTGGGTTCTTTTATCTAAATGTTGTCTTGAAATGAAGCCCATGAAGATCTTCACTGGCACTATTAGAACACCAGATTGCATTAAAAGATAGTTCTCCATCCACCATACCGCTGGCTGAAACGCTGCTGCTAGTCAGTGAGGTTATGTGAAGTTTGGAAACAGAAGCAAGACGACATTAAAGACCGACATCGCTACGATTTGCCTTAAATCTAGATGGCGGAGGCCGTCAAGATTGATCACGACTCGAAACTGATAGATCGCCCGACCATCACAAAGTAACACCAAGATGCAAGCTGGAGAGCTACTGTTGGAGCTCTGCAACCACTTTACCAACGACGACATATTACCAACTGCAGGAAAAACAACTTTTGATAAATTCACGCGTGTGTGTGAAGCATAACAGCACGGCTGACATACTGTGTGCCACATGAAATGCTTCCGCCACGATGAGTCACAGCACATATGTCGACGATCCCTCCTGGCTTTACGGTCGTATGGACATTATGTCAGTCAGACTCTCTCATCTGCTGGTCGAGACTCCCACGATCGGGGTGGAGCACGTCTCTCCTCCTGCTTGATGCAGCGCCAAAACAAGCTGACCTCGCTCCACGAAAGCCCCCCTGTCAGCAGGAAGGAAGTTTTCTGTTGTCAGAAGGAGGAGGTCACATTGTGTGTGTGTCCCCTTCTATTTCCAGAAAACAGGCGACATTGTCAGTGCACAATGCTTCGGCAGGGAGATTCAACTGTTCGGTTGATGCCTTGCAAAGACTGGTATCACACAGGCAGGTCTTAAACTGAGAGGTTTGTTACACCTGAGTGCACAGGCATGACATTGTCCTTGAACTGCCTGATCACAGGACCACATAATTTGTAATTGCACATATAAAAAAAAAAGGAGTAAGTAAGCCGGATCTGGCCGGAGAGCGAGCTGGACTCTCTATCCTGCACTTTGCCCCCTCTGAGCTGAGACCTCTCATCAAACATTTTCTTGATTTGAGGACTTTATTGATCCATCTCTGCACCAGCACAACAAGAGCACGATTGCACCTGTGAACTGTTTGGAAGAAAAAAAAAACATCCTGTGGTGGATCCGCAGCACGGAGGAGAAAAAGGAAAGGATGCCAGCCCGCCTGTGACTGCATCATGTTAGTATGGAGCTAAACATAACATACGGAGGGGGATGGGACGGGATGGGATGGGATGGGACTAGTCAGATTACCTCATCTAGCGCAAATTGTGTTATCATAACCCCGTTGGCTGAGCTGTGCGCAAAAAGGAACTGGCACCGCACTGTGTAGCTATTAAATGTCAAGCCATCAGGAATCAGCTGATGATCACACCGGTGTTTTGTTTTCGTCATCAGAGTGGCAAATCATCTTATTTTTTTTATTGTCGCTCAGATTAAAAACAAAAACCCGTTTTGGGGTTTAGGTGTTAATCTTGTGGACAGCAGCAGCAGTAAACGAGGTTGAGCTCGCTTAATGACATGAGGACTGTCTGTATGCGCACCTCCTAATGGATCATTCATAATTCATCCCTGAGACACACACACACCCTCTCTCTCTCTGTGTTGCTTTACCCCTAATTTCTTTTTCTTTTTTTTTGCAACAGCAACATGAATGAGCCATGCAACTACGAAGTCAACACCCTTAAGACATTGTTGCGACTCGTGCTGTTAAAACGTGAGAGAGGACGTGAATGACAAAGCACAAGTGCAGTGTTTCTTTTTTTTTCTTACTTTTTTTATTTTTTTTACTCAACAACACAGATTCATCTCTCAGGTAAACACTTACATGTTGTTCGTGGTAGAGTGTTTTCCTCCATTCCGGCGGCAGTACCCTCGCTTTCTGCTCCTTTGTTCATTCAAACATGCGAGTTTCGACTCTTCCTCCCCGGGCTCATTCCTCGGGCAGAACGAGGGGGGAAACTTGGTCGAGTCACTCCAGTTGCACCCGATGTCCTGAACGAACCGGAGCCAGGGGAAATAAAAGCGCCTCCCCGAGTTGAGTCCAGATACACCGAAAATGAAAAACTACTAAACACCAGCCAGTGCCTGCATGTGGGTGGAGGTACGGGCTGCTGCCGCTGGTAGGAGTTTAATATAAAAAACGAGGTGTCTGGGGGAATTTGGGAGAGAGAGAAAGCAGGGAGGAGGAGGAGGAGGAGTGAGGGAAGTTTCTCACTCTCCGACACGCCACAGCTGATGCTGGGCTCGTGTGGATGGTCCCTCACTGGCCTCCGGATCGGACTGTACCATTACTGAAAGGGGGGAGGCGGCAACTACGTATTGTTTTATTCGTTAGATACTCGCTAGATTTAACGTTACGAAAGACTAATACAGTAACAGCTTAATTAAATGCACATATGTCGTACTGTTCACGCAACATATACATTAAGAAGTCTTTTTTTTATTTGAAGAAAATTGTTACCCCACCTTCGTTTTTAGTGGCTCCTCCACCCACGAAACTACAGTGCTCACACAGCCAGGTCACAGTTCAGATTCAATATAAACCTCTTCCTTGGAAAGCCCTTGACGTCTGCACTGTTGTTTTCGGTTTTTAAAACCACTCTTTAACATCTGATCAAAATGTAGACATAGTAAAAAAAAAAAAAAAAAAAAAAAAAGGAAGTTTATTTATTGAGCAAAAAGCTGAGATTGCTGTAACTGTTCTCTGCGCTCAACAAACAGGATTTAACATGTTTTTGTGTACAACTTTGCACTTTCTCTGCACTATTCCAGTGTGTTTTTTAGTATTTGAAAAGACAAAACACTTTTTTAAGAGTCAGCACATTGTAGCTCCCTTAAATGCACTCTGTTAAGCACATCCAAGAGACGCTTCCAGCAAAAGCTCTTCTTCAGAAATCTATACGTCCAACATTCAAGTTTGTCCAACCGCACATCCAGCTCCAGTGGGCAGAAGCAGTATAACATGGAAAAGGAGAGGTAGTCCACAAACTGTGCGGTCAATGAAGATCTTTCACTTCTGATTAAAATATCTTTCCCAAACTACACATGCACCTTTAAAGATGTCAACATGGGTTCAGATTAAACTAGGGCGGCCCTCTCAGTCTCTACAACTGAGGCACAACCATATGTAATGTTAATAATTTGTGGCGGTACAAGCTCGTCACTTCAGTCTGAAGGGAAGACTAGGTTTTCCTGTCAGCCTGGTTTTTGTTTTGAATGATGGATGTTTGATGCGTTAAACAAGTTACTCCACCCATGATAGAGGCTACTGTTATATATTTAGATAGATTTTTAGAACATCAGAGAGAGAACAACATTGTGCAACACATTAAATCCAAAAAGGATGTTTGTTTCGTAACAGTTTTAAGGTTCTGCTGAGTGTCTTCCCGTCTACCACCTGTGGATCCCTCAGAGCATCTGCCGAGGTGGGGGCTGGGCCAGGGGCTGATCGGCACGCTTGAGAGGGGACACCCCGTCAAAAGGACCCCAGTGGGGCTCTTTTGTGCAGCTGTTGAGTCGTGTTCACCCCCAAACCCCCAAGAGCCACCTGTCGCTGCAACTGGAAAGTGGGGGGTGTTGAAGGAGGTGGGGGTTGGGTGTGCTTTGGAGTGCGTGGTTGATAGGTTATGCAGAATTAAAGCTGAAAAGAGTGACTGTGATTTGACCGCATGTCTCAAAGTCTGCTTCCGAAATGCAGCTGATGAATTCACGGCAGTTTGTCAAAGATCCCAGTCCCCCTAAAGTCATTACAGCTGGATGACTTAAGAATTATCTGTAATTGAATCACAGATAAGTATGTTAGTTCATTTACTAGACAAAGGAGCAATTGGGAGTTAAGTTTACATGTCTTTCAAGTCAAGGAACTTTTGAAGGAGAGTAGGAAGCATCCTTGAGTACTAATGGAGGATCAATGGCTTCAGCCAAAACTCAGGGTTTACAGAAAGAAGACACATTTCTTTCTTAAACCACCTTTGCTATTAAGGGTGAGATTATTGTATCATTACATTAAAATCTATTGAACCTTTATTAAACTATTTCCTGTGTAGTACAAACTCAGCTAATTCAATAATCTGCATCATAAAAGGAAAATAACAGAATAAATGGTGATATTTTGAATAAATAAATATATCTATTGTGGTATTGTATAAACTCTATAACATCTGTGGAGTATTCATCAGTGTAGTAAACCAAAAACCAGTGGAAAGGAAATTTATTAAGCTCAGTTGAACCTCATTATTTCGGCTTTATAATGCGCACACATGAAGCAAATGCCACAATATTATTGGGAAGTAAACAAAGTGCTTCAGAGAGTCATAGAAATGAATTATTTCTTTTGGAGTGCTCTGCAGATGCACCTTTTTAGATCTTTTGTGCTGCCTCTCTGGCCAACGTATTGAAACCCTCCAGTCCTTTCATGCTTTCAGTCTTCTCTCTATACCAGCTCTTGAGCCAGCACATCCACACACTTGCACTCGAACACCTGTGCACACAAAAAAAAGAAATTCTGAGAGAGTGTTTTGAACAACATATGTCATATTGATGTTAGTGAGCTTATTAATAATTTTTTAGTACTATAAAGAGACACGGTGACCTTCAAAATTGGATGAGAAAGACATGAATACATTTACCTCGTGCATGAGTAGCAAAGACAAAAATACTGATCTGATACTACTATGAAAAATGGAATGGATTTAACATTATTGTGAGTGAAAATTACAAATACAAAACTTCATGAGTTTCTGAGTTTCCTAATACTTCACATCCAACCAAAACCATGTAACCTTGAGTTTTTGAGGAGCATGTTTCAGTGTTACAAATAAACCATTACTATTCAGCCTTGCACACTAGATAGTAGGCCAGGTGCATGAGCCAGCAGTCTGATAGGAAAATGAAAGGGCTCGGGATTAAAGCATAGCTCAAAGTCAGGAGGCGTGTGTCCATTTATCACACATCACCGTACCCTGCTGTGCTAATGAGCCATTCAAAGTAAGGTAGATGCAGATAGGAGAAAATAGCACAGTTGGCGTCCATTATCTGCATGTCGGATGAAATGTTGCATGTCTTTTCTGTAGACTAATGAAAATGCATAAGTGCATTTTGCGCTGTCTTCCCACTCCCTCTCCGTTTATTGTTTTTGAAATTGTGCCAGGTCTTCTACGCAAACCTGTGAACCTGCGTCGGCTCCATTTGTGAACCTCTTGTGTGACCTCACTGCACACAGGAAGCTGAGGCGCCCCCTCCTCCTTCTCCTCCTTCATCCATCCATCCCTCAGTGCTCAAGAAAGGAGTTGATTTTGGAGCTGCAGCTGCACTCCTCGCTTAACACACGCACAGACACACACAGACACACACAAACACACACACCTCATTAAACTGCCACTGATCGCCGTGAGCATTTTGTGCCCTTGGAAAACGGCAGTAAACAGAGAACCCTGGGAATAAGAGAGTAAACAAAAATCATTACTGCAGAGACGACTCAGTAAATACATGTCCCGGAAACAAGAGGAACCAATTGAAGAGACAGGGACCCAGAGCAAATAAATAAAAAGAAAAGGAAGAGGGAGTTGGAAGTAACACACTCTATGGGACAACTGATAGCACAGAGGAAGAGAGGGCCGCTGATGAGGGCTTATCTGTGTAAAGATCGCACTCTGAAGCCTGATGTCTCCCTTTCTTTTGCACCTTTTAGATTGTTGTGCTGTTTGAGCTTGTAATGAGGAGGACAGGAAGAAGGTACAGTCTGAAACAAAATTAACTGAACAAACAACAGTTGAAGCTCAGGTGAACAGGGGTGGGAAGAGCATCACATCCTGCTCAAGATGAAGTAATGTAACTTGATTTAAAGCTGCAGTATGTAGTTGTGAGGAAGAAATCTTCCTATTTTCACTTTGTTTATATGTGGCGGACCCTGCCACCTTTTGAGCTTCATCCTGGGGACCTTACTCTCCCTCTGAGAACAGCTTGTTCATTCAGGTATGGAAAAGATCAATATTTCTGATTTTGTATTATTACCTCATTAACATTATAAATATTAAAATTCCTTCTCTACATAAAAACCCCAGAAGTAAGCTTACTTCCTTTACAAAAGGACAAAGATAGCTCTTTTGCTGAGTACTCTGAGACACATTTACTTTGTCAAAGCAGAAAACAAATTTCCATTACTGTTTAGCTTCACTATGCTTTCTCAGCTAATGTCAATGGGAGCAGGAAGGAAAAGTCACAGGGCAGCTACTGCTAAATTGTGGAAAACAATTACTTAAAAATTACCAAGTAAAGTTGACCCATAATCTCAAGTTGTTAAAACTGTTTGTGCTCGTACAGCTTACATTTTATAGTGTGCTATACTTTTAATTCTGAGGTAATCAGTAAAGGTAAGGTAAGGTAAGGTAAGTCAACTTTTTAAATTCCAAGTACAGCCACGGCTTCAACCAGGCAGAGCGGCTGTAACTGTGCTGACAGCCAGTGACTGCATGCTGTCAGAGCTCGGCACTTTTGAAGGGAGTGAAGAAAAGTGTCACTTCATCCGTCATTTTTTGTAATATCTACAGAGCATTTCCCACAACTGGGAGTTTTGGGGAAAGACCAGCACAATGCAGAAAGTCGTTCAGAAACACCTCCCATGTTGACCCTACATGGACTCCGTACAGAATCCCTCTCCAATCCTCTCCTCTCTGAATGTACAACAAATATAAACTACTCTAACAACAAAGTGTTTTGCACCATCACTTGAAACATGCAAAAAGAAAGCGGTCCTATCGTTCATATTCTAAGAAACATGGTCACCACCAGCACCGCCAGTCAGTCTAGAGGTCAGCCACTGTGAATGGCAAGGGTAACCCACAGCCTGGTAATGAAACAACAATAGCAGGAATGTTCAGAATGTCCCCAGAGAACATAGACCCAGCCTATGTTATAGACTACTGAATACACTATCTCTGCCTTTGGCAAATGCTAGGTAGCATGTAAGCAGACGGGGTGGGGGAGCATAAGGGAAGGGTGGATACAAGGCTAATTAACTATGATGGATTTGCTGCTGAAATGTGTTTGTTTGCAGGCGCTTCATCTATTCCTAGCCGAGATGTGCAGCAAAAGACGGGCTTTGCACAAAACATTTGGATGATGTCACCGGAGCCGTGCTTACTTATTGCTGGCTCGGTTTGCCGTCAGGTTTCACAAAGCATCACTATTGTGGTTACCCCATCACTGTCTCCGCTCGGCAGGGTCAAAGGTCGGCTGCACCTGTAGGGGTCCTGTAGATTCAAATAATTTACGACGGTGTTGTCTTTTGTTTCCTGTCGTGTGATTTAATCAGGCACTACATCACACGTCACACCGGATAAGTGTGTGTGTACGCCGAGCAGAGATAGTGTGGGAGAGTTCCCTGTTTCTTTGTGTTTCTCTTCAGGGTGCTGGGAAAAAGAGCACTCCTCCGTCTGAATCATCTCAGTTTAGTCTGCGGCTCATTGTGGGCCGGGATCTTGACTTGAGCCGGGAGGTCTTGATGTATTCAACTTACTTGTTGTACTTGACCCATCTCTAGTATGGGTCAAGCTCCAAAAACACTAGATCTTTCATTTCAGTGATGTAATGATAATAACTGTGGTGACATCATCAGGGCTTCTTTTCAAACACTGGAGAGCCCCTGACAGAGCCAAAGGAGACATCATATTAAATAACTGTTTTCATAGCTGAATAGAACTTTGGTGACTGACATTCATGAGTTAAGGGAACAGTGTGTACATTTTAGACAGATCCAAAACTGCCAACTAAATAGCAGCAAGCATTTGTCATGTCCAAACTCAACCAATAATGCTTTACACAAAGATCCCTGTAATGAGCGTCAGTTAATAAGGTAATATGGCCCTTAAAGGTTGTTCTTATAGGATGCTTATTTATATTAGTGTTAATAATACCAGAATACAGATGATTACTGTTAGGTCAGAATAAAATGTTTTAATAAAGTGCATAATAAAATATCTGTTAAACTTAATAAGTTGCAAAGAGCAGAGTTAACTGATAATAAATACATAGTAAGTTATGTATATATTTCAATAAAGAATCCAAAAAATAACAGTAAAGGTTTTAAATTGACATATTATGAAAGTTAAATAAATACACTGTAATGTTACCATAAACAATTAGAAGCAAGTCAAAGTTATTATTAACACTCTTTAGGTTGAAACAGACGTTAGCAACATGGCTAACGCTGCTGTCCAGAGCCCCCAAAAAACACATCATTTCTGAGATCAGAGCAGATTTATTTTCTTTTTGCAGCGTAGGGTTTCCAAAGTTATTCCAGCTGATCCACAGTTACATTGGGAAAACCTACCTGTCTTTTCCGGTTGCGCAATGGCAGTAAGGGCTTCCTTTGGGCTGCAATTCGTTAAATAACATATCGAGATCGAGGTCCATCGGGAGGCCAATTTATACGAGGATTGTGACATTTTCCTACAGCCATTACACTTTGCAATCAGTATTCACTTAATTATAAATTAGAGGGAACAAGCTGTCCATTCCCAGTTAAAATAATCTGTTAACTGTTTACAAGTTTGTCTTAAATTCTGGCAATAAATATGTTCATGATTCCAGGATTATTTAGACTTATCATGTACTTACAACAAGAACCTAAACATAAAAGTGTTCCTGGTTCACCAATAAATAACACAACCAGTGGGTTTTTTTTCAGATTTGTGAAGTCTATTGTCAAGTTGATTTACTTTTAAACTGTTCTCCATATGGCGTACAGACGCTAGTTAACACAGCACACCCACTCCTCATAAACGCCTCCTGCGCTGATCTTCCTCGAGCAGCTTTCCCTGACCTCTCCAACAACAGGTGGCATCACCGGGGGCTCACTTCACCTTCTTCCACGAGGAATGTGACTCCGCAGCAGTGTGTCTCAAACAGCAGGGAGAGCCTGGCAGACCATGATGTAATGGTCGAAAAAACGTGCTATCGGTTAGAAGCAGGGCCAAAACACGTGGAGTTGGCTCCTCTCTCCGCTCACCCCCGGGGGCCCCTCTCTATTCTCCTTTTCCTCGTCTCTCTCTCTCTCTCTCTCTCTCTCCCCCTCTACCTCACCCCCAGCCCCTCCACCTCCCTTCTGCTCCACCGCACTCTCTGTTTATGAGTGCATGAATCGCTCCATTTCACTATACCCAACTCCCTGCCCACTACCAATCCCACAACTGTGTCTATAATAGAAGCCCCCACCACTCCCCGTGCTTTCATTTCCATGACAACCCACAATGAGGAGAGAGGGAGAGAGAGAGAGAGATGGAGGAAAATAGCCGAGGCAGGAAAAAACGTGAATGAGAGGGTGGGAGTGCCTTCCCTTGACCCCCGGTGCCATTTGTAAGGAGGGAAACCTTCGCTACAACAGCCGGAGATTCAGCGAGGTTAAACTGGCCATAAAGAGAGCAGAAGCAGCAGCGCCGCTCGGTCATCACGCAGGGTGCCTCTTGAGCAAGCAAGTTAACTTAATTTTGTTGTACTGTGTTTTAAAACAGACTTTACAAAGTGTGTTTGAGTGGGAAAAAAGAGCCAAGAAACAAGACAAGAAACAAGAAAACAAGAAAAGTAAGTCTAAAAGCATGCTAGCAGCTGAGTGAGGCCATTCTAAGGTAGCTAAATGCTAGTGCCAGCATGCTAACATACTCACAAAGACAATGTTAACACTGATATTTAGCGGATTATAATGTTTAGTGTTAACCATCACAGTATACTGCACTACAATCCAAACAAGTATGTGAATGTCTTTAACTGTGCAGATATTCTCAAATATGAATACAAGTACAAATTTTGGCTCGATGATGGTGCTATACAAAAAAATTTTATTTGACCACTGTCATCACAATTCATCCCCAGGGGAACATGAATGTCTCCACCAGACCATCCAATACTTGTCCAGAAATGTTACTCAAACCCAAAACTCTTAACGCTTAACATCGCAGAGGACCTATAATGGTCATCGCACATGACCACCCTGGTATAAAATGAAAGCACAGAAGAGGCTCTACTTCCTAGGGAAACTAAAGACGGCTAATTTTCCAGAGCTAAATTAGAATAGACAGCGAAAGAAAACATCCTGAGTGGGAACATGACAACCTGGTACGGTTCATGCACGGCACGGGGACAGGAAGTCTCAACAGCGGCGGATTAAAATCGCCCAGAACAACATTGTAACCCACTGAGTTTTAAAAAGTGATGTGGACAAAAATTGGTCATTTCAAAAAGGGGCGTTGACATGTCCCCAGCGTCACCAGAGTAAATGAAACCTCGGGTCTGCACCGTTTTTTTGGCGGCTGGCGGCGGCGACAAACAGGTGGCTGAAGACAAGGCACAGAATATAAAGTTAAAAAATCAAGATAAAGACAAAGAGAACAAGGACGGCTTTGGTGCATCGATTTGTTTTGGTTTCATTGTCACATTTTACTTCGTGTTCATATACTTACTACTTTCAAAACATTAAAGTAAGCTCATGTGTTTCCTTTGTCACCTTTGGAGAGGCCTCACTGATACTAAAGCCACAAGCCACAGACATCAGTGATAGATATCATTGATTCTGTGTCGTACGGATTGGTGGCCTCAAGAGTGATACCAACACAACAGGGATAAACAAAGGGTGAAAGGTCTCGAGGTCAAGCCCTAGTGAAGCTTTGTCATGCGCACACACACACACACACACATATAAGATTAGTAGTTTTAATTCAACTTGCTGGATTACAGCCAGGATTAATTCTATATGCTCACAACTGGTGATGGAGTGTTTCTCTCCAGCTGTAACCACCATAGCTGTTAGTTAACGGTGTCAGTGTGTCTGGCCCTTCTCTACTATCAGCCTCTACTTACAAGCTATTCTACTCCAAAATGAGCCAGGGTGTAACAGAACAGATAACATGACGCTGCTGGCTTCCACTTAATTGCTTGTAAGACTATTCCCCCACCTCGTCCTGAGGAGTTGTGAAGTTATCAAGATAAAATTCCCACCAAACGCTCCCGAGGGACACGAATACCGCGACAGCAATTAACATGTTGCACGTGGTGAAAATATTTCCCACAATCAAATCCGTGAATGCGAATTACGGCAGGCGATCTAAATTCTGACAAGTCTCGAGTTTCTTTGAGGGGTGATCCAAATCTAAATGACACTATTTATACGCGAGTCGAACATTTCGATGCAGTAAAGTGTCGTCGGCTGGGAGGGACGCAGACGCGAAGAATGTGCTCTTAATCTGCTGTCATGTGATCGTGTTGCACGCTTCTGCTGCACTGTGCGGACAGAGGTGTGCCAGTTCAGCAAGGAAATAATGAGGAGGACGGCCCTCACCTCATATGTCTGTGTGTGTGTGTGTGTGTGTGTGTGTCCATGTTGTAAACTAATGGAAAGCACCTGCAGGCATGTAGTCATGTGAGCGCACACACGTTATATAAAGCAGTCGGTTTGTTAGTGGACTCTGTCGTTAATAATAAAAAGCAAATGATGAGTTGATAATTAACAGGCCCTTGAATTGGTGGCGAACTGAGAACCACAGACACGTTTTGATAATTCAGAGCGGAATCTGATTCATGCTGCAACCTTCACTGCTGCATTTATTTTTTTTTTATCAAATCCTGCAAGAAATGGTCAAATTTAGCTCTTTCCACGTGCACGTTGACAGAAGTTGAGTTTCGGGGCAGCGGGGCGGCCTGTCCTACGGGAGCTGGGCGAGGAAGAGGGCGAGCTCAGTAATCCCCGAGGATGTGGGCCTCCCAGTGTGGCGCCCTCAATCCCCCTCCAAGACCCTGCCAAAATCCCCACTGACAGCATTCCTCATTATTTGCCTATCAGTGGCTCAGCTCCACCCCCCAGACAAAACAGAGATGGAGGGATTTACTATAGATGAAGAAGAGAAGAAGAAGAACAGATCTTCCTTTGTGTTGCCTCTGTGTCTTCTGACACGTTTGGAAAACCAAACAATGGGACCGGAAACTAATAAATCTATCCTGGTGATGACGACAAGAGGACAAATGTGACCTTTAGGACAGAACTTACATCGTCGGTGTGAACAGTAACAAGCAGCGTGACCTTGACTGTACACTCGAGAGCCATCAGAGGCCGAACGACTCGTTGCACCATTACGTCTGATCAAAGCAAGCAGTTTGCATCCTATTAGCCGGACAAGCCTAATGCCATTGTGTTATAAAGCTTATTAGAGTAAGGGAGACTCAGGGGGTTGCACTCACATTACATTCAATTATCTGTAATAGGAAACGAGTCTTAGGTGACAGCTGCTGCCCGCATTGTAGCTGTAAGGCTAGGTCACTCACAGTCAACGTAGCACATTAGCCCAAAAGGTAGTTTTTCTTTATTTCTTGTTTCATGACCAAAACGCACAGCGGTGAGCTCTCAACCATTTGCAACAGACAGATGTGTGGATTACAAGTTTTCCTTTTCCGCTGAGCACTTATGAGCAGATTTAACGAGGGAAGAGGAAGTAATCAGCTGCATCAGCTGCTGTAGGTAGGACCGAAAACCTGCAGGCACGAAGCGCTCAGTGACGCAGCACAGCTCAGTATTTATTTTAGGGAGGAAAAAAAAAAATCCTCGAGTTCACCTTTAAAATTCAAGATGAATATTAACGCCTTTTGCTGTGTGAATCGCAGAAATCCTTCGGTGAAACAGTGTTTTTAAAGTCACGCGTCACGAGAATTATATTCACCACAAGATTAATTTATTGCACAAACAACACTGGGAGTGGGAGTGGGGTGAGGAGGCAGATTTTATCAGCTAAATTCAATTTGGCATCAGCCTCAGATTCATTTCCTTCCCGACACCATCCAAGGACATGGCAGGAACATGCGTCGCTTTATTTATGGTCCCACTACCTTCTAATCTGATCAGCATTCAGAATTATTGTAGAGGTAAATCAAAGATCATCTCTGCAGTGAGAGGCCTATTCAATATTTTGGCAGAGGGGGGTGGAGAGGTTCTTTTTGGATCTTATGATGCTGACTGAAAAAAATGTCATAAATCTACGAGGAAAAGCAGAGGAAAGGGAAATGGCAGTTTGAAAATGATAGTAGTTGCTGTTGCGTGAGGGCTGTAACACACTGCAGCAGAATCAAGTACAAGAGTAACTGAATATATATATATAAATATTCAGTTATGTTGTGGTTGCTGTTTTACAGTATTCCACTTATTTTGACCCTTTTGCATTCAAATAGGCACGCCTGAGAACAGCTTGTTTATTCACTTACAGAAACAATAAATATTTCTGAGTTTGTATTATCACCTCATTAATATTATGAATATTACAATTCAGTTCAGAGTTAGAATTTTTTTTCCAAAACCACATACTGCTCCTTTAAGATGACTGTTACAGCCAGTGGTTAAACAGTTATGAATACGCATTACGTATATCTTTAGTGAGTGCCGTGATTATTAAGGGCCAGGCCCAGTGTCTCAATGAAGTCATACCCCAGAGCACGGAGCTGACATGCATATGTCATTTAACGAGCCATTGTTGAGGTTATCAAAATAAAGAACATCCTCTGATCTCACACTGGACCACTGAGACTACCAGGCAACAATGACAGACTGGAAAAACAACAAAGCAGATACATGAACAAATGCCTTTTTATACATGTGGAATGTTTCTCTAAAGCCAAGTTTTATAAGGAGTTAGTCTGGGAGATTTGAGGTTCCTGTTTATTATCTGAATGAGATACATTGTACAAATGACCAGAATGCAGAGACGTTCATCTTAAATACAGTATGCCTTTAATAACTTAGGTCCTGCTAAGCTTTCTGTAAAACAGCGTCATCATAAAACAGCATTAAATGTGTTAGTTTGCTTACTAGGCAGTTTTTTATTCATTAAATGTTTTTATGAAGGCATAATTAAAGTCCCATTTGCCACAGAAGCCCTGAGAAAATGTCAAATGCTGGCAAGATTCAGCTTTTTGCATTTTAATGAACAGGCACAAAAACTGAAAGGAAGCGGTCGTTTTAAAAAAAAAAAGACTTCTCTGATAAGTCAGTCATGTTCACCGCTGCCTCATCTCCTCCAGATAACACAGGACCAGCCTGTCAATGAATCTGTCCTCTGATGTACAACATCAGCAGCCATTAAAGAAGAGTGTCCTCGCTGTCCTCGTTGTGCGTGCTGAGCTGGGTCTTCCTTCGAGCTTTGATGGCCGCCCAGAGTCGACACAGCATGCCGCCTCTGAAACAGCAATATTGGGACAGATTTTTAACAGATGTCAGTGCAGTCTCGAACACCACCGGGGCTTTTTTGATGAAACACAATCTAACGAGGTACACGGCGTGTTTTTTCTGCACCACCATCTCCCGGGGTAATCCACTCTTACACTTCTGCACGGACAGATGGTGTGAGGGGCGTTGTGTGGAGACGGCTCACCTTATTCCACAGTACATCAGGTCATCCCTGGAGGCCACGTGGAGGAGACAGTCCAAGGTGAACTCATGAGAGAGCAGCTAGATAACAGGATCACACAGGTGAGGATTAACAGTGTGCAGGGGTGAGTAATACCAACAGCCTCGGGAGTGGAAAAAAAAAAAAAGGCAGAGCTTCGGTTGAGTTTACCTTATTGATAGTGTCTTGATCTACGAGGGCAGACTTGAGCCAGCGGACTAAAGCCTTCACCTCTGGATTAGAGTTTTTCTGCAAGGCCAATCCGCCATCTATAATGCACAGAGATCACAACCGCTCAGACAGCATCGTGCATGTCGTGTCTAACCTTGTAGATGTTAACACACAACAGAAACTCCTAGCCTGTTCCGAAGGCACGCTGCAAAATCATTATCCAAACGGATGAGTCAAGTTTGAGCACATTAGCCGATGATCCCGTGGTCTACGCCTCAGACACAAACCAGTCAGGCAGAAATCCAGAGCCTGGAGCTGAGGCGTGGGTGGAGAGTGACTGGTACGAGTGTTAAGAAACAGTAATGACAGTCACTGAATTGATAATCCGGAGAGGGCTTGGTCCGTTGATGCAATACTGGTCATGCCGCAGCTTGCGTGGTTGCTCATCAGGCTGAACTCTTACCAACTCTGACTCGGATAGTCGCGTCTTTGGCAAACGACTTTAGATAATGTTATAACTATCCTCCATTTTAAAAGATATAGTCGTAACACGAGCATTAAAAGACTAGGCCTTTGTTACGCATTTTTGCTCAGACAGTGTTTTAAACCTCAGGGCTACAGTGCATTTCGTGTAGTTGCCTGTCACTTTAACTCCAGGGGAAACATCACATGATGCGTCAGAGTATCAGGAACGAAGTCAGCGAATAAATCTTTTACATATTGCCTCATCCAGGAGACATTTATGCCCGACTCAGGTCAGATAGATTTTCATCAGAGAAGGTGGTCGCTAAACAATGAGGACAACAACTCCAGTGATCCTACACTACTTGGCAACGTCTTAAACAACATAGTTTGAGTTCAAGAGACTCCTAGTGGTAGAAATACAGATAAAAATGTCTAATTTGGTGTATTTTCTTTTATCGGATCTTACAAGCAGGGGGGAACCAGCCAGTTAAAAGCGTTACCTTCAGCGACTGCCGCCTTCCTCAGCGCATCTATCTGTTCCTGTTTCCTCTGGACAGAGCTCCTCAGCAGCTCCTGGTACTCTCTCTCCTTCTCATTCAGCTGAGTCAGCAGTCTGAAACCCAAACAGCCATCATCACTCAGCAGAAAGCAGTGCAGCCCAAAAAATTCTGATTAATCGCTGTGTAATTAATGTCTAGTGTTCCAGGGCTTTGTGGGGTTTTTGTTTCCCCCCATCGTCACATAATAAGTATTTCATTTAAATTCCAAATGTAAATTCATGTAGCGTTTAAATCTGAATCCTTCACGGACGTGCAAGCTGCCGCCCTTCACGAAAAAATAGCAAGATAAAACAATCACCCTCTGGTTTCTAGTCGTAGTTCTCTTAGTTTTTCACTGAGGGGGCAGTTGGGGTTGAGGACGAGGTCTGCAGGGAGGTTGGGGCTGGGTGCATACGGGATCTCGTTTATGGGCGTTTTGTCCAGCGAGTCTTCTGACGCCGCCTGCTGGTCGCAGAGCAGGAGACCTATGGGAGTGTCAGGAGTGTCGGGGTCGGCGCACTGCTCCTCAGGGGTGCCGTCCTCCATCTCAAACGAGGACTGCAGCTGGAGTTTGAGCTCTGAGGGGAAGAGAGGGAAGCGGTGGGATGGATGGGAGCAAAGACGGTGGTTGAATGAACGACAGGAATCCCAAAAAGAAGAAAAAGAAATTAACTCTCTTCAGGGATTCAACCCAAACGTCTGAACTTGGATCAGATGAAGCTCTACCTGGTAAAAGCACCGTGAGGGCGTCCTGGACTGCCTGTCTCAGCAGGTTGTCCAGAGCAAACATCCAGTGAGGCTTCACTTGTTGTTGCCTCAACACCTTTTTCACCTGCGCACAGAGCAGAGAGTTCAACATGATGGTGAGGAAAGTTGTGTTTCACTCAATCTACTGACTAGGAGAATGTCTGTGCTGACTCTGAAGTGACTTACTGCATCTTGGAAGCTAAACAGCACCACCTGCAGGCTGTTCGGTGACACTGCGGCGGCGAGAAGTTTGGCTCGGAGCTCCAGCAGGCTACTGGTCAGCTGCTTCCTGTCCGGGGAGCGGATGTTTTCTCTCAAGCAGCTAATGAGCTCATTGATGTGGTCTGCAGTTAGTGAGGATCCCTCGCCATGCTGTTAACAGAACAGAAT
The DNA here is from genome assembly GCF_900880675.1 of Sparus aurata. Lineage (NCBI taxonomy): Eukaryota > Metazoa > Chordata > Actinopteri > Spariformes > Sparidae > Sparus > Sparus aurata. The sequence continues at coordinate 27,595,019 of NC_044203.1, forward strand.
GTAGTGGGATACAACCCTTATATTGTTCTTACTTAGAATTTTCCAGTCACCTTTGTTCCCCTTTCTCACGAGGGGCCTCGGAGGGTCAGAACTGAAACATAATGGTGAGCCACGGGCCAAAAGCAAGCAACCATTGTGTTGCTTTAAGACACAAAATGGCGCTGTAGGGAAGCCTGGAGAGGCACGTGTGTTAAAAAATTCTGGTGATACATTTTCTAAATCTGATCTGAACTGTTTTTTCTCCTTTGTCTATGTCTTGTGAAAAGGTGAAAAATATTTGAAATTTATGATGTTCCTGATTTTTGTCCACTTGCCTCTCAAGGCTTCCGTAGTTCCAGGATCCTTCAGTAACTTTTATTGACTGGCTTCCTGCATAAAGTGTCACTCGATGATGAAAGATAACAATAATCAGTGATGCTACATATTTAAAGAGCTTTTTCACATTACCAAGAAACTAAAAACAGCACACAGCGATTTCATATCGTATCAATTGTGACAATTATTATTTTGTTGCTAGAGAACATCTGGACGGCCAACTTCACTTTGGGCAGCCGTGCTCTACGTTAAGCCTCTGAAGTCACAGCTGTGGTGCTGCACTGAAAACAACAGCTTAGTCTCACTTTTGTACGGATTCACCTTTGATCCAAACACTTAAGAAATAAGTCAAACATTCTGTGCACATTTTGAAATTTTGATCATTATGATATTTAAATGTGTGCAACACAACCCAGCATCATTTCTCAATCTTCATTTAAATATTGCATCAAAAAAGTGTTGCACAAGTCGGCAGTTGGCTGGTGTATGAAATATATAGTACGGTGCTGATCATGTGAGATTTAATATCCATTTCTGTACATTTGAAAACACAGTCCATCAGATAATTCTTGCAGCCATTCGGCAAGCCAATTTCACCACAACGGGTGAACAGATCAGCAAGATATCAGGCTACAAAAATAAAGCACTAGGACTTCAATGTTACCTGCAGAGTCAGAGTCTGATAATGATGCCTTCGCAGACATAAAAGTTTTAGTTTATTGCCAAGTAGGAAACAGTTCAAATGTTTCTATTTGTTAGGCCTGTGTTGATAGGTCCCTTTGTGACTAGTGAGGCTTTTATTTCTAAGTGGATCCTGGCAAAAAACTGAACCGGGGAGAAAACCGCCTAAAGTCTAAAAGTCCTTTTTCGGGGGAATGTGCTTCCCTGCTCTTGTGCATGCATGACAGCTTTTAAGTGGGAAAACAAAAGCCGGGCCCAGTTTAAATAAGTTGACAAAACTGCCTCTAGGCACACAGTTATTAACTACGAAGCCAACTTTAATATTAGTTCTGCCCTCGCTGCGGCGTAGACAGTCATGCCGTGTGGCTGTTGGATCACATGGAGGTTTTTCGCAAAGCCGGCGCAACATGTTTGGACAATTTGTGCAATATCAAACTAAAATGGAATCCAGACGTTCAGGGATTATAATGGGGAAATTTGCACACGATGACTATTAGCGAAGACTCTGCCAATCCTGATTTATCTGTCACCATGTCCCTGTTAAAAGTACAAATGAATAAAAGTATGTTATGATGGAAGATGTGCAGTTATTAGATTGCACAATACTGTGACTTTTTTCTTCCACCCACCTGAGGCACAGATTCCTGTATATTGAACACGACGAGACTGATGTAGTCGGTGAGGACTCGGTGCAGCGTCGCCCTCCTTTCACTGTCCTTCCTCAGCATAAAAAGACCAATATTCTCCTCTGTTGAGGCCGGGCTGCACATCTCTGACGGCGAGTCCTCTGGTAATCTGGACAGCAAGAAGATAAATCAAAACGGATCATCAGATAAAGTTATAAAAATAACGAAACGAGTAACGCATCTATTGAAATGGAAAAACCTTCGAGATAAAGAAATGAAGATAAGGATGATGAATGTGCGATTTATTGGTGAACACATGGTTATCTGAAGACCGTGGCAATGATAAAGTGGCACTTTGACCTCATTTCTATACCGACACAGGATGTCGCCTCACCAGACGCTTCAACTGAAACCTCAGTGTGGTTTGCCACCGACGCAAGATCCTGCAGAACCACGGCTTAATGCACATTTCGTAAGGCTTTCATCTTCTGCCGAGTGGCACTACGACTTACGGCAGGAAGCTGGTGCTGGGTGGGCTCTCGGAGATTTCATTTGCTCGGAAGGCTGACTGCGGCCTCCTGAGGTCCAGGGAACAGGACAGGTCGATCGAGCCCAAGTAGGAATCGGTGTCCTCCACGAGGATGGAGATGGGTACGGACAGGCTGCGCTGATAGTCGGCTGCAAAAGATTGTGGTTTTTATGCGCGAGGGTTAGAAATCTCACACAATCTCAGGTGTCACAACAGCACTGACCTCTCATGGGTCATAACGGTCGCAGTACCAAAAAGAAGATTGCGTAACTAATCTTGATAAACTGGCTGATTAAAACAACATATAAGAGACAAAACAGCAGTATGTGGATTTTGATGTGTACTAAAGCCTCACCTGAATTAAGGAAGTCTTTAGATTCAGTTTCCTGCTGAGCTCTGGCCTTCTTCCTGGGGGACGACCTGAGGAAGGGGTCCCCCAGCAGCTCCGCCGCCGTGGCTCTGTCGTCCGGGTTCGGCGTGAAGCAGTTCATGATGAAGCACTTGGCCGTGTCGGACATGCACTCGGGAACCTTGGGGTGGATCTTGAACATGCCCACCTGGAGGGATTGAAGCGTTGACCATCAAAAATAAAGAAAAAAGAATAAAAAATAAAATACATTTTTGAATAAATAGAGTTTAAAGCTGCATTAAAGACCATCGTTCAATGTTACACACATTTAATGGATATGTTGTCTATATATATTTTTGCGTGGCATCATGTGCATTGCCTCTATCCATCTTTTCAAGTGTGAACCTCATGGTGGCGCTAGAGGAAAAAAAATCAAGAGTGACTTTTTATGATTTTTATTCTAAAGCCTCGTCGTGTCCACCACCACTACAAAAATATGGACATCGCCAAATTCAGAACGATCCTTTCATGATGCTACCATAACACCCGCATGTACAGTATTTACTAAACACACAGCTTTCCCTTATTTTTACCTTGAACATGGCTGCCTGAGGACTTCCCAGCTCGTGGAAGGGTGTTTTGCCTGTTGCCATTTCTATAATCGTGCACCCAAGAGACCAGATATCAGCCGGCTTCCCATAACCCCGCGGCCCCTGGTCTATGATCTCCGGGGCCATGTACTGCAGCGTTCCTATTGGGAGAAGAAATAATCGGAAAAGTAGTCAAAATGAAACGACTGCAACCAGTTCACAGATAAAAATACAGCTTATATCTTTAACGTATTTGAATCAAAGTGTGTGAAACAAGCAGCGTTTTACCAGCGAACGTCTCAGTGCAGGGGTTGATTCCTGCTAATCGCTTGGAGGTCCCAAAGTCGGAGATCTTCAACACACCGCTGTAGGTGTTGATCAATACATTGTCACCCTGAGACAGAGCAGACGAATGAGCCATGCTGAGATGTTTCCCAAATGCGATTGGAGAGTACTCAAAACCTAGGAGGACCTCTCACCTTAATGTCTCTGTGGACGATCTGATTTTCGTGCAGGTATTTGAGCCCCTCGAGGATCTGTTTGGTGTAGAAGATGATGGTGGCCTCGTTGTCTTTCAGAGGACCCCATTTGGAGCGCAGGAGGGACGACAAACTTCCTATGAGCAGGGACATCAAAACGATATTTGCGGATACATGTCGCACTGGAAAAATACAATTCAACTATTTCCCAACCGCGTCTCAGCTACATCTGACCCAGCTCTGGAGCGATTGTTGACATATCTTCAGGTGTTTATCTGACCATCACGCCATTGTCTGAGGAGATTTTTCTGCAGTGAGCAGAAGGACTCCGGCACCACCCACTTTCTTTAAAAACTAGCTTCCAGTAGATGTTACACAATCGCCCTTACACATCCGAATACAAGAAGGAGCAGACTTCCTCGATTCTTAATAAAGCCATCATCCCGTAACAAAGCCCTGCAGCCGTTGAGGAAATGCTGAGTCAAAAGCAGGGGCAGGGCTTCCTTATGTTGGCACCTCCAAGGAACCGAGATTCCTTGCAAGACACGGACTGCTTTAATTCCAGTGAAATTTCAAAGAACACTGTGACTTATCATAAACATTCCTCTGCATAATAATAGATTTGTAGATTCCTTGAAAACACTGCGTACAACACCGATGCATTAATCTGGTTCTCTGTGTAAAAAGAAAATGAGAGGGCATCAGTATAAGCAGATGAAGCCGAATTGCTGATCTTCAGGTTTTCTGATTTAATGACGCGAACTTGTTTTGAGAAATCCTCAGGCGGTTCTAAAAAGACAGTTTCCTGTTTTCATTTGCAGTGTTTCATACAGCAAAAGGTACGTGCAAGGTGTCATTTTTGAGAAGTTTTACCATTTCCCTTCAATGTTTTTACATCAGTGTAGATGAGTAGATTAAGCTAAAACACCCCCTCCTATTCACTGAAACTAAATATATTAGAAGTTTAAGAGGTCAGGGGTTCATACCTCCGGGTACTTCCTCCATGAAGATCTTAATGAAGCCATCCTGACTGACAGAACCCAGGTACTGGACAATATTTCTGTGTTTAAGCCTCTTGTGCAGAGCGATTTCCTCATGGAGGGGCTGCGAGTACCTGTGGGAAACAGAGAGATGCACAAGTTTAACTTTTGGCCAACAACACAACATCACATATGACAGATATGATACTCACCCCCGGGCCAATGGAAAGTCAGGGGAAGTTTCAGTTTGAGTCCTCAAACCCTTTCTGGAGCTTCACAGCAGAACAGCATTGTTGCATTTGTCTAGACAACTGAGGTAACTGAGGACTGGAGACAACCGAATGATAAATAATAAAAAAACAACATAAAATGTCTCCATACAGTTTGTGTGGTCTGATCCAAGTTTTTGGAAGAAACCAAGATCCCAAATGGATTTAAATAGATGTTATTTACACCCTCGAAGCACGATGCTAAGGCTTTTAGCTCAACAGATACAGTGAAGAATTTGGCTTTGAAAGAGTGTAAGTAACATCTTTTCAAAACTATTTGGAATCTAAAGGGGTTCTAGAGACCTGGATTACTTGACAAGCTGTATGGAGCCATTTGAAGTAATTTCTTTCAACCTTTTTTTTTAAATTTCAAAATAAGTCCCCGTCAGCGTCAGACGTTCAGGAGAATGATGCAACGCCGTTTTGCTGCGAGGCTCCGGAAAATGTTTTGTGGACTTTGAAACTTCCCCTGACATTCCATCACCATGAAGATGAGTAGATCATGACTGAGTCTTCTTTTTTTTGGTGAACTGTTCCTGTAAGTCTGTTGACTGTGCATTACGGACGACGCATCCTCTCTGATACACGCAGTTTATATTGTGTTAGCAGAAAGAATAAACAAGGTGGAACAATGATTAACTTTGCATTGCAAGAAAATAAATGAACTGGTCAAGAGGAGCTGATTGCTTAAGCTTTATAAAAGCTTAAAAAAAAAAAAAGGTTTACACATTATGTCACATGACAGCTGCTATTGCACCACACTAAAGTGGTTTTTTTCTACTCATTCTTACTCCCCATCTCAGTTCAGTTCACAGGATCTTCTCTATTTTGTCTCTTTACATCTTGATCATTCTACACAAAAACTAATTTGACACATTTGACTAATTATTGAGTACATCTTGATGATTACAACCTACGATGACTGACAGATGAAGATAAATACCGTGCTGCGTCTTTAAAACAGAGAGGTCGGGCAAATGCTTAAAAAGTGATTTAAATATCATGTTCCCTTCAACCGAATCTTTTATTTAAGCTTCAGCTCTTTGTGTAGATTACAGAGTAACAAGCAAAGAGCGAAGTGTATAAACACTCATCCGTCTCCCCAAAGATTCCTGAAGAGCACTGGGGATCCAGAGCACGGCAGTGAGAGTCCCCTCTGCCAACTCCATTCCCGTTAGGCTTATTTGGGAAAAAGACATTCTTGTGAAAAAACAGTGCAGCTCTGTTTCCCAGCAAGGAACAACTCTGAGTGGGAAAAAAAAAAAAACAGTGGGTGTGTGTTCTCATACGTGCTGTCCTTCTCAGGGATTTCCTTGATGGCGATGCGGACTTGGTTGCTCAGATCCCTCCCAGCGTACACCACGCCGTACGTCCCTTTACCCAGAACCACCTTGTCGCCGTTCTCATTGGTCTCGTAGATGTACTGTGAAAAAAAAGGAAACGCAGGCCTGCATGAATGAGAGCGCAGTGACTGAGAGCAAGAGCACCAGAGGAGCGACGAGGAATTTCACAAGCAACCGCAAGCAGCAGAAGTGAGAAGCGTCGAGGAGTGAGAGGACAGATGTTTCATTCATTCAAGTCCCAAATTCACACGACGGATACAAAAACAAATGTGAATGTTTTTTTTTTTATGTGTTTGCACAAACAAATCATGTGGAGAATATGAAGGGGATGTTTCTGCTCTTGCGAATCAGATTTTCCCGCAGCGATTGCAGTTGTGTTTTTTTACATGTTGAGGCAGGTGAGAGCTAAAATAGAGCCGCTCTGCGTCAGAGGAACGAAGGACCGGGACTGACCTCTAGTATTCCCCCGGTTAGATGGTCCAGGTCTGGAGCCGGCTCTTTAGCCTGCTGGAGCAGAGAGTTGACCAGCTCGCAGAACCTACAGAGAGCACAGTGCGAGATGAGAACACGCTGTTAACGATGGTTGGATAAAGTTCTAGTGAACAACTAAATATAGTCCTGTGTTTTCCCTTCGTTTTTGTTTTATTTAATGTTGCATTTTTGTCTTTAATTCAGTTTAGTGTCACATCGTATCCAGAGTGGGTTTGCTCGTTTCAGTTGAGTTTTTCTGTTTAAAGTTGAGTCTTTAGCTTTACAATATCACAGTGACAGTTTCAGTTTGTTTGTTATTATAACATTGGTCGGGGGGGCGACGTTTCAGAAGTAATGAACAGGTACTACAATACAAACACACCACTTTGATGTCTGCGTGACTGTGAGTCATTTGCATTCACAGTATGAGCGATACAGATGTGGCACGCTTGTGCTGCAAATTTCGCAAGTGCAGAATATTTTTTCCATTTAATTTTAGTTTCAGATTTCATTTAGCTTAAATGTTTTTTCTACACTTTACGTTTACATTTTTGTTAAGTTTAGTTAACCGCCATTACCGCTACGAAGCATTTATTTACTTTCATATATGTTGTGTGCACAGGAAGATGCAAATGAATGAGTTCAAGCATGCAATTGTCCTGCGTATCTTGCTGCTACGCTTCATAGCATAGCAACCTGTCAACAGTGGCAGCGGGAGGCAAATCGACACTTAAAAACTACACTTAAATCGTTATGCACACAGACAGATGAAGGCTTTTATTCCCAATCTTCCACCTCTAAAAGAAAACCTTATCCCTTCCACTGTATTGAGGTGGCAACAGAGACTTCTGCAGAGGATCTCTCAAAGCTGATTCTATCTGCAGTGTTAGACGGATTTATTTGAGGTCGGGGATTTGGGTGAGCAGACTGTTTTGAGAGCGGAAAGAAAATTGTCTCCTAGGGTGATTTCCTGGAAGGCAATAAAGGAAATATGACTCACACACTGAAATTACATCACACTCATTTCTCCATGCCGTCGACGACAGAAAAACACATCTGTGAGTTTGTCTGTCGTTCTCTGATCAACTTCTCGCGCCCCGTTATGATGGACAGTTCGTCTTTATCTCGCCAGTCAGTTGGTGAGTGAGTGAATCATTCACACTGACTCACACACTCACACACACTCCCGGCTTTATCTTCACAGTTTATTAGGCACTCACCCTTTACAGTGGAGCTCGGAGGGGAAGCAGAGCTGGAAGTCATCGGAGTTGTAGTGGACGTACAGGAAGCAGCTCCGCTCATCGATCTTTGAAGCACTTAAGAGGGAGAATAAAAGCGTATTTAGAAAGGATTTTTACTCTTCAAATAATCATTATCCCTCATTTATTTGTTCGGAAAATGCTCGGCATGGCAATGTTGACACAGATAAAAACAGAATGTATCCATCTACAACCTCTTTTTCTTTTTGCTCCAGGGAACAAACGGTTCATGTTTGAATCACAAAGGGTGTCAGGGAAAATTGATTGGCTCAGGGAGGCCCTTCATGAATGATTAAAAAGGCGTTTCTTATCTTTCCCCAAACACAGTGCGTTCTGATAAAGTTTGTTTGTGGTTTTTGAAGGGACTGAGCAGCTCACTGTTTTTGGGTATTTGTGGAAAATTGCCCGAGTGGCAAATCGGCAGACAAAACCTGAAGTCTAAAGTACTCAGCAGCCCTGATCGTCAGCCGGGGAGGAATCGACAGATAAAAAAGCAGCAAAGCCTGAACCTATATTGACAGAACAGAAATCTGACTGACGGCCAAGGTTTCCCCGACAACCCTTATGTTTTGGGTCGTCTGGCTGCAGGCCTGACCACACCCTGAACAGAGAGCAGATATTTGAGGAGATGTTAGCACATGCTGTACTCCACTTTACCTCACTCCCCGGATTGCAGAGGCTGGGAAAGTCCACTGGTGTAAGCCTTTCTGTAGAATCAAGGATGAAGTTAAAAGCACAGGACAAACACAGCTTTAATTTGCATGTACATACAACCTGAGAGAGAGAGAGAGAGTCAACAGGTATGAAAGTCAGTCAAAGAACACACCCACGTACTCACCTGATTAAACATTCACTGGATCATAAAGTGTGCCAAACGTCGGTTCTTCCGGTTGCTTTTCAGCTTATTCAGCATTATGTGTGGAAGGCAGGTACTCGTAAATATGTGCTGAGATAACAAGCTGGTCTGTGGTTGAGTGTGGGGGTGAGTGTGGGGGTGAGTGTGGGGGGGGATGGGGTTGGAGGGTCTGCATACCTTAACGGTGGTGACATGTTTCAACTGGACAGTGCGGCTTTCGTCCTCCTCGCTCACACACACGATAGCCGGTTGGAGGAGTTTACTGGGCTCCAGAACGAGCACCTGGAAAGCAGCGACTGAAAATTTTAATTTCCTGAATATATCTAATCGTGTAAAGATTCATTGTCCATTCATCTGTTTATTTTTGTATTCATCTGTGAGTTGTTTGGTCTTTAAATTAGATGGGAAAATGATGAAAACACTGACGCCAATCAGTGTTTCCCAAACCCCAAGATGACTTCCTCAAATGTCTTATATTATCCACAACACAAGCTATTGAAAGGAGTAAATAAACTAGAAAAAACATTCACATTTAAGGAGGAATTAGAGAATTTTCACTTTTCACTTTTTTTTTTTTAATCACAAATAAATAAAATAGATTTATTTGATTAAAAGGAACAGTTCACCCAAGTACGTATCTTCAGTCATCATATTCTCCATATTTTCCTATGGAAAGTTAAGTGAAGTTTTGTAGACGACAACACATTTCTGGAGCTTCACAGCAAAAATCAAGTTGCAGCATTCTCCTTACCAACTGAAGTAGATAGGGACTACTGGGGGAAAAAAAAAAAAAAAAAAAAACATCCAAAGGGATGTTATATACACACTCAACTTGCACCGGAACTGGTTCAGCCACTTCAGATGGGATGCGTGCCAACACTCTTTGCAGCTGCAGTTACAGTTTCGGCTTAAAAATGGGTGTAAATAACATCTTTCCAACTCAATTTGGAATCTCAAGGCTTCTGGAGAGCTGAAGTATGCTGGATGAGCTGTATGGAGCCAATTTATAGGGATTTTTCCCCAAACTACTTCAGCTGTTTGGGAGAACGCTGCAGTGCTGTCTTGCTCTAAATCTCCAGGAATATTTTGAGCCTCCTCGCGTTTTTATCGTTAGGGTTGCTGTTAAGGTTGTCAGCGTTGCTTACTGGGCAGCGGGCTGTGGAGTCGGTGGGTTTGCAGGCCTGCAGGAGCAGCTCCATCCAGAAGTCCACGGTGTCCTGCTTAGGAGCCCTCACCTCGGGAGGCTTGGCAAACTGACGGTACAGGATGAACGTCTCCATAATGGATGCCACATACCTAAAAGGAACGCACTCAACTCGTTAATTAGCAATAAATGAATATGGAAATAAGACCAGAATCCATCAAATGCTTTCTTAATCCACAGGGGGTTTCTGATTGATTATTCAAACCAATCAAATGAGACTAAAACGATGATGATGATGATGATGATGATTAAACACCCTGATCTGCATGATTACTGCTAATCAAGACCTGGTGCTTGAGCCTCACCAGATAGGAGCTTTGAGCCTGTAGAGTTTCTCAGAGGCCTCGATGACTTTCCTGTGTTCGTTGGCGAGGATGTTCGCTCCGAGGTAGAAGCCGACATCCCAGTAGGCCTTCATCTTCTCCAGACTGCCCTTTCTACCCAGCAGGGTGCTCAGAGTCACACCTGGACATCAACAGAGAACAACCCTCACATTTCCAAGCTAATAGGCTAGCATGTGCATCAATATAATGTACGATAGCCCCTTTGCATAGCTTCGAGCGTATTCATCTTGCAGGATCCAGAAAAGTAGCAATGGAGTGCATTACAGCTTTTATCTGCACACACACTTTGTACATTATTGGCATTAAAAAGGCCACATGTGCTTAAACACTCATTGATTCTGTTTAAGAAATCAATTGAACAGACCAACGTGTGTGTGTGTGTGTCAGTCCAAAGAACATGCACTGATGTGCTTTGTGACTATATATAGAAAAACACTCTCCTACATGTGCCAGGCTGCGTTTCATTAGTCATCGAACATGCCCCCGTTGACTTCCCCTCAGCACTTGCCCCTCGGGGGATTCCCCGCCACAATCTTAAGTGTCGTTCCATTTGTCTGAAAACACTGAAGTCAGCTTGGGTAGGCTCAACCCTCAGAGCGACTCATCAACGATTGTCTTTACAGAGGTGTGTAGCACCCACAAAGTACTGCAATAATGCAGTTTGTGCAGGTAACATATGTAAAAGTCAGTTAAAGTTTTATCCATACGGAACTTGCAGATTAAATTACTTTTCAGTTTCAGTTTGTCCAAAGAATCTTACTGGTCTTACAGGTCTTAGGTCGGCTTACGCATTCACTCGCCTAGTTAGCAGATTGTTTCCTGAGTGGTGACACTTTATAATAATCACTAATAAACGGTAAATATATAGTTAATTACACCGCAGAAATGCTCATTAAAAACATTTATTAAACAACTGTTTACTGTAATGCTGCAACTGGGGTTTGTAAATATTAACAAATACTGTGTAGTTCATGTGTAAACATCATGCATGGCCATTAGGAAGTGTCACCTGATGTTCATAAACATTTACAATTGCTTAATAAATTCTTTACAAACAATTTAATTGTCCGTCAAGAGTCAACTAACTGTTAACTAAATTTTAGTTTAAAAATGTTACCTGTTACGAAATTCTCAGATTAGCTCGATGCTCTATTGAAAAGCTTGTGATTTCTTGATTCCCAACTTTGTCTGCAGTATACATTTTCTTTGTGATCATCTGTATCATGATAGTCACAAAGAAAAGGTCCTAAATCGGATACTAATGCAACTAAGTGCCGGCGTATTGCAACTGTCCGCAGAAGACGCCTCCGCCTCATTTAAATAAGTCTGCTGGTATTCGTGATGAGTCTACAACTGTCTGCCGATCCCTGATGGTTCATTCTGAAAGTGTACAAGGGCATGTGCATTCCATTTGAATCCACCCCGCTCCTCCCCCGCCTACTTTCCCTCTGCTCTCCGAGTGGCCTCGGGTGACATATGCTGTTACGTAACACCGAGGGCTGAGGGTAAACGAGGGGAAGTGGAACTACCAATGAAACGCAGCGCTGGTTTTTTGCACTAAAAGCAGATAGTGATGAAACGATTCATTTCAAGCGCCTAATGAGAAGAGTCTGTGTCCTGCATCATACAGGACCTGACCTGGTGTGGACCTTCATGACACACTTGAATGGGAAGGAATCTGAAAGCATTAAGCACCAATTTTGCGCAGCTCGATGGAAGTTTCAAACTCGTGGCCGGCTGCCATCAGGAGCACCACGTTGTTGATGCCCGAGTGAAGAGTCGGCTCCGTCTCGAAAGCTTTCCCGTACCTGACGGACGACAGAGAAACAGCGCAGGTGAATTACACTGCAACACACTGACGGATAGACGACGGCGGTAACATCAGAATAATGAGGCGAGGCAATGCAAACTGCAAACACCTTCGAGCAGCAACAATCGAAAATGACAGCAGCTAATAGGGAGGGCTCTGCAGTGACAAACAAACTGCACCCTTTCTCATGAACGCAAGGTATTTGTACCAGTAACAGGCCTGGTCCCTGCTGCGCACATCGGTGAACCCGGAGCTCATGAACATGTCTTTGTAGATCCGGCCGCACAGGCAGAAGACGTCTGACGCCACCTTCCCTCCCGACTCCACGATAGGCAGAATTAACTCCAAAGCCTTGTTGCGATCTCCAGGGCGATTCCTCCTGATTAGGGAAGATTACATGATATTAGCGCCGATGAGCACACACACACGGAGCTCTTTCATCTCGGTGACACAAGGCAAATACAGGCTTCAGGCTGAGAGTGGCACAAAAAAGGACTGAGCTGAAACCAGAGAAGAGATGACAATAGTTTGATTGAGATTGCTTGAGAAAACCAAACAAGAAATGCAGTGAGAGCTGTGCGGGTACCTGTTTAGAGCAAATATATAATGAAACTTGATATTCTGATGTCCCGCCACCAGACACATGGGCAGGTTGTTCAGCGTCTCCACCAGTTTGATTATGGAATCATAGTCCTGAGGAGAGAAGGTGCAGGATAGCGGTGTATTATTAATCGCGCTCTCATCGGACACCAGCAATTAATACTGCACGTCATTAAAACATTTATGTCTAAAATTCATAATGGTTGTTTTTGTTACACGCACACTTGACATTAGATCTGACCCTGGGATTTGGTTCATCATGACTCCCGCAGGCTCGAAAAAAATGTGACACTTATCATCAACAGTAATGCTTTCATAACATGCACATGATTAGTGCAGCAAAGTAAAACCATCAATCAATTAGTTAATCAATAGGCTGTTTGTTTTTTCCGAACATTTTTTGGTTCCCTCATAGTTAACAGAGACCTGCAACGCTTTTTCAGTTTTTTTTCCTTCCTCTTGAGAGTTGAAAAGTTCAAAAGCCCGCATCAACGGGGAGCTCCACTCTCCCACAGAAAACACTGTTCCTGAAACGCCTCGTCAGTAGTCCCGCCTTTAACTCTGTGACTATGTGACATTACCTGTCACACATTTGCATACTTTATATCGAGGAGCTTTAGGCACAGAAACACTGATTTAGCACAGCCGCTCTGTTGTCGTTAGCGGTGGCTGGCTCAGGCGTGTGTGAGCTGACCAATCAGAGCAGACTGGGTATTCACTGGGCGACTACAGAGCTGCAGCACTGGACAGTATGAGAAAACCGATGTGTTTGTTTGAGCATTAAAGCATGCAAACCTTTTCTAGTAGTAGCAGCAGTCGTTTTTTGCATGATGGGATAAATTTGGCTTTTGGTAAGAAGAGAAGGCTGATCTTTGCATGAAAGCGCTATCCAGGGGAAGACAACTGTTGGCCGGAAAAAAATTTAAAAAGTTGTGCAGACATGAGGATGATTCTGATCCCTTGAATGTGTATTTCACACTGAAAGTCCAGACCATGTGCTAATCATTCTGTCCCTGGTAGAAGCACGTTTCTGATATATGTTGATGAATCCTTTCAACATTTGACTGATTGTTTGACAGAAGTGCTTCTGGCTGTGTTTGATGTTGTATTAACTATTTCAAATGTAACCAAAAAGGCAGTTACAGCTCTTATATCACCTTAAATATCTGATCCATCCTTCATTTTAAATTGGTCAATTTAGTCATTTCATTTGTAAATACAGGATTTCAAAGAAAGACGATTTATGGGCCTTTTAATACTTATTCATTGCATCTGATAAATATGATGAATGATTGTTTATCAACTGGCCCCCTGCCTCCTGTTACTGAGTTGAGTATCCCTTGTTTAGACCCTTTGTTCATTATCATTGTATGCATTTACTCCCATTCACAGAAAAACACACACCTGAATGTCCCTGTAGGACAGCAGCAGGTTCATGACTATATCCGGGGTGAGCAGCTCCACACTGTCGAGGCGTTGCTGGATGCGGCTCAGCTCCTGGCTCAGGTCTTTACCGCTGAAACGCTCCCGGGCCATCCGGATCTCATGTCTGATTGACTCCCGGAAGTACTCGCTGTCGGCGTGAAGAGCAGAGGGGTCACAGAAATATTCAATAAATCAGCAGAGTAAAGTAAAATATGGGAGGAGGCAGTGAGCTACCGCATAAGCAAATGCATGTGTAATCTGAGACGATAATGTTTTTGGCAAAGCACGCAGCCCTGCACTTTGCGCTGACCTGGACTGAACGTGCACGTTGTTCAGCAGATGCACCAGTCTCTCCACCAGCGGGGTCAGCAGGGGCTCCAGCTGGAAGCTGGGCTGCATCAGGTCTTTCATACCCGTCATCATTGTGGCATCACAGGCAAACACTTTGCCCTGAGGCGACACCACGTAGGGGATGAATGTGTACGTCCCACACTGCTCCTAAAAGGGAAGACAATGCATGCGTCACACGGGGACTCGTCTGGCATCGGTGAAGCCGAGGCTTCGTCTGCCAGCTGTCAGTGATTTCACCTTTTAATACTTAATGTTTCTGTTAAACCACTACGACTAATCTCTCTAATATGGAACTTGTATGGATTTAGAAGATGTAACCTTCGCGTCTGGAAAGCAGTGGTGCACAATTTTTTTCGATATTTTCTGACTTCTGATACGTCACACCATTATTGTTCAGTTAAGAAAATAATCAGCAGATTAATCCATGATGAAAATATTAATTAGTTGCAGCCCTCATAGGTTTAACAGGCAAATCATCTGTGAGCCGCAACCGACCTTAGAGCTGCGATGATTAATAAATGAATCACCTCTTGGTTTTAATCGCCAGATATTATTTATAATCGATTAATCGGTTAAAGTTAAGTCCGATTCCAGCTTCCTTCTTCACTACTCTATGGGTTGTGGGCAAAACAAAGACATCCGAGGATGACATCTCGGTCTTTGAGACACACAAATAGATATCTTTTCACCATTTTCAGACATTTAATTGACCAAACAACCAACTGACTGATTAATGGACAATATAAAAAAATAATCCAACGCAGCCCGAATTGTCTACGTTTTATCTCACTCTCTTGTGCACCAAGTGGAACGTACCTGTGTGTGGGTTAATGTAACACTGTGTCAGCAAAACTTGGTCCGAAGTTTACTGTGAAACATCTCAAAACTGAAGTGTGGCCCCTCTTCTAGATAGGACCCCCCCCCCCCCGATTATTTGCTGTTTACGTCAGTTCATTGTATTTCAGGGCTGGACATTCTGACACTAATGTTGGAATATTCCACTTTTACGCAGTGTACCTCGTGTTTTATTTGCTGATACTTCAGGCCAGGCCAAACAATCGATCAATCAGGACAATAACTTACAGTGAAAGTAATCATATCTTACAGCCCTTGTTGCTCTATGTGATCACTTGTTGCTGCATGCTTTTTATGCGTGTTTGCTTTGGGACTATTGATGTCTTCTCTCTGCTCTGTGCCTGCTATTTGTGTTATCTTTCTCTTCTGTACTGATGTTGATGTAAAGCATTGGTTGTAAAAAGTGCTGACATAAATAAAGTTGTTCATACTTGCATTCATTTGTAATGTCATAATAATGATAATAATAATAGTGAGTAGGGGTTTGTTTCGCTTTAAGTTACCTTGACCGCCTGCAGGTCACTGTCTTGCTTGTAACAGTACAGGATGATGTTATTGGTCATGCTGAAACTTTCTCTCACTCCGAGGTGATAGAAGAGGGACGGCTGGCAGAAAGAGTCGCTCATCTCCACCACTGCTACGTCTGCGGAGGAAATTTTAAAAGGGCGGGTCAGTTTGCGTTATTGGCGTAGTTGCTGCGCGTATGTGTGTTATCCACACTGCCCCGCGGCCAGCATGCCTGCACTTGCCTGCGTTGTAGAAACTATCCAGGATGTCTGTGGTGCCCAGGGATATTCTCTCAAACGAGATGGTTTTGAAAACGGCGTGCGCGTCCGCACAGGCTTCCTTCACACACTTCAGGGACAGGTTCTCCTCGGTCTGCGGCACCGACGCGTCCTCGTTCACCAGGTACGCCACGGACACGGCTCTGGTGCGGCTCCGCGGGGACACGGTCTGTTTACCCGAGCCGCTCAGCTCCATGGCCAGAGAGTCCTGCCACAGACTTCCAGCTGACACCCGCACCGGGTCCTTCCTCCTCAGCTCGTGCAGGCTCATCCGCCTGCGCTCCGTCGTGTACATGTTCCCTGCAGCCGACAGTCAGTGCATGTCCTCTCACCGGACAGCCTCCGTGCGAAACGGAACAGAGCTGTTGCTTGTTCTTGTAATTCCCCAGGTGCGTCGCCGCCTCTGCTCACATATCCACAACCATTCCCGGTACTCCTCTCCACTCGACCCGCCCTCCTCCTCCTCCTCCTCTTCTCCTCCCCTGCTCTGCTCCGCCCGCTGACATTTTGAGACTGAAACTGGATGCCACCCAGCACCGACTCTCTCATGACCTCTGCTGTGAAAAACTGTTGTATGACAAAGTTCAGATAAGAAAACTTTGAGTCCCTTTCAGTCAGTAAAAAAAAAAAAAAAAAAAAAAAAAAAAAAATCTAAATTATGAAATACATAAATAAGGGGGAAAAAAAGTCTAGACTATTAAAGTCATGACACCAAGTCAAAAATGATTAAATACTCGTTTTATATAAAAGTCATAATTATATTAATCAACAAAAATTTAGATCAAAACATTAAGGGCCAAAAATTTTAAGTGAAAATAATTATATAAAAGGCCACTTATAACAAAATTAAAATAATGAGATTAAAAAGTCCACATCTCATAATTTGGACCACAGGAATATTTTGTGTCAGAGCTCTACAATGCAAGTTCTCTTGCACTGTACTTTCTTTGGGAACTCAAATGGGCTCCCACAGCAAACTGAACTGCAGTGGCTGTTTGTGTCCCACCTTGTAAAGCCAACTAAGATATCCTTTGTAATTCTGTCTTCTTGCAGAGATTCAATGAATAATTCATGCAAAGAAAAAAAGGCTATTATGCATAAATAATGACTTTCAATTCACAAATGCTTCTTTAATTTGCAGTAGAACAATAGAAAAGAATGACACACTGAAACATGTACACAGCTCTGATGAGGAGACAACATTAAAAAAAAAAAACTCCTGAGACATGTCCAAATCTTCACTGTCTTTATTTACAGTACATAAATGGAAATTCACTATGAATGCTGCGGGCTTCGAAACAGATAAAAATAAGAGGGGGGAAGTCTCTAAATACACACAGCGTTGGTGCAAAGGAAACGCACGACGGCACCAACTTTTTTTCCCTGAACTACAAAGCAAACAAAGGCAATATCGTTACAAGTTGTACGTCTTGTATGTAATGTTTAACTCAATAAACATGGATCAAGAGATCACATTCCACGTATCATGTACAGTGACACACATATAGCCTGAACATCGACAAGAGATCAGCCTTCAGCTAAACTTTGTACTGAGTGCTGTGATCTAAAAAAAATATATAGAATTAACTATTGTACTTACGCGAGGTATCCGTCTGGCACCACGCACGTTTTATTGTGAAAAACCGTCAGATGTGAGATCAGTCATGCATCACACAGACATTACACAAACAACCTGAGAATAAGAGGTCTTCTTTGAGACAGTTGTGGCAGGTTTAAGCAATAGTCCGGTAATTACAGAATATACAAACCAGACGTGTTCCATTATTTTAGTGAAATCCCACACTGACCTGTTCTGTAAATTGTTCCACTCCCTGCAGAGACACTGATGACAACGATGTAATCTAACCTGAATGAAAATGGGCAATACGGTTTATGGGCCTCATTTTACTCATCGAGACCCTCGTCTTCCTCGTCTTCCCCTTCTTCGGGCTTGGCGTCCACCTCGGTTGTGTCTGAGAACTCGTGCAGGAGGACGTACTCGCGGCTGCTGAAGCCAAACTTGATCACGTCTTTCTCTTTGAGCTCGTAATAGCGCTGGGCGTCTATGCGCTTGTTGTTCAGGTAGGTGCCGTTGCCGGAACCCAGGTCGATGATGTACGGTCTCACCCTGCGGCCAGGGGTGCCGTCGGCACGCGTAAACTCCACCAGTCTACACAGATACAGACAGAAAGGTAGACGTGTATGAATCATCCAAATGTGATGCAAAGTGAAACACTGAAGCTGGTGGTCGCCATTCTTACCTGTACTGGAAAACTGCATGTTGCTTGGAGCAGGATGGGTGGTCGATGGGGATATCAGCGATTTTTCTCTGCCGCCCCAACAAATAGGCACTCTGTCTGTGAATGTACATGACTGGAAGGGGTTCATCATTCTTGAAAGGGTACAGTCGCCATCTGCGCTTGGGAATGCGTGCCTCGGGCGGCTCGTTGTACTTGATCACCACCCCCCGGAATGTGTTTGTGTCTTCCGTCAGAGCCCCCGACAGTCCGAAGTTGGGCTTCTCCTTGTCGACAGGAGGGGACGCGTCTTCGTTGGGCCCGCCGTCAGACCGTCCGAAATCCTGGTCTTGGGCTTCTTCGCGCCGCTGACGATTTTCCCGGCGCCGTTCATCGTGCTGCTGTCTCTCAGCTTGTTGGGAGGTGAGGGCGTCTCGCTCTCGGTGTCTTTCTCCGCCACGGTCCCTCTCCCGAGGTCTGTCTGATTCCCACCTGCTCCGCCTCTCCTCTGGCTGGTCGTTTCGTCTCCTCCGCTCGTCACCACTACCCCGATGCTCCTCTCGCTCCTGGGAGAAAATTGGTAGGAAGATAGTTTAAGAAAGAAGAGTTCAAGGAACAATTTTGTACAGCACAGCAAAAACAAATCTTACTGAGTGTATTTGTCTTAATTCTTGTTAAAAATATCTCACTTTGCTTAATAGAAGCAACAACCATCTCAAAAGTATAATTTCAGATAGAGAAATGGAAATTTTATACAATTTTCACTCAGATTTTTTTTTTATGCATTACTTATTACAAGGAAGTATTACTTTCATTTATTGTTTTTACCTCACCCATGGAAGTTGTGTTTTCATCTGTGTCAAGGCTGGCTGTTTTTTTTTTGACAGGTTGGTTTGTTAGCAGGATTAAATAAAAACTGCTTAACAGATTGGACTGATTGGAGAATGGGTATTGACTCAGAATAGACCCCATTAACTTTTGGTGCACCCGAGATTTCTTTTCTCACTTTGTGTTACATTGCAGAAGGACAATTTTTTTCTTCAATTTACTTTTTTTTGTTAATTTTTCAGGGAATGGTGCATGGATCTTAATTAAAAGAATCAGGTGTATTTAGATGGCTGGTAATCTATGAGGTTTTTTTTTGTTTTTAGCCTCAGTGCAGTACTGCAATGTTTCAATTCTGGTTCACCCATGTAAGCACTGTGTAACTTTGTTTTAAGAAGTGCTGTATGAATAAAGTTTATCATAATTATTTGGAAATGTCAGACAACAACATGCCACTGAAACAGTAATCAGGCCTTTAACCGCTTTTTGATCTGTGCTCTGCGTTTTAAGGCATCTTGTTAATCATGTAAAGTCTAATCACCCGCTTTATTCTGACATCAGCTCCACGATGGGGACTTCTCCTGTTCCTAGGCGATCTGCTGCTTCGCCTGGCGGGAGAGGTCTCCCTTCTACCTGGTGAGCGGTCTCTCGTCCGGGCCGGTGATCTACACGAATAAAGAGAAGGAAAAAAAAGACTATAAAAACACATTTACTAGCGGACAACTTAATTATTTGTTGTCAAAATATTATGGTCCGTAGCTAGGCTTGTTTAGAGCTAGCATATTAAACAACATCTTTAGCTAATAATGACTAGCTAACCAAAGGCTATGTTGCCTCTGTTGTGGTGAAAAACTACAAACAGGTGACAAAAACGAAGTGATAGATCACAAATACCTGCTCGTTCTCCTCCTCTGTGGACTTGAGGTGCCGCTGGATCTGGACCTCGAGCGGCGTGATGTCTGTGGCCTAACAGGGCTCAGTTTCTCCTGCTTAATCTTCACTTTGGACTCCCGCTCCGGAGATTCTCTCCTCCTGTGTCGCTTTTCTTTGGTCATTCTGAAACAATATCAACGATTTCAACCGCCGTGTGACCAAACATGCATCGTCTTCCGGACAAAACTAGATAAAACAACAAAAAACAAAGGCAAACTCAAAAATTTTAGCAACCACAAACTTCGACTGTTATGCTAGAATTGCGCACATCCGTTTCCGGTCGTGCGCCATGAATTTATCCCCGTACTCTCCCTGAATACTTTTCAGTTTGGTTCCGGCGTCAATCAACTCGATTCTATTCAAACACACGGGCAACAGGCGTTTATGTTGCGAAAGCAAGTGTGAACTAAAACAATCGTGACTGCGTTTCTTATTTACTGTGCCTTGGATAAAGTTTGGAACCATAATCTTTATTTTTCGTCGGAACAAATATTTCCCTTAAATCACCAAAATCATATCGAAAGGCGCAAAGATTAAAATCTTATTGAATCAAAAAATGAGCAGTGCCTCGTCAATTTACTTTTGTTAAGTTGACAATATATATACAATATATTCATGAAGACCGCAACGGCACATTTGTGAACCGACCCGAGGAGAAAATTAAGAGTGAACACCAGGTCGCTGTTGCCATGACGACACAAACAAGTGCGATCCGAAGTTTTTGCTAGTGGCTGATTTCTCTGAAACTGAAGCCCGAACCGAAAGCTTTATCGTTGTTTTTTTTGTAGGGAAAATAACACAAAATGATTCCACCGGCCGAATCTCTCCTGAAATACGACAACCCAGTGTCGATCACTAAGAGCACAGACGGAAAATCACGAAAGGTGAGCGGTCCATCAGAGCTGGATCAACGTTACCTGGCTAAAGTAACGTCGGGTGGAGGACTGAAGTGACAACAGGCGGGGAGGAGAGATACAGGAAGTCAACACAAAAGACGAATAATAAGCACACTCTATATGATTTGCTCAAGTTTATTTTAGAAAAGCTACTTATTTTCAGATGGCTGCTGTGTGTTTTCCAAAAAAGTATTCCGATTTTTAAGGCTCCAAATAGTTTCCTGGAGCCTACATTTTATGCAGTACAGCTCACACTGGTCATCACATGTCATCCTTTACTTTTGCTGATGAAATCCTTGACACATACAGTGTGCTCTTACTTGATATGAAGCTGATTGTGAGCTCTGGACTGCCTGGCTGCCACATAAAAATTGGTGGAAAAAGTGCCATGTTAACTTTGAGTTATTGATATTTGGTGACTGAAAAACACTTAAAAGGTTATATCTGGTGTTTACAGTACCTCAACCATTTTCATATTTGCCTATTTTACTTAAAGTAACAATTGAATGTGAACTCTAAAGATACTTAGACAAAGCTAATATAGGCTGTTACAACAGAAAATAAAATCTTAAAGGATATCGCCACCAATTTGATACATTACCGTATGTTTACAGGTCTAACAGTGCCATCATGCAGTAGTGAAATGTAGTAGAAAGCCTTTTCTAGGTGCAGAGGAACCTACAGTGATGTTAATCAGTGGGTATATTGCATCACTGGAGGCAGTTTATCAAATTACATGCGGCTTCCTCTGGGGCCACAAAACCTTATTCGCTGTATGTTAGATCCCTCCAAGACCTGCGAACACGCTTTAATGTGTAAAATTGGTGACGTTACTCTTTAAACTGTAACACTCTGTACTCTGTGAGACTGGTCATCTATTTTTATCGCCGTCTTTTCTTGTAGAAATAGCACAGTTTATGTTTAACAAGTCTGCCAACGCAGGGCCAAGTTTACACAGCAGTTCCATGAGGTTGAGCAAATGGGGGAAATAGCTGTTAATTAGGGTCATAACATCAAGTACATAAATGCTTTTCTCCACAGGGGCGCCCTCTGAGAGTGAACCCTCAGCAGCCGACTGACTCTAGCCCCATCCCACCACCTCCTAAATCAAAATCCCCCTCTGCCGAGGCCAGCAAGCAGGAGAACGAGGACATCCTGAATGCCATCCTTCCGCCCAGGTATGCGTCTTCCCATCTATGAAACACTGTTAAACCATACTCTCATTTAACTCAACGTCTGCCGTTAAAGGACATGGACAGAGGACGACCAGCTGTGGGTGCAACAAGTGTCCAGTGCACCTTGCACCAGAGCAGATGTTATTCACCTAGAGGAGCTGCTGGACACGAAGCTACAGCAAAGGCAGGCCAGGGTCACAGGAATCTGCCCCGTCCGCAGGGAGCTCTACTCCCAGTGCTTTGGTAAGGAGGAGGCTGGTGCTCACTGAGGACTATTAAGCTAGTTTTGTGATAAATACAGTAATATTTTTTATCCTATATTCCATTAAAGCCACATTTTGTAATTCACATCAACATCCCCCTAATTCTCCATTTCTTTAAGATGAGCTGATCCGACAGGTGACCATCAACTGTGCAGAGAGGGGTCTGCTGCTGTTGCGGGTCAGAGATGAGATTCAAATGACTATTGCCGCCTACCAGACACTGTATGAAAGCAGCGTGGCTTTCGGCATGAGGAAGGCACTGCAGGCCGAGCAGGGCAAGGCTGACATGGAGAAACATGTAAGGATTTTTTTTATTTTTGTGACACATGCACCCAAAAATCAGAATGGAGAGATTTCATTTGTCCCCCATCTAAAAGCTATCGATTGTACAGTTGCAGACTGTTTTTCAGTTCGGCATCCAGCAGAGAGCACCATTTCTCTTCAAGAGTTACTGTAAAATAAGGACCTGTAGCGCTCTTCATAACTGATTCTGCATCTAAGACAAACGTACAATTGTGTGTTCTTACTTATGTAGATTTCTGATCTGGAGGATGAAATACAAGAGCTAAAGAAGGAACTGAACGAACAGAGAGCGAGATGTGATGCTACTGAAAAGAGAGAAAAGGAAAAGCGACAGGTGGAGGAAAAGAAGCATGCCGAAGAGATTCAGTTCCTGAAGAGAACCAACCAGCAGCTCAAGGTGTCGTTTGTAACCACAGACCGAAGACAAATATCTTCGTTAGATTCAGCACCAATTGCAGCTGTGGTGCCCGTCTTAACATTTTATTTTGTCTTCCTTTTTCAGACCCAGCTCGAAGGGATCATTATGCCAAAGAAGTAACTACTGCAGAAAACTACTAAATTTGTCTTTTGTTTCCAAATGATATAAAGTAATGTAAACTGCATGAGAGTGTAATTAGCAAATATTTTATTGTTTTCCTAACAGCATGACATGACAAGTACAGTTCAGACAATTACTGTACATTTCTCTTGAACATCAAGAGCTCATTACACCTGTAAATGATGAATGAAATGTCATTCAGTTCTGGGTTGAAGGGAAAAGACGGTTCAAAAGGCAAGATGCAAACAGTCAAAGTAAAGTTAAGGCATCAGGTGGCCATTCCATAAAGACCCTTTAACCATTATTTAGATTCCATCTTTAATCAACTCCACATTTTCTGAAAAAAAATGTGGCCTTTCCGGCAAATTTAAATAAAGTTTTATTACATATGTCGTTTTGTTTTATGACTCCAGTCTAGTGCTTTGATCGTTTGGCCTTTTTGCCTTCTGTGGCGGGTGCTGGGGCCTTTCTGTTCTTGTTCTTGTTTTTCACATTGTGTGTTTCGTAATAGCGTGCACCGACTTTCTTCACCCTGTGAGCACGGTCCATCGCTCTTCTCTGTAGAGACAGATAGAGAGGAACAGAGAAAAAAAAATGATGAAATCTTCTGACAAAAAAAGACTACAGCTTTTTTTTTTTTTTTAACTCCATTCCTGTTAAATCAGTACGAATAGACATTAATCTGACTTGTCTACCAAGAGATATCTGTTTGATGTCAGAGAGAACAAACACTGCATACCTGTTTAGACGTCAGCCGGCGCGGCTGTGCTGACTCCTCGTCTTCAGCTTTCCTCTTCTTGCTCCTCTGGTTTGCAGCTTAATTCAAACAAAGATGAACAAATCTGATGTCAGCTCCTGGCTGGATCTCAAGGTCAACGTGACCTACCCAATTTGTATGGCTACAGGTGAAACACGTTTGACATTCAGCACCATAAAAAGTCATGAGGATATCATGCTGATGAACTACCTTTTTCCTGTGCTTGCTTTGCTGCTGCTGCTTCTTGTTTAGTCTTGATGTCCGTGAACGCTTTGTCCGAAAGAGCCTTAGGTATCCTGTCCAAAGAAGAATGAATGAACATTATTAACCAACAGAGCAAAAAGTTCCCTTCTGTTTGGATCTTCTGCAGCGAACAAGTTGTTAAATGAAGCTTAAAGTAACTCTAATATGGGTTCAAATTGGGCAAGAGGAGATACAGATTAAATATCACAATGACATGCAAAAGTTATGGAAGCGGGCTTCTGATCAGACGGTCAAACTGATGACTGCTAGTCTCAGGGGCTTAGAGGCTGGTTAGCATGGACCACCTAAAATGCATGGCATCTCTCTGCCTGACAACTTCATGTTACTTTAATGGATAAAAGAAATGAGGGCAATACACAAAACAAAGAAAATATGTGAGTGAGGTTTGGGTGAGAGAAGACGGACCGGATTGCAGAGAAGCGTTTGGATTTGGCCCGGTCCAGGAACTGCTTGTACTTGGAGATCTTCTCATCCAGCGCAC
This sequence comes from Sparus aurata, assembly GCF_900880675.1. Classification (NCBI taxonomy): domain Eukaryota; kingdom Metazoa; phylum Chordata; class Actinopteri; order Spariformes; family Sparidae; genus Sparus; species Sparus aurata. Next base: position 27,619,812 of record NC_044203.1, read on the forward strand.
GAATCACCTCGCGTGAACTCTTGCTGCCTTTCTCCTTGCCAGTCTGAGCTTCTGCGGGCTCGGATTCCACAGCCTCCGCATCGGCTGGTTCAACTTTGGTCTCGTCCTCCTCTTCACCCTCCTCTTCCTCACTGTCTTCTTCGTTATCAGAGCCAGAGAAGTCAGACATATCCAGGTCAGGCATCTCCACAGGCACCAAGTCTTCCTCGTTGAACTCCGGTGCCACATAAATCTTGCCAAAGTTCTGTCGCACATTAGCCAGAATCTTCTGGACCTGCTCTTTCTGCCTCTGCTGCTGCTGCTGCTCCCCATGTTCCTCTGAGACTGCATCCGGATTCTCTGGCTGTTCCTCTTTTGCAACTACCTCTGAGGGTCCTTCAACTGCCAATGTCTTCTTGTCCTAGAAAAGTTACAGAAACAAAACACAGAAGTTGCTGTAGAAAAGAAGTAATTTACTGACAAAACACAGGTGGAAAATCCAGTAAAGTCTCACCTCACGATCCCCCTCAGGTCCAGGGGGTTTCACAAAGAAGGGAATACGTCCTCTCTGCCAGTCATTCAACACCATTTTGGAGACAGTGGAGAGATCTGGCTCACCGCCCTGCACAATACCAAGAATATAATGCTCAAATCATATTCAAAACTACTACCTGACATACGCTTATACACGCTATTTAACTGAAACCAATTGTGAGTGCAGCACATAAAATTTGTAAATAAAAAACAGACTAGGTGTATTAAATATGGATTCGCTCTTTGACTATGTCAGAACAAAAAGACCGCTGCATACCACCCTCTTCAGGTGCGGTCAGAGACATTGCATCAGCTTTTCCTGGGTGGAAGCTGATAAAGATCTCTGTACCAAAATGTTGTACATTAAATATCTGACTGCAACTGCAGAGGACAGACTGGGGGAGTCTTTAGTTGTGATTTTGCTGGCCCGTGGTCTTCTTAGCGAGTCCATTTCAAGTTGTGTAAATGAGAGTAGTGGTCGTGTAATTTTACTCGGCTGTGCTTCATTGTTTTTTGTCATGTAATCAACCTGCCAGTTGAAAATTAGCCTGTATGGCTAAATCTGGCACATTTGCATGATAGAGTTTGCTGCTAATGTTAACTTATGTGCATGGTCCCTTTTTTAAATGAATAAACAAACAAACCTACAAATGTTTTGCTATTCTGGACTATATAAAATGGACAATTAACAGGCTGTGGTCTGTGTATAAAGCATGTACAGAAAACCCAACAAACGCTTTAACTGAAATGATAAACTCTGATAATTATGTGTTTGTTGACCATATTCTCAGCGTGTTATGAAATACATAACTGGTATAAAAACAAGCCGAAAAGGAAAGAGGACCTTCAGAAGTTTCCCAGTGCGCATCGCCAGCTTCTCAAGAAAGTCTTCAGCAGAGTTCCAAGTGGGAATGCGGTAGGTCTTCTGAATGTATTCAGGCTTGGCCCGCTCCAGCACGGCCCCAATGTGCTCCTCTGGGTTCTTGATCTTCTCCACTTGAACCTTTGTGAGGAAGGGCAAGAAAAAGGCGTGCAATTTAAAATACGAACCTGGAACCGTTCAGTTACGGGGACTTGCATGGGCCTAAATGTTAAGCCTCCGATCTGGGAAAGTGATCTGAAGGATCAGAATTAGAGCTGATCAAGGCATTTTTAAACACTCCGCCATTATTAACAGGAATCCACATCCAATTCTTTGTTTGTCGAACTGCAGGTAATTGAGCTGTCAAAAATGCCACATTAACAGTTGGTGGATTATCTTGAGTAACTGGGAGATTGTTTCTGGAAAGACACATTATTGCTTCAGATGCTCCTGTTTTTCATTGCTTTGAGGAGTACAAATGTATTTTCATTCACCTCGTGAATTGTGAGTTATATTTGGGATGGTACGAGAAGTATGAGGACAGATATCGCACATCCTTTGTACACAAAAGAAAAAAATCTAAGAGCTTCTTACCACTCCTTTCAAGACAATATCAGATTCACTGTCTTCTGAGGGGTAGACGACACCAGGACAGTCGATGAGGAAGATGCGCCTCATCAGAGTGATGTACTGCCATACCTGAAAAAGTAAGGAGATTGTAACAATCTGTTTGGTCCAATGATCTAAATTCGACAAATGTTAAATCTTGTATTTAACCATGCCATGATGAATCGAGCCAAGAACTGTGACGACAGTTCACTTTATTTTCTCATTACAACTTTTTTCTGCTTGATAAAAAACAAAATTCCACTCGTTCTCATTTTCCGTGAATAATCTACAAGAGATGCTTATTACATAATGTAGTCTTGTTTTAGTTTGTTATTGTCTTACAAGTGCATTTTATATGCAACTATTTGCTTATTTCAGCTTTTTTATTCATCCTTAGTCCTTTCAATTAAATTATAAAGTATTTGTGACATCTGAGTTTATGCCCCTGTAAATAACTTATAAATTAAAATAAATTATCTTGTGGCTGAATGGTGCTAAATAAAAAGGCTGGTGTAATCGGACTGAGGGATAAAGCAGGCCCTGCTTTGTTGTTTGATAAAATGCTCTTCCCTACAAATCAACCCCATTATTTCCGTGTGTGTGTGTGTGTGTGTGTGTGTGTGTGTGTGTGTGTGTGTGTGTGTGTGTGTGTGTGTATATATATATATATATATATATATATATATATATATATATATATATATATATATATACACACACACATATATACATATATACATACATATGTATATATGTGTATATATATATATATATATAGAGAGAGATAGATATTTTCAAACAACTTCTGCCTGCCATGATTGGTACAGACAGAGGCGCTGTAATGTAAATTTTCACACCAACATAACTGCACATCCATTCTAACTAAAGGAGGAGCGAGGTTCACAGCAGTGCTGCGGATCATGAGCTTATCTGGCAATCATCAAAGAGTGTTGAGTCTGTAGTGGGAATCAAAGACAAGGTGAGAAATAAAGGAGTGCTGGATACAGGCCCATCTGATTCATTTGATAGGTGTGCATAAAAATAAAAAAACCTTCCCTCTATTGCCATCTAAGTTCACAGCTTTGGCAAGCACGGAAAAGGGAAAGATATTTTCCCTTTCTTTCCCCTTGACCCTGCTGTGGACATTGGGGTTTCCAAACACTTATTCTTTTCCAAACAGGATAAACAGCCGCACAGAGAGGAAATTAAAGATAAAATTGGTTGTTGTTCTTTCTCTTGACCCAGTCTCCACTTAGATTTTCATTCATATCGTTAAGAACACAGAGCCGACTACTTCTGTTGTTGCAGCTATCAGCAATTACCAACTTAAGAAGAGGACTAGGCCTGTTTTCACCTCAGCTCACCTCCTCGCTCCACCAAAGCGTAGTGTTTGTCTATTAGTAGCCACATCTTTTCTTTACACATTTAATATTATAGTCTTTTACACTGTCTTTACTATAAATGTCTATCATCATGTATGTATATGAGTTCAGATGAATAAATTAAAGGTTTTATTTTATTTATTTGCATTGTTGTAAAGACACTTGAACCTTACCTTTGTTTCTCCAGCGAGGGGGGCCACATTGCAGACCTTCTTGGACCGCAGGGTGTTTATGACTGAGCTTTTTCCCACATTAGGGTAGCCAATAAAACCAACACTTATCTGTTTCTTGTCTGTGTGAAGCTGTGGGAAACAAAAAATAAAGTCAGACCATTATGTTTCCTAAACAACAGCCTCAGTCTGTCATCAGTTCATTGGAAGTAATTTTAGATGGGGCTCTTGTTGCCATTAGCAATAAGAAAAAGTCAACTTGTCATCAATCCAGAACAATAATGTAGTTGTTCAAAACTCATACCAAAGGATGTCTGAAAAAGGTTTTTTTTATGTAAACAAGACAATCAAGAAGATCTAGAACCTTTTAAAACAAGAGATATGTCTACCATTTATTTGTGTCCCAGGAGGTAAACTCTGAAGGCTGTTTTGGATCAGGATTTCCACCTAGTTATCTCCAGACTTTTGGACGAATGTAGTCCAACAGCGAAAACATTTACAAGGAAAATAACAGGGAAGCATTTCTGTGTCTTTCTCATAAAAGCCTCTTTAAATCATAATATTAAATCTAACAAGAACATTCCATTTTATTATCAAACCCTTTTGATTTCTTGATATATCAGATCGCTCAAGTCCCGTGCTTTCACAAACACGCACTATTCCACAGCCACTACGTAACATTGCATGTTACTGCAGGTCTGGGGTGGGTGATAAAGACAAATCCTTTTATCACGGTTAAGGTAACTTTATGTGGGCTGAGAGTTATTTGTAATAATATGGTAATCATTTTCTGAAATATGATTAAGGAACTCTTGTTAAAAGAGTTGTTTGACTAGTCGAGAGAATATCTGACAAATAATGTCTGACATGTATATATATTATTCATCCTTTGTTTTATTTAGTTATTCAAAGATCTATATGTATTTAGCAGAGTTGGAAAGGTATTCTGCTTTCTTTAAAACAAAGAAACAGGCAGTTTTGATATAAACATCACGTTTACTAACAAAATGTTTTTCTGATCTTAAAAATGTCCTGGTTTCTAAAACAAAGTTTATTGTGATATATCAAAATCTACATAATTAATGACAATGTATAAACTATTTCAATCCACAGACTCTATGGTTTGCTTTTGAACAGGGCAAAAATAATGAGGACTAAAGGGAACTGAACTGAACTGAAAGGAAACACCAAAACCCTAAACTATATCTGGTACTTTGGATTTTCATACATAAATCTATAAATCTTTTATATGAGTAAATAGTACACTCATAAATAAGAGCGTGTGCAATTCTAAAATCCAATTTATAAAGCAAAAAATAGCTCTGTTCCATATAAAAGACTGGATAATAAGCTAGAGGAAATAAAGGCAAACAGCTGTGGTATTGGTAATTGTTCAGTAAATGATTTAGGCTCAAGACAAATAAAACATATTGAATTTGAGGTAAGTTCTTACCTTGCCAAACTGCCTGAGCAGTTGGATGAGGGAGCCTTTACCAAACGAGTTGGTGAGGCTGGCATGGAAAGCCAGAGTGGGGTACTCTTGTGACAAAACAGCTACCCACCGTTTCTGGTTCAAAATTGTGTGGAGATAAAGAGTCAGTCACATTATTTAATACTAGGAGACGCTGAACTGAAGATGAACATGTTGTAAATGTCTTACCGTGACCCAGGCAGGGATGAGGTCACACTTATTAAGAACAAAGATCAGATGTTTCCAGGATTTCTCCTTTTTCAGATACGACTCTATGCTCTTGGAGCGCGTTCCCATGGGATCACGAGCATCCAGGACTTGGATGATGACATCAGATGAGTCAATCACCTATTACAACAAAACAGTCAGGAATGAAGAATGATCCTATAAAATTTAGTGGTAACAACTCTTCGTTAGCATAATGCACAAGACTTAGAGGAGGTTGAAAACGATACCTTGTAAAGTTCCCCCCAGATCCTCTTCGACTGACCCTTTTTGAAGATTTCCTCACGGACTTCCACCCTGTTGCAAAATGAGAATGAAATAAGAACCTTTAAACATTAAAATGTAGAAATATAGAAATTTAGCATTCTCCTGCCCAGTTCTAGTAGCCAGTACAGCCAGGAATGTAGATTGCTGATAGCATCTTCTGCAGGTCTTACCTGACCCCGGTGTCCTCAGTCATCAGGTCTCTGTCGTTGTCTGCATTGTAGCTCTCAGCCGAGGCTTCAGCCTGTTCTACGAGGTCTTTCATATCCCCCACCATGAGACTGGGCCTCTTCCGCTGAGCCTTGGGCCCAAACGTGGTCTCAAAACCCTCCGTGTCTAGAATATGCACCTTGGAGTTCTGCCAGTGTAGGAAACAGAAGGAAAAACATTAGACCTGCAGTTCTGACAAGTGATTTCTAGAGTTCTTTGAGTCAGGTTTTCACTGAACTTGTGTTTTCCTAAACAGTACACAGATCAGCCACAACAGTAAAACCAAATCCAGGTGATTGCAAAAACACTGACCATCTCTTTACAATGCAATCTTATGCTGGAAAAACTTAGGTCCTGGCATTCATGTAAATGCCACTTTTGAATATATTTTCTTCCTACCGTTTTCAATTGAGTCAACTGAGTTGAACAAAACGGATTAGCAGATTATCACATTCTGTTTTATTTATGTCCTACACAGCATCCCAACTATTTTAGATTTAAAAAAAAAAAAGCAACTGAAACAGACCCAGTAATATGTTGGAGGAGTATGAAAAGAGTTGGATGTTATTAGGAATCATATTGGCATTGGGTAGAAAAGCCTGGCAGATTACAACTCTCCAATGCCAAACACAGCGCAGGTACACCCAAGGTCACACTGGGGCTGATTGAGAATTGAATGAGGATTAAAGTAAGGCCTCATGTTCCATCTCAGCTCATAAAATCTCAAGAAACAAGATAGTGAGGATACCAGATGCATGATACCCATCTGCACGGGATGATATAAACCAGGAAAAACTTTCAATAGCTTTATAAGGCTAAAAGGTTAATATACTCAAAACATTTTTTATGTATGGTAATAAACAATACACATGCCCTCGAGCGAGCAGAGGGCCATCATATAGACAACACAGGACAAAGTACAGTAAAAAATGGTTAATACCCTTTATACTCACATGGGCTTTGACTCTATCATGCAAGAGGGACATGGGGAGTTTGCTTCGTTTCATCACCACACGATATGGATCCTTTTGTACTGCTCCCATCTCTTCTTGGAACTTCTGGAGGGACGACTGCTTGATCACACGGGTATTTGCTGAAAAGCAAAATATGTAGATGCAAAGTGTGACTGGTTTAGTGTAGAGTTCCCATTTTTGACACATGTGTAATAAGTCCTCGTTGTTGTTATTAATGCTAGATGCAGTTTTTTTTAAGTATATCTACTTGTTAGACTTTGGCTATGCGTTGTATTGTGTATGATTGTGCATGTGAAAATAAATGTTGATTTTACTTGAATTTGACTCTCCCATAAGGTTGTCACATTCTATTCAAGATTCAAACAGCCGTTCATATGTGGGCAAAGAATACATATTTGATTTTCAAGTTTAAAGGCTCCCTTTGTTAACATAAAACATGAAAACTATTGAGTTGCGTGGCTAGGCTTGAAACTAAACATTTGATAAGTGCGCACTTGACACCATACATGGGTAAATCATGGATGAAGTTAGAGGTGTTTGCTGACTTTGTCTAATGAATCTGCCCTAAATTATCATGAGCTTCTACTCAATTAGGGAGGACTGACAACAACTTTTAAGTTCGACTTCTAAGTTTTAATTTGCTTAACGTTTTAATGAAGGTGGCAGGAGTGTTAAAAACGCAAACAAAATTAAGTTAATCCACTTCTTCAGTGGCGTCTCACATATCATCAAACTTAAAGCCTTCATCTATCATTCACAAAGAAGAAGCAGCAGCAGCAAGTACTTCAAAAATGACCTGCAATGTTCCCAAAAGTGCCAGCCTCTTAAAGTCAATGTTCCTGTTTTTCTGAGCATTAAGGCACCTTCCGAGTAATGTAGTGTCCCTCTCGAAAAACAGACAATATACTGACAGCTATCACAGCAGACTATAACATAGACGACATATACAAAGCACAGGACGTGTACTCACCAAACCATTTGATGTTGGGTTCAACTCTGGCTACGGTCCCTGGAGCCACTGTGGACTGGTACTGTAAAGGTTTGACGACTTTTCCACGGTTATTACTGGGAACAGAAGATCAGTGTCACAATTTGTTATATTTCAGCGCCTCTTCGAAAAATCGGTGGTGCACAAGAATAATGTAAATGTTGATCATGAATTACCATCTCTGCTTCTGCCTGTACATATTCAGACGGTTGATAGTGGCTCGGTCCCTCATGTGGGAGCCACCAGCACCTTTCGGCCGATCTGTGAAATACATGTACAGTTACTTAACTGATTAACAACACACAGCTGTTATGAGATTATAACAGCTTTTCAAAAGTAGTTAATCTTTTGTATTCTTTAAATTTTTTCCTTTATTTTCACATCACAGCGACAGTCACACAATCATCTTTTGATATATACTTTTACAGAGTTTTTCTTTTACAATGAAGAAATAAAAATAAACATAGAATATGGGGTGTAGGGATGTAAATGATTATTCATTAAATCATTTTGTGTAGTATCAATCAAATTATTTGATGTTTACTTTCTCTGTTCTTTCAACTGTTACTGATTCAGCATAGATCATGTTATGTTTCCTTAAATTTATGTTCCTGAAGCTTCATAGAAAGGTAATCATTTCCTTTACAGAAATTTCATGAATGATATCAAACCAGTTCTCTATGAGGCAACTTTTAAAGCTGTTTTAATACACATTGCGTACCTAATTTAAGGTGGCAGCTGTTTCAAGACATTAGGAACATTTAGTGTAAACACTGCCAAAAGGCACAGGCTCTTCCCTTAAAAGTTAAATACTTAAGTGTCAAATGTAAAAGGCCTGATGCTAAAGGCAGTGTTAAAGCAGTTTCGCTGGCAAATTTCTATTAAATATATGTAACCCATGGTTTTATGTTTTATTTTGGCACACTACACTCTTAATGTTAATAACTGGTATAACTCAGCACAGTAAAATAGCCCTGACGTGTCTTTTCCACAGCTTTAAATCACCAAGCTAGCAACAATTAGCATTAGCTGTAAACAACCAGTATGGCTAATGGGGGGTTAGCTCACCAGGGTTGCTGCTGGACGCCGAGGGGTTTATCGACATTTTCCCCTTAAACCGTGGCTTCACCATTTTGACCGCTTAGTCGGCAAAGCCTTCCCCGGAGAAATAAAAATTCAAGACCACACGAAGTACTCTGAAAGCTGAAGTTAAGTTGCTGTTTTCCCCTTCAGCTCGATACTGTACACCGTGCACGTGTAGACACGGTGAAGCAGGAAGGACGTCATCGAAGGAGCGACAGCGGCGTGAGCCAATCAGAGAGCTCCCGTGGGTGCACTAGCACTGGGGTTGTAATAATTGCAGATGTATGACATATACTGTATATGGTAAGTTTATAAATCTATTTAGGTATCTTTATAAAAATGAATGTGAAATTAAAGTATTTACATTTAAGAAGGGCTATGCTTAGTTTTCATTCTGAAATTAACTCTATATGTGCAGTAAATGTATTAATTAGCCTAAAAACAGGCCTTGGTGTGTAAAAGTAGTTTCAGAAAAAGGTAATAATCAAGCAGCTGTCACACTGAAAACCTGACAAGTTGGGGAAAATTATTCAACAGACTCTCAAGCTCAATTCTTCACAAAAATGTTTAATTGCTATACTGTTTTTTTCCCAGAAGAGGGTGCAACACAGTTTCTATTAGGGTTTTGCCATATGCCAACATGCCCTGCTGAATATCCATGCTCTGCCACAGCCCTTCATTACCTGACTAGCTCCTGTCTGCAATTTGAAGTGAATAATAAGGTTCAGAGGAGGCATACGGCTTGAAAGGGAAATGTGTTTTGCATGTTAAAGGATGCCTGGTGGGTGAATAAATGTGTTTAGTCTAAAATAAAGAAATGGAATTCAGGGCTGTGGCGGGGACTTAAGCAATACTGAGGTCATGAGTTCAAGTTTCCCCAGTTCACCGAACAGTCTGTAGAATGTTTTTAATCCTTAGGGTTTTTTTTTATTTGTTTACTTAGCTGTTTAATTATATGTTATCTAAAAAAAAAATAATAATAATAATAAAAATCCAAACATGAAGCTGTAAATGCTGATTCAAAACACCACACTTCAAGTAATACAATTGTAGTGGGCAAATACTCCATCTTTTATTTTTTGATGTCAAGGTCATGGACTCAGTGTTTTGAACGGTGGCTACAGCCATGCTTTTATTAAAATGAAATATAGTCTGATCAAAGAGGTGCAAGCAGTTTAATGCTGTTGTTTTAAATTCATTTTTAAAGGATTCGGAAAGATTCATCGCTGAGGTGACGTGTAAAAGAAAGAAGAAATACTACCAAGACAATATGATTTTCATTAACAGAGAACTGATACAGGCTTTCAGAAGGGCTATTTGACATTGACATGTATGACAGGCCAAGTTTGGCTGGTTGTGATGATGCTGCCTTCACAGTGTGTACGGTATGTTACACAAGTGTGGCCCAGTGCCAAGGTAGGCAAGTTCGTAGAGACTCCGGTTTGGAGAGGCGCCATCCAGTATTCAGTTTATACAGCAGGGAGACCGAGGAATGTTCTCTGTTCATTTTCATACGGATGAAATTGGAACTGAGTGCATCAGCAATCCACAGCGATAAATGATTTTTTAGAAATATCAGAAATCAGAGAGTAGATTTTAATTTTTTTCTAAGGAGAAATCCAAGCAGACGAAACAAAAAGAAGCGGTTCAGATTTAACCTCGGCATTTCTTCCATTTTAAGATTTCAAATCTACAGTATAAAAGTCAATCTTACAAAGCACATTTATGCAACGCTCCCGTGTCGCTTTTATTTTAAGCCAAATTCATTTAAACCCAAATTGCCACGGTTGTATTTTCAGATGGAGGTTGTGGTTCCTCCCAAATCTTCGCCATCTTTACCATTAAATGTGGCCATTTTCAATCTCATGCCTAAACACAACCTTCAGGTTTGGCAAGAAGATGAGGTTACTGTTGCCCTGAACAAAAGTTACTTTCCCCTCATAAAAAAAAGCCACCAGTTAACCTCTTCAATTAGAAGAAGCACTAAACATAGTTTACAGTATGTAGTCTCAGTTATTCTGTCATCGGCATGAATATGGGGTATATTTTGTCTGTCCTCACTGCTCTATTCAGCGGTTGTGCGTTTTGCAGCTGCTGAACCAACAGGTTGGCTGAACTTCATGTGACCTTGATTTGCATGAAAGCGTTTAGTTAGGCAAGAAGAAAAACTAATTGATTGGACAAGCATTAATCAAAATTTGCATGCAGGAATGCAACAAGACAAGGATATACCATCCGTCTGCCATCTGTGACAGATGACCACAATTTATGATTGATGCCCTCAGCAGACGTAAGAAAAACACCAGAGTTAAGCAAGGCTTACAAGCAATTTTAAACCAATAAAACTCATGACAGGGTACATTAGCTGCTTTCACCAATAGAAAAACTAGCTAACTTGCATGCCAGAATATAGAAAATCCAGTTATATTGGCACCATGGAATCGCCTGCTCGAGCAATAATACTTCTTTACCACTCATGCAGGTTTATTCATCGGGTATCAGCAGTCAGCTACTCTGTTGCTTCTCATACGGACATAAAAAACAGCTTTAAATTAAACCACGAGCAGAGCAGTTTTATATTACTGCACACTATTTTGTTATATGCTAGATTTTACAGACCCATATAACAGGAAAATGGGTGAAAAAAAAGAGCAGCTCCATTTTCTTTGGCCTCCCATCAGGGTGCTAGAGTAAGAACACTTGACAGATGATGTGAAAATATCCCCCCGGTGCCTCTACTCTTTGGTCTTCTAGCTGTGGAGCATGGCAGGTAGAGCTTGTTTATTTCTGTCTAACTATATGGAGTGCCAACCGCTGGAGTCACAGCATCCATCTCTCAGGCAGATATTCATTCAGCTAATCAGTCTCTGCAGTTTGTGACTGACAGCTCGGGAGTTTGTAGGGAGTGGGGCTTCAGCAGTGAGCTCCAGAACACCTGCGTTTAATAAGGTTATGACAGAGCCTCGCACAGATTGATACTTCAGTCACAGCATGAGATTTCACGTATTCAGCTAAAGAGGCTCATTCCAAAGTAAAATAAATGATGAGACGTCTGCTGCTCGAAAAACTGACACATTCTTTCAAAGTGAATAATGGCATAAAAAGCATCAAAGGGAGAGAAGATGTTCTAACTTTAAAAACGGGAATAGAAACTACAATAACACCTGTTGAACAGTGTGTTATCAAAATAAGAAATAGATTTATTGAATGATTTTCCTCCTAAGATTCTCCTGAGGATATTTGTTACTTTAATATTGTTCGCCTGATATAAAACAATTCTTGTAAAACGTTCCGTAAGAATTTGGAGGAGGAAATAAAAATACACAAAACAATAAAGTGGGCTTAAAAAGGGATTTGTTTAATGGAAAACAGTGAGAATGTAACAAGCTGACAACAGAAACAAATTTACAGTGACTTGTAAAAACCACACCGTCATCATAAACAATACAATTAAGCTATTACTTCCTCTGCTCGGAAAGGCCGTGATACACTGAGGCAGGAATTATAAACATTTGCTTTTTTGCACCCCCACATCCCACGTTCATGTGGTGATAAATACCAGATGCAGAGGATTTCAGTGGGTAAAGGTGCTCGAGCTTTCTCTTTTGTTATCTACTATACACACTGGGATGAGAATAAGTAAAATGCGGTTAGTGTGACAGATGCTTTCTTCTCCAGACGGTCCCCCAGCATTGAAGCTCCTCATAACTGTTCATGTGAATGTGTGCATTTGTGGATAATATTTCAGCCTGGCTCGCTTGCCGAGTCTCTGCTTTGAGTCAAATTTGGAACACCGGCTAGATGACGGAGCACAGCCTCCAGCTGGCCTGACTAAACAAAAAGAGAAAAATTGACGAGGGCCCGAAGGTCGCTCCTCCTTATAGCCCCGCTGTCGACGGCGTTGGCAACAGAAAGCCAACATTTCTGCAGAGAGCACTTCGTGGCTTATCTGGAGGGCTACCGAAGGGCTGACGGTCACTGCTCTGTCATTAGCTGTTACGTGAATTTTTCCTGTAATGAGACAGGAGGCACCGATGCAGGAAGGGCGTGATAATGCAGAATATTATCATGAGTTTTCATCCCAGGTGGAAACAGAAATGTACACCCATGAGAAGAGCTTTGTGAGGCTGCTCTTACACTGTGAAATCTGACAAAGTGTCTTTACTTCACAAAATGACCAAGTAAAGACAAATACATCTAAGTTGTTCAAACTTTTTAAGCTCATACAACTTAAATGTAATAGTTTACTTAAAAAAAAAATCAGGAATTGCCAAGGAAAGTCAACCTTACAGTCTGTGCACAACTGTGCTGCTAATGTCCGCATTCTAACATCCTGATTGCATCAATTCTCGTACACAGCTATTAACAAATTTCAGGTTTACCATTGTGCAAATGATCAGTGCTAACATTTGCTAATTAGCACTTGACACAAAGCACAGGCCAGGCTGATGGAAGTGTCATTAGTTTTGCAAGTATTCAGTCGTGAACCGAAGTATTGGACAAGCATAAATTTTGACTTGATGACACTGGCTGGGGAATTTTGGGGGACAACTAGAGGGAGAGAAGAAACAGCATGTAGCTGCAGTCACAGAAAAGTTCATGCACATTTTACTTAAGTCTGCCCTAAAGTGTGTAAGATCAGATAAGCTCAGTTTTCAGAGGATTAATAATAGTTACTAAGAGGCTGTCTGTTGTTTTTTTGCCACAGAAAGAAAAAAAAAATAAAGTCTCTGTTATAAAATAGTATGCAGCGAGTTGGTCTGCATTGTGAAAAGCTACGACTAAGCTTGCTGCCATGCATAATGTAAAACCAGGCATCTCGTGACTATGGTTCAGAGCCGCGGCTCTGGAAAGGTAACATATTCAGCCATGTTAATCAGTGGATCAGATGACTGATGGAGGAACATTTTGTTTTCTTTTGTGATTTTATTTTGCTCGAAGTGCAAAACATGACCAGCAGAAACGCTGGAACTCTTCCTGCGCCTGCAGGCTGTTAATTACCCAACATAGCCCCGACTCAGTTGAAGCGCAGTTTCCTCACAAGAGGATGTCATCAAATAAAGGCACTAAACAAAGGCTACAATTCATCCTGAGGAGACAGAAGGTCTGTACCAAATGTCATGGAAATCCATCTATTAGTCCTCAAAATGGCCACATCTTACTAAAGCCTTAGGAGACCTGTGATCTTTCCAAAATTTCATGAAAATCCATCTTATAGTGAAAAGAACAATTCTGAATGATTAGAGACTATCAGAGACTAAAGATGAAAAAAATTAACCACTATCTGTGGATAATATATAAACCATCTCACAACATCCTATCGGAATTTCCCGACATTAAATGCTCCAAATTTGATTTGATCTATTTTAATGTAATTATTTTATTTTTGAATTGAGGATCTGAAGACATTTTGAAATATTAATGTCCTTTTTACACATCTCTTGGGTCCATGACGCCACTTTCTCGCATCTCGAAAGCACTGAAGAGAGCGACAAACTCAAGCCAGGAGCTCCTGTCTTCACATAGAGCCGCACCTCATTTATATATAGAGATATTATTGCCAGTTTTAAGAGGGGATCAGACAGATTTGAAACTACAGAGAGGCAAAACAGGGAATGATGAGAAGAGAGAGGCATGAATCATGAAACAAATTAAAAAACAATCGTGGAAAAACCCAGCTGGAGATGAACTGATGGATTATGTTGTTTTTCGAGAGAATATGTTTCGCTAATGCATAATATCTTCTGTGTTTATTTTCACCAAAGCTAAATCTTCCACTTATTTCGTTCACAGCTCGTCATGGCCACAAGTTTCACACCACATATATTATAGGATAATCTGTTGGCAAGGACCTCTGGGAGGCGTTCTCGGAGCCCTCTAATGAACAGTGTTTATGAGTGCTAATCTGTGGCATGTAAACCACCATTTGTGGTTGAGATAAGCCACAATAAGGTGAGAATTTACTGTGGCCTGCACACTCACTAAACTTGGCTCACAGGTCAGTTTCCACTTGTATAATCAGTGACCTTTAGTTTGAGTCGTAATATAAATTAGGCCAAAATATTTACTGTGTCACTGAGACATTTCTTTTTACAATTTGTTTACCATTTTTCAAGTGGAAATTTTCTCACTTGGTGGGAATTCATGCATAATCACTTCATTAGTCATCATTAAAATGCAACTCTGATATTAGTAAGAAGCAAAAAAGACACTGCCCTGCCAACCCCTCTGCTAGACCTCCAGGAGAGGGCAATAACTGAACGGGGTTTATGGAAATGTGTGGTTTTACAAGAAGTCATTTGGTTACCTGAAACATTTTTTTCACTTTTGGTTAGTATTTTGCCTGATAAGATGGATATCTCTTGAGAAACATGTGGAAACTATTACAGGGAAACTAGGAAATAGGCCCAAAAGGCCTAAATAACCACTATTTCAAGGGATTTTCATGGAACAACGTCTTAATGTTTTTCATGGCAGAGCATCAAGGAAGAGTTCTCCCACACTCTTAGACAAGAGAAAATGAAGCCTGTCTGTCTTTGTGGTGTCTAACATAATCTTGTCTTTTTCTTGTGGCCTAAATTGTCAAATAAAATACACTGTTAGAGGCATGGATGCACGTTATCCCATGCTGTCTCACTGGACAATAAAAGTATTATCTTGTGATAGGAAAATGAAGTGTCAACAGCTTCTCTGGTACTAAATACTAATCTTAAATGACTACCAGCAATCTTGATGTATCAGACCTGTTTGGTTGCCTCTCGATCACTTGCTCAAAGAAGCTGGCAGCAGGTCTGGCTCTAGTTCATCCAAGACAAACACACTTCTCTCACTCCAAAGTCCAAAGACGAGCTGCAATGGAGTTCAGGCCCCTCATTGCACCACGTCTGTGCATCTGGTCCGCAGCACCAGCTTCCCCCTGCCAACGCAGGGTGTTCGTGCAAACAAAGATTGGACCTCTACTACACTTTGAGTGTCAGTAACTGGACCGTGTGTTCGCCCTTGATGTAAACTTGAAGGGTCAGCTAAAAGTAGGAGTTGCATGGCAAGTTTCAGGGGGGCTGTGTGCCATACTGCTCCTTGCCAACAATTTTCTCCACTTCAATCGAAATAGTGTTCACCGGAGGTGGGCACCAACACCCCACTCTCCTCTCTCTGCTTGTTTTTCTGTGCCTCATCAAGGCAGCTTGTCTCTAACATTTATCTGCTGCCCTTTCAATTAGATAAGGACAACAGAGAAGCCTAGTTGGACGGAGGTCTGTGTCACCTCAAGGCTATGGTTGCCACTGCTGAGGTCATGCCATGAAAGGGAAATGGAGCACTACTGTTTCCCCTGAGCACTCCGAAACACTAGCGATTACACTGACCGATCTGTCCAAGAAAACGTGGTTGGTGAGGATCAAAGACAGCCTGGAGACCACCTGGAACTCCTCTTGGCAGTAGACTTGGCCTGTAGAAGGATGAGAGGCTCTGGGAAAAGGCGCAGAATGACTGTGCCTCTCGTTCCCATCCTGATCTTCGTGAGAACACAGGCTCTTTGAGTGAGGAACCTCCTTTGCTTCCAATGTGAAGCTTCACATTCAAATATAATATATCCTTGGCTTCAGTCTGGGCTGAATGGGTGGGTCGCCATCGACAAACAATTGATCTCTTTGGCCTAAGCGTCCTGGTAGGTCTTCCTGGACCCCCATGAAAGCTGGATACATTAGTTTGGACCTGGCACAGAAAGGGCAAAAGACAAATTGCAACCATATATTACACCAATGTCCAAAAGCTCAAAGATGTCTGATGTAATAATTAAAACAAGATTGGCTTTCTTCTCAAATGTCTTTTTTTGTCATTTTCATGTTGAGCAACAACAGTTTTAGTACACAGTCAGCCCACAGATCACACCAATATTACAAATGTACATCTACTTGAATCAAATTACATAAAGAATAATTGCATTTCAATATTTCTGCACTCAAGCAATTTGGTCTAAGTGCATTACATGCTGTGAAAGCGAAGAAGTATGGAAAAATACTGCAAATCACAGAGGGACGTAACAAGAGTAAGTAAAATGTTGGACCATTTAGCTCCTAAATTCCTATCTATGGGCCAGTAGTGTGGTTTGGCGGACACATTACCCCTCTTTCTACCCTATGACAAACACACCCAAATGTGTACTCAGAGCAAGAGAATCGCAGGACGGAACTGTGTAAATGGCCGTGTTCAACTCTTCACATACAAGCTGCACATTGGGGGTGGGGGAGAAAGAATGGGAATGGGATACAAAAAGTGTTCCTAGCGGTCTGAAAATATGTCTACACACAAATTGATATTCCATTCTCACAGGCAATATTTTGTACATATGTCAGTGGCGTACATAGTCTTTACATGACCATGAAGAATCCATTTTGTGCGCTTTGTTAAGGCCATACCAAACGGTTAAACAACACACTGATTGCATTGTGTTGCGGTTTTGGTGCTTTCTCTGCTCAGCATTTTTCTGAGCAAGTCAATAAAAAAGCGTGGTGGCGGGTTCAGTGATCTACAGAGGTGGGAAGTAATGAAGTGCAAATACTTTCAGGTATCTGTACTTTACTTTAGTTTTGCATTTTTTTTTTTATTTGTACACCATCTCACGCAGCCTTCCCACCATCTCAAGACTGATTTAAAACCTATCAGTGCATCACGCATGGTATAAATAGCAAGATAAAATGACGTAACAAGATGGAAACAGACGGAGAGGGAAACTCGAATGGGTAGAAAAATACATATTTTCTTCGTCTTCTGCCTGGATTTTCTTATTCTCTTGGATTCTTGCTGTGCTTGGGACACTTTACAAAGCCAAATTGTCAGAATTTGATGGCCTTAGGAATGCAAATCAACAACAAACTATCTTCCTGGGGCATTAACAAACAGCTCGGACAATTCCTACTGACTCTATCTTTAACAGTTTTTGAATATTAATATGACACGAGGGAAACTTTTTACTTACTTTTATACTTTGAGTACATTTCCAAGCCTGTACTTTCTTACTCTGACCTGAGTAAAGAAGTTGAATCAGTACTTCTACTTTTACCAGCGTCATTTGTTTCACACAGGTATGTGTACTTCTACTTGAATACAGAACATGTGGACTTTTGCCACCTCTGGTGATTTATAAAGGCGACCTTCTTGGACCCTGCAAGGAGTCAGTCTCCACAAACTCCGAATAAAAGTGAGATTGCGCAAATCTAATGATCTTGCTTGCTCCGGTTTCCATTGCGTTCATCCGTGACATTGCAGCAGATAGCGAACTAGGTTTCAGTAACTAAACGCCCATAAATGCTTAATATCATCACGAGATACCGATGGAAAAAGACTTGGAATGTTTGTTTCCACCAGCTCGGGTTTTTAAATGATCTGTGTCCCACGTTAATCCTAGATGTGATTGTTTCCCAACCATGTGTCCTTGGCAAACAATACAGTGTCACTACGGTTCAAATGCTACCTTTTAAGGAGAGAGTTTAGAATGAGACAAGACAAGAAAAAGCAGCAAGACTTTATTGGCGCCCTTTTACATAGCTCTAAGACATGTTTACCAAAGTGCTGTCATGATCCCGCTAACCATGATGCTGTTGTTCTGGCTTCAAAGGTGATCATAGAAACAGGATCATACACTCAAACTCCATGTTTGTGTTTTCTCTTGTGACTCTTCTTACAGCTGATCAAATAACACGATTCATTGGAGAGGGATTTGTTCCCCCTCCGGCACCCCCAAAGTACTCGGGACTCTTTGACCTCCTCCTGGTCCGCTTGGCCACATGTCACTTTATGGGCTGGGTAACAAACTAAAGACCAAATTTGGACTGAAGTCTAAAAGATACAAAGGCACCGAGGTCTGTCGATAAGCAGTGAAGCTGGTCAAGTTTGTCTTTTGGAACTATGAACCATTGGAGGCATTGCATCTTGTGTAAGGCTGACATGGCTCTCTCAGTAGAGATACGTGTGTGTTTTGCTTTCTGAATCCACAAGGAATTAATTCACTCACAGAGACATTGTTGTAAATTGAATTTTACACTTTGCCACAAAGGAATTCGTATAAAATGTCTTCAAATGGTTCAGAACGCTGCAGCTAGGATCTTAACTGAAACCAGAAAATTTGACCATATTTCACCAACTAGCTAGCTCCAGACTTTAAGGGCCCCCGGATCCATGACGGATCAGACTTCAAGGTGCTTCTGATGATAATGTAAAATTGTCAAGGGGCTAGCCCCTACTCATCTTTCTGATCTCATTAAAACTGAAGCCCCATCTCGTGCATTAAGTTGTTAAAAAACAGGGCTTCCAGTTAGCTGGCTGCGTGGCCTTTTCCTGCCGTTAGCCCTTTTCTCTGGGAATGTTATCCCTGCTGACATCAGACAGTCTGAGGCCTGTAAATCCAAGCTGAAACATCAGCTTTTAGCTTTAACTTTCAATTATTCTTCAGGCCTTGTACCTGTTATCACTTTCCTTCCTGCTGGTCGGTCTCAGCCAATGAGAACTCAACTGACAGACCAAAGAGTTCTTGATATCAACCGCATCCAACAACATGCTGCTTTTGTTTCTGTGCCCTAAAAACTGCTAAGCTGTGAATACCCCTTCCTCTCCCTCTCTTCCTCCCTTCCTCTTCCCCCCTCTCTCCCCAACCTCTCCTCCATCTCCTCTCTTCTCAGGTTTTCTGTGCTGTCGGCCTTTCTTGGATCCCTCTCTCACCTGGCTGTCAGTGGCTCGTCCACTCATTGATCTTGGTCCTCGTCCCAGAGGAGATTCAGCCTCTCCCCTTTTTCTGCATTTCTTTTTATAGTTTGCATGTTATCACAGTGTTCTCTGTTCGTATCTCCTCTGTGCCCGTGGTATTGAGCTCCTCTGGGTTTTTGTGGCCTGTAAGTTCACAGGACCAGCATTTTTAGGCTCAATCCCATTTCCAACTTTTACAACTACTCCTCGAGTTCCCCCCTGACCCTCAGAACAGAGTGACAAGTGGTAGTTGTTTGAATCTCCCCTATGAAATGAAACAACCCTTTAAGACCCTCAGACGTCATCAGCTGTTGTCACTGGCAGATATGTAAACAGACACGACTGAACATTTCCAGTATGCTGTCTTCAGCTGCTCTGGTTTCTCCTGCTGTTGCGGTTCACAACACCACTCACCATATTTCTGACATTTTCTGAACTTCAAGTCATCAGTTAAAAAAGGACACTGCCTCATAACCTGGTTACTAATGTTAGCAGTTCTAGGCTCACATTAGCGGTCTGCACAGGAACATTTGGGACTGTCACAAACAAATCAAATAAAAAGGACCATATTACATTGAAACGACAGAGTTTTCATGGCTGTTCATCAGCGTTGCTTCTGAACAACCTCAGTTTGAAGGGCCGTGTAGCCTTCACACTTAAAGCCCTGTCCCATCAAGAACTGGGACAACCTGCCCCCAGGCATGAACACACAAAACAGAGGGGTGTATTGGAATTGGGCCTTAGACTTCTATATAATAGCAGCATAAAAAAAATACTCAATACGTCTTTTGATACAGCGGCAAAAAGAAAAACAAAATGCCCAGGGCGCACAACATCGCACGTGAAAACCCTGCACACAGTGCTGGTACAGACACACTCACAGAGCACATACTACATACACGTGTAATAACATCTGTCCAGCCTTGGCTTGACAATCTGATTATAGATGTGTTTTTAATAGCTTTTGTACTTTCGAGATGATCGATGTCTAATTGACAGGGATCATATTGTTTTAAACATGTGATATTGAAAAAGTCAGTCAAAACGTCCGGGAAACTTAGTGGCCTGTTCACTTTGGTCTAAGTGTTGGAGAGGAGTTTGTATGACTCAGATTCTAGCTTCGTCCCCCTTGATAAATCCTCTTCACTTTAATCTACATTTTGTCATCATACTTGTATATGCTGTGATATTCTGTCGCGAAATCTATAGTCTGTACACAAGACATCTGTTGTTCATCCTGGGAGATGGATCCCTCCTCTGTAGCTCTTCTTGAGGTTTCTTCCATTTGTTTTCCCTGTTAAAATAGTTTTGGGGGAGTCTTTTGACGGTCGAAGGACATCAGACTGTATTGTTTGCCTAGTGGCAAGCTGTGATTTCCGGCTAAATAAACCAAATCGACTTGACTTCTATGTATGAGTGCTGAGTGGCACTAAAGCTGCAGGACTGGCTTGAGTTTATTTTTCAGCTCAGCCTTCAGAGGCCACAACTCTGGTCTTGACAGAATGAGTCAGGAATTACATGCAATCTAAAACATCATAAACAAATTCTTGACATGCTTGGCTGGAGCTTAGAGTATTGTCCACAAATATGCAAAAACAATGATTTACAGAGCCAATGCCGCTGTACCTGCAGGCCAAAAAAGAACTTCTTGGCATCCAGACAGATTAGCAAGACAGTCTTTTGAGTAAATTTCCTGTGAGGGAGATTAATTCATGCCTTACATATGGCGAGAAAACCTTACTTGAATTTGAATGGCCTGCTTTGGTCACCACGTTGAACTCCTTTATAATAGTGGTCTAAAATTGTTCTGAAAATGATAAGCAGTTAAACTGCCGGCCCCCTGCCATGAGCTATATGAGATCTGAAATATTGGCTTCGACAGGGGAATTAGGATAAAGAGCCAACCTGCGTCTGTCTCCAGGAGGAACTAAACCTGAGTCTGAAGGAATGTTCCAGACCATAGAGAGTTTCTGTGGTGCAGATCAGAACCCAGACGCGCAGACTATTGTGAAGGGATTATTAGTTCCCATGTAGTCCTTATGCTCTCTAACCCCCCCTTTTCCTTCTCCGCACTCGTCTTTGTGCCTGACTCTACTCCCTGGGTCCACTGAGCTGAGAAAATTAGGTTCTGATCTTTAAAGATTCATGTCCAATAACTATTTGACTCCGCATTTGTAGTGTTGGTTTGATGTGTCGGCATCGGTTAAACAAAAAAAACAAAAAAACAAAAACCTGTTTCCATGACGCTGGCCTGCAGACGCTCGTTAGTGCCCCATTTCTTGAGAACACTTTTGACCTCAGTTCTTTTACTACCTTGCCCTTCCCCTCTAATGGTTTCAGTTTGACCTGACCTCAAGAGAAAGGAACAATTTGCCATTGGCTGCGGTTTTGGCGCCGAGGCATTCATAGCCAACCACAACACTCTCTCCATGGTGGGCCTGAGGACCTGTAAATTAGACAAGCTCCCCCAAATCCCCAGTTTTTTGATGAATTGACTGAAGCAATCTAATGGTGTTTTCTAACTGGGCAGGCGAAAACGGCGGATTTGGCATCACCCCGACTGTCTCGCTGTGCAGGGTCCCATAAATTTTGAGTTTTGGTGTTACTGAGGTCGGTCTGCCTTTTCCCCCTCACTCTCTGTCTGTCTGGAGGATGAGGAGAGATGAAGACACTCAGCTCACTCTTGTGTTGTTTTGCACTGGGGTAATGTTGCATTGAACCGCTCCCAAACCCTGGGCCTGGTAGCCTATTTATGGGCTCTTTCATGCCTCACCTACTTTCAAAAACATTCCATCATTTGTGCACCATTAAGTTTGGTGTAGATGGATGTGAGATTCCTTAGATCACTCTTTCCAGTCTCCCGATCTTGGATGCAATTTTGACACGTTTGTGACTGCATTTCTTCCTTTTGGCCATGTATGTTAACGGGCAAATATATGATCGACAAAAGGTTTGGTGAACACATTTATCGACAGTACGTAGCTGATATAGGTCCATCAACTGCCTTTACGGTACATTTTTAGGTGATACATGGGCAAAGATGGCATTTTCAGGAGGGAGGGAGGATTTAGTTAAAAGGCATGCATATTCCATGCTACATGCAACAATATAAAGTACATCATCCTTTCTGAGTACCTGTCTCCAATTTGTGAAACAGATCATTCAGCCCAAAAGCATAACACGTTTTAAAATAGGGACTAAAAGAAACTGATGGCCAAAAGTTACGATCTCAAAAATGTGCACTGACCACTGGGAAAATTATGCTTTATAGCTCAAACGTTTGAGGGGATTTAATTGTGGACGATGTTAAAATGACGATGATGTTAAATGACAAACAATTAACACTAAAAATGGGAAAAATATATTTTAAATCATTTGATACCTTCCATGCAGGTTCTGGTTTTAGTTCAACAAAGTCTGACTTACTGATAATAAATCACAGAAAACTTTTGCCACTTCACTCATTGTCTGTGAAAACCTTTCAATGATTTTGTGAGACTGACTGTTCCGAAAGAAAAGGATTATGCTAAGTATTAAGCATCTAAAAGCAGACTGTATCTTAATGTGACAGAAGAATAAATGAAATTTGACAAAAATTGTTGACCGCAATAGATTACCAGTGCTGGCTGATTTTTATTCTGGACTGAAATAAACTCAAAACCATTGGCTGCCTCGAAAGCGGGACATTAGTTAAACATTTGGTGTGGTTTGAAAACGGTATTCATATTCTGTAAATACAATTAGTAGTCAATGAAGAAAACAGAAAGGAGGAAAATCCGATAATGATATGCTGTGCCGTTGTGCTGTTTGTGTTGAATTGTGGCATCTTGAAGAAGCCTATTTCTCTGAGTGTGACAGCTGACAGCATGTATGACATTTGACCTGACTGCTTCTGATTGTCGACCCTCCCCCGCCACCCCCATATTCTCATGAGTGGGGACATTCCCCCGTGTTTGTGGCTACGTGGGCACGAGCTCCTCGAAAAAACATTTTGGAGTTGATCATGCCGCCAATTGTTCAATTGTTCCAGGACCTTTAGAAAACGAAACAAAATGTTTTCGAACCCTGCAGCGAAGTAAGCCTGGAGGTTCTCTGTGATTGATCAAGATATGGCATGTCTACATTTATTTTGACAGTGATTGGTCCAGCGGCGGAGTTTGTGGTAAGTCACTGCCACAGGAATCGTTTTTTCTCCTTCCATTTCTGTGATTTCTTTCAAAGTACGTTTATCCGTGATTCCCATTGAAATTCGAGGGGGAAACATTGGACATGACTCCCATACCCTTGCCTTTGTTTAATATATCCTTCTGACCTGAAACTGAGGGAGAAAGAAAAGGGGGGGAAGTTGTTTTACATGAGCATACAAAAGGATGAGATGATTTCACTGTGTGTGTGTGTGTGTGTGTGTGTGTGTGTGTGTGTGTGTGTGTGTGTGTGTGTGTGTGTGTAGGGCGGAGTGTCTTTGCCCCTGCTTTCTTCACTCATCTCCCGCTTGAGCCACATCTGGAACGGATCAGCTGGAGGGGCTGGAGACCATGAAAAATTAAGAAGCACTTAAAACGCAGCGAAATATTTAAATTGAGCGAGCAGATAGGATGTGTGAAGTACACCTCCTTGCACTGCAGGAATGTGGAGCTGGAGAATCCGTAGAACACGCATCCCTCGTTTCCTCTCTCTCTCTCCGTTCCTTGCGCTCCTTTATGGGTTTGTTCGACTACGCAGTCACGATGTTTCATATCAAAAATGCTGTTTCCATGTGCTCGTTTTCCTGGGTGCAGTCTTCTGATTTTTTTCTGTTTTTAGATTTTACGGAAACATTTTTACATCAAAACTTACATCAAACTCAATCTTAAATCCGACAGTCACTGGAATAAAATGTTGGCAGTCGACGTTTCTGCAAACCACCCATGCCATGAAACTGGAAACTTTTTGGAAAAAAATATGGTTGTGTTTCTGTGCCTAAACCTAACAACACCATATGCAACGCGTCGACACACCATGAAATCCAAAGTTTAACCTAAAGAGACGTAAGGTTGCTACATAACGAAATGTAAAGTTACAAGCAACATTATGCAGTTTGTAGTTTATACACATTTATACTGCCGCTTGTCATCTGTGTCTTATCTGTGAATTAGTTCAACATTTAAAAGTAATGGCTTTTTCTGACAATTTTACTAGGAAAGCATTGGATAATATGGAAATACTTTGGAAATGTGAGTTTTGAGACTGAGAGAATGAAAATCTTTAACTTTACACTGAATGTTGTATTATATTACAGAGTGATAGGATGGAAAATGTAAATATGGCAAGCTGAGCAATGTCAATATCACCATTAATCCAGTTTAACACAAATCACTGAAAAGAGTTGGGTTTTGTACAAGTAAAAAATATAAATAAATAATGTTGTTCGTTGTGAAAAATCTAAAAAAAAAAAAATTGTATTACAGTGAGATAATCTATATGGCGCAGCCCCCAGAAACACTCGTCTTTGTTGGTGTCCATCTTTGTATACAATTATGGCAACATTATCATCCTTTTTAAATTGTTTTTCATGAAGTCACACACTCTAAAATACTTGAATAATATTTTTGTCATTATTGGGCCTGTTACTGGTGTATACTTATACGTATATACCACCTTATTACTTAACTGGCCAACCGAGCTTAACCATTTCATAGGGTTTTTTTTCCCATATTGGAAATTTAACAATTACAAGGTGTCCATACAAATCTGTTTCACTCAGGAAAACTAATGGGGGAGACTTCAGTGACCACAGTAAAAAGTCTGTCACGATGACCCGGACTGACCATCCAAACAGATCACTTCAGTCCACATGTATGCTGAAGGAAGCACAGGGTCAAAGGGTCTGCATGTGTGACATGTAAGAATGCTTTTGCAGTGGATCAAACCCGAGTAACAGGATATTAAGTGTTGTCTTTAGCAACAAAATAGTGGTTCCATTTGAGACAGCTGGGATGAATTTTGCGGAAATCGAGATCAGTGTCCCATTTTTCTGTTGTTCTTCTGTGTGCAAGTCTGGGTTTTTCAGCGATGCATCACTGTGTGCCTACTCACTGAGTGTCTGCCCAGATTGATTTTGCTCAGTCATATCATCAAAACAAAGACTTCTCTATTGGGAAATCTTACGCCACATAATTACATTGTGCGTGTCGCTTTTTCACAAATACTTGCACTCCTTATTATTATCACCGATTGACATCGCTCTGCAGGGTTGCACATAGTGATGACAATCTCTGTTGCTTAATATCGAATTAAGTTTGACTGTCCCTGCTCACGATTCACACGATTTCTGTGGAAAAAGATGTTTGTCCAAAGGAGCAAGGACAGTTCTGTGCTCTGCAGCGCTCTACAGAAGTTGTGCAACTGGGTTTTAAACCACAGCGATGGCCCCCTTTCCTGCATACACACACACAGAAGAAATTTGATTTAGAGGAATTTCCACTCTGTGCCATATCTTTTGATACAAGCTGATCTTTTGGTTCCTCAACAAGTCTTCGCTGGCACCCTCTCTTTCTTTTCCTGAGTAATCAGTTATTTGATCCTCCATAGGGTCTGTCTCCTACTGCAGGACTCAAGCTCAATTATTGGGCTGTGAGCAATTTGTAGAGTTTAACTGACTCTTAAGCCCTTTGGGGGAAACCGAATCTTGTCAGAGATTTTTCCTCTTTTTCATTTACTTCCCGCGTACTTAACAAACTCACATGTAAATCAAATCAAAGTCATTCTTTGAGGGTCAATTAGGAGTTGTTAGGACAAATGTGGCGTGTTTATTACAGGGCCATTGGGGTGCATATGTCTGCACTAGATGTGTGATCGGTTGTGATTTCTGAGCAGTTGGGGGTCATATGGTTTTGAATCATGGTGTTTACTGCACAGTGACACACTAAAATACTAGCACATTCAGCCTTCCAACATGCAGCTCCTCTTATGTTTTGCTTGTACAGATGGGAAACAAGTCCCATTAATGACTCCTGCTACTAAAGGGTCTTTTGAGCGGGAGACACGTGCAACGTTCAAAGAGAGTCTGTGGCGTACGGATGATTTCTCTTTCATCAAACCACGCACATGTACATGCTAACACTCTCAAATGTGCAGCTGGTAAAAGTTCAAATGAAATAAATCATTCTGTCTGATCGCATTTGACCCATCTGCTTTATTAAGATTGCCTAATAAAGAGAAAAGAATTGACTGCTTAGAGACACGCGTTAACTCCTCTCTGGCTGTTGTGAGAAGCTGTAGATTATTATTAGTTTTATTTTTACTTTACTTCTGTTGCCCGCCCTCTTCCAGGTCACCACAGTGGAGAGGAGGTCGTGTGGCTCGGGCACCACTTGGCGATGCTTTGGCCTGCTCAGTCATCCTCCTGGATCCAAGGACTATATTATATAAATGGCATCGGATATTCTGTCAATGCAATTTGTAAATTGTGAATTGTAAACATCTATTGCATGTCTGTCCTTCCTGGCAGAGGGATCCCTCCGCTGTGGTTCTTCCTGAGGCTTCTTCCATCAATGTGTTTTTTTGTTTTTCCTCACTCGAATCGAAGGTGAAGTGCCCAGATTGTAAAGCCCACTAAAGCAATGTGATTGTGATTTTGGGCTACATAAATCTTAATTGATAATTGATATGATTGATTGGATTTGATTGATGTACATCTCTAACGCGGAACGTACACTGTGAACGAAAAATGTCTGTCCGATGCGTTGGACACCTGCTCAGCAAAGAGAAGGCGCGAGTCAACAGCTACGGAGAGGGAGAACCATGTCAAATAAGAGGCAGAACTCTTGTCTCCTTCCATCGCCCGAGGAGACACCACCACTACTCCTGAAGTTCTGTTCCTGCTTAACAGTTGGCGAGAAAATCCTGTTATGAGGCCATTACAAGCATGTTTTCTGTAGCGGTGTCACTGGAGATCGTCGGAAATGTCTCTCACTATTCTGAACACGCGATAGAAGGTGTTTCTATAGAGCTGAGCAAAAGTTTTAAAAGGATGACATACACTTTAGAAGAAATATTTACAAATACGCGATAACTATATCCCGTAATAACTCTACAGGTTACAGGTACCACAAAAAGCAAAGCCTTTGTTGTGACTTCACGTGTTTCCCCTGTAAATGTGTTGAAAGGTATATTTATTGAACCGAGACTAAAAGGGTTGTTTCAGATGGTTCCGATTCATCAGCCAGATTGGACATCTGTTCCTGGCTCAACTAGGAAAAAGGATTTAACTTAACAAAAATGTGTTTACTTTGGAGTGTGTTTTCAATGGCTCTTCCAATCCTAACAAGTTGTCAAGTATATGCAACAGGCAGGTAAATTGCATGGAGACCTTCTCGAAGACGTGATCGCTATTTCAAGCAGAGAGCAAGAAACGTGTTCCCACTTGGATTGCAAACTGAGACAAAAGTACTTTCGAAGACATTTTGTTGTGAATTAGAGGTCCTAAAATGAATTGCTCCACCGCAGAAAGAAAACACGGGATTGGAAACGGTTTTCCAGGACATGGAACTTACTGCATTATGTTAACACAAGAAAGAACAATATAATTTCATGGTGTATTAAGAATCCTGTACTGGTTTAAAAGGCATTCGTGCTATTTGGTATAAATAATTGTAACTTTGTGATTTTGAGAAGCATTTTTAAAAGGTTTTGGCTCGACAAAGCAGAACCACTGCTGAACTATAGAAAAATCATCAGGTCTCAGTCCCATTCAAAAAAATCTTGAAGCAGTTTGACGGACAGAACTCAAGTTATCAGTGATGATCAGTGGGCACAGGAAACAAATGAATACACAGGAAGGGTTAAATTACCCCATAATAGCTTACACCCCACATCTGAGAAATGAATGAGTGTGAGTCACAGCTGCAGTCAACACGAGCGGGGTCGTTTCCGCATCACTATTATTCATCTCTTATCACTACATTATCAACAAAGCGTGAATTTGGGAAGTGTTTGCTATGATTAACAGCTGAGTTTAGAAATGAAAAAATATCAAACTGTTTCCTTCAGCCCCAAAGCCTGTTTGAGAGGATCCTACGACTTGACACACAGTACAGAAATGATTAAAGGAGCATTTTTCATCACAATGCTTCTACATAAAAATACAACGCCTAAAAGCTATTTCAAATGTTAGCTTTTACACGAAGAATAAGTGAGTGATTGGTGCGGTACAGGTTTGTTCAGTGTGGACACGAACATGTGGTCAGAGGGAGTCTGTGTGTACAGAATGGGACAGAGTGCATAGTGATGGCACTACACCTTCATGGACACGTACAGGTTGATGGAATTCAGGCTACACCGACATTTTCGGCCACATGGATGTCCCAGCCATGAAACCACCTTTGAGTCTTCTGCCATGAGACTGTGTTTAGGCATAAGCGCTTGTTCAGCTAAATCCTAGGATGAAATGCTGATGATGGCAAAACTTAACTGGTCTACGTGTTTTTTTTTTTAACCTGCTCAAAGTCACCTATTGACCCCGTTCCCACTTCCCACAGGCAAGGCATCCCACCAATCTGCCGGAAACAGTTGTAACAGAAGACAAAACAACAAAACACCCATTGTGAAAGAAGCGGCCGTTTGTCTTTCCACGTGTTCTGTCTCATTATGGTGTCCAGCTGTGTTCACTTGGAGGCTGGTTCACTGATCCCCGCCTCCCTTAGTGACTCCCTTAGTGACCCTAGTACCACCACCATGGTGGTACTAGGGTCACTTAGCTTCATGGCTAATTAAGCTACTTGCTAACCACAGCTAGCCACTATAGCCAATGATGGCTACAAAATAATCTCAAGTCCAGCTGCCCCCTATAGTGGTGGAGCTACCTTTGAATTTGTGTAATTTCTTACAAATTACACCTTTAGGTCACGGTAAGTTTATTCTCACTCAGTAAACTGTATCTATCAGATTCAATTTGGTTAAAGTTAGGCAAAAATCTGATATTGCTTGTATATGAATAAAAATCCGTTTGTAAAATACCGATGAAAATGTTATTTCAAGGATTTGTGATCATGTACAGGAATATCGTGAATTAAATTTCACCCCTATTTCACAAACTGCTGTCATGTGGGGTTGTTGGTTTGAGTTATCACCAAATGTGGGGGAGAAATTAAAATTTCAACCAGATGATGCAGCTGAATAAAAAAAGTCTTGGGCTCACCAAAGTTATTTCAATTTACGGAAAAATGGGATATGAATGTTCGTACCAAATTACAGGGTAGTTCATCCAGTCTGTGTTGAAATGTTGGTTTCACTTTAAACCAGATATGTCAACATGGTGGCAGGAGAAGAAACGTCAGAGCATTACATCATCTGGGAACTGTCGATGTCCGTGCAAAATGTGGTGCCAATATGTCTTACACATTGCGGTCCGTCACTAGAAGGGAAAACTTTGCCCTGCTGTATAAAAAAAACCGGAGATCATCAAAGTCATTGGCATTTATCCTTTGGGGTTCATGAAAATCTGGACAAAAATTCATGGCTTGAGCTAAAGTTGCTGACTAACAGGCCAACAGCCCATCCCCACAACCCCTGTGTAGTTAAAATTTTCATTTTCAATATTACTGTATGTCCCCTTGAGAAATAAAGATAACAGATCAAACCAAAATGTTTTTCCCAAAAGTTGTTTTATACCAGATGGCGAAGGAACACATTGTGCTCTGGCGAAAGCTACCCGCTCACTAATCATCCCGTGTCAGCTTTAATAAACAACTTAAAAGATGACATTACCCATTTTTTATTGCTATGTTTATCTCTGTGAGTCACATTGTGCTATTGTTAATGTGTGACCTTTGGGATTGCATTAGGCATTTGTTACTCTACTCCGAGTCCAAAGGGAACATCTGAAAATCAAAAAGTACACTTATGTTCAAATTAGCTATAAATATGTAGACACTGCTGTAAATTGAGGGAGAAATAGCTGGCGAGATCGTTGTATAACTAGGACGAAGAGAGGGCTCAAGACATTCTTCAGGGTGAAAAATGTGTCACTCAAAGACGACTATAAGCCTCCACTCTGGTAGGAAACACCGACAGTGTCTCCTGCCAAGGCTTAAATGAGCTTGATGGAGTTATCCGAACACCTGTGTTCTTTCCTCTGACCACATACATCTCAGGGCACCCTGTGCGTTCCGTCAGCGGACGATGACAACAAATTGACAAGTTTAAGCTTTTTAAATATCTACAGATGCATTTGATCCATCTACATGCTCTCTTATAAAAGAGTTATTGAGCGTTGATAGCTTCAACAGTTTGATGATGGGCAGGAAATGTGCAAGACATGCACCACAGCAGACTTCAAGTGGATGCATGCTGCTGTGATTTATCTTGTGGGCAATAAACTGCAGTCGCAGTTGTAAAAGAGCACAACTCATTTTCACTTGCAACTAAACTGTCATATAAAAATCTGAGCGCGTCCATAATGTGAGTAGTTAACACCTAACAAATGCATTGTAAAGGTGAAAATGTCTGTCCTGCAGCTGGTACAGAAGATGGTGTTGGTCAATCAGTGTCCATATATAGTTACAGGTTAAATATAGGGAATTTTGGGCATTAGAATAGCAGCAAACAATTATTTCGTAAAAGTGGAATTGATTGGAAGTGATTGCCCCCTATGGTCGGGTTATGGTTGTGGTGAGGATCTTAAGGTGGCTACATGAATGCGCAAAGTAGCACATTTTTACTTTTTGCTGATCCGGAGAATCATCCAATACATTCCTCAAAACCACGATACTGACCGTGAGTTCTGTGGTCCGATGCTACCCTGTCTGCTATGTAGAGATATAGTAATGGCGTTCCATTAAGAAGAGAACGATGTCATACTACATGTGTACATGCATGTGAGCGTACATGTGTAAATCGTTCTCTGTCCTCCCTCCCATCAGTTTTCAACATGGTATAGCTGTGTTATATAAACACACTCTAAAATATGCTCCTGTGAACATTTGGTAGTAACAGTATCTTGATTCAAACTTGATCGGCACTGCCCGCGTTTGGTGATAGTTGTGTTGTCAGATGCCAACTTTGGAACAATATCTTGCGACGATGAAAGTCGGATATTGCGCCCTGATTCCATCAAAGGTTTGTCCCTTTTCTGATACAAATCAATTCACAGGAGAAACACTGCTCCACATGGAACTCTCTCTGCAGATCCATTTAGCCCACTGTTGCCTGCACAGTGAGTTGGGGTATGACCACATTTCCAACTGCCATGACGTCTGTCCTCAATGTTCCCTAAATCAGAGCTCAACTTTAATGAGAACAGCTTTCCAGGCATGGCTCACAGAACGGTGGTGAGCATCAGACCTGTGGCTTCTGGTTGTCGTTCAAGCTGACGGAGGGGTTGGTTGTTACATAACTGACAGCAATTTTGTAAAGTCACGCAAGGCAATCCGATGTCCTCCTGCTGACTCCATCAGGCCAAGCTATTAGGGATTTCGTATAAAACCTTTTAACTCCAGTCTTTGGTTCTGTTCTTGTCTGTTACTAGTCAAGCAGTATTGTGTAGCTGCAGTTCCACATAAATCTCACAGCTGCTCCGGTCTTTCAACTGGCTAACTCTACAAGCCAATTATCGAGTTCTAAACATGGAAACTAAGATCATTTATTTGGATGTTTCTTGTCAGAGCTAGAGGCCAAATGCTCTTTGATGATTGGCACAACAGTGAAACAGTACAGCATGGCCTAGCCTTAAGCCTTGCAACATTGTTCATCTTCTCATCTAAACTATGACATGTTTTTTATAGACTTTGTGCTCCAGAAAGTTTCAGATATCTTTATAGCAAAGGGAAATATTCGAGAAATTCTCTCATAATGATTGCTATAATATGTAGAATATGGACAGAATTCGAAGGAAGCTCAGAAAACAGAGGGCAGCATTATCGGAGTAACAAACAACTGCTGCTCCTCGCTACCTATCGTTGACTGAAGCTAGCTACCGTTAGCTAATAAGCTAACGTAATGGAATTTGGCGTCTTAACGTGAGAGTTAACTCGACTGATCACAGCCTCTTAGACTGACTGAGGTCAGTTTCACAACAAGGGATCTAGTACAGTGGTGTACCGTGGCTCTGACCAAGACTTTTACTTCAGGAACAGCAAGACACGGCATGCGAGGACGGGAGAGTCATGCAAGCATGTGAGGAGCTACAGAGAGTCCGACATCAGCAGGGGCTGGAAAAAGAGCTGCAATATTTTCACATTAGTCAGTGAATTGAGGATTTACACTACCAGTCAGTTTGGACACACCTTCTCATTTAATGTTTTTTCTTTATTTTCATGACTATTTACATTGTAGATTCTCACTGAAGGCATCAAAACTATGGATGAACATATATGGAATTATGTAGTAAACAAAAAAGTGTGAAAGAACTCTAAATATGTTTCATATTTTAGATTCCTCAAAGTAGCCACCCTTTGCTTTGAAGACACCCTTGGCCTTTTCTCAATGAGCTTCATGATGTAGCCACCTGAAATGGTTTTCACTTCACAGGTGTGCCTTGTCAGGGTTAATTTGTGGAATATCTTGCCTTCTGAATGGGGTTGGGACCATCAGTTGTGTTGTGCAGAAGTCAGGTTGGTACACAGCTGACAGCCCTATTTGACAACTGTTAGAATTTATATTATGGTAAGAACCAAGCAGCTAAGTAAAGAGAAACGACAGTCCATCATTACTTTAAGAACTGAAGGTCAGTCAGTCCGGAAAATTGCAAAAACTTTGAACGTGTCCCCAAGTGCAGTCATAAAAACCATCAAGCGCTACGACGAAACTGGCTCACACGAGGACTGCCCTAGGAAAGGAAGACCAAGAGTCACCTCTGCTGCTGAGGATAAGTTCATCTGAGTCACCAGCCTCAGAAATCGCAAGATAACAGCACCTCAGATTAGAGCCCAGATGAATGCCACACAGAGTTCTAGTAGCGGACACATCTCTTCATCAACTGTTCAGAGGAGACTGAGCCAATCAAGCCTTTATGGTCAAATAGTGGCTAAAAAAACACTACTAAGTAAAGGCAACAAGCAGAAGAGATTTGTTTGGGCCAAGAAACACAAGGAATGGACAGTAGACCAGTGGAAATCTGTGCTTTGGTCTGATGAGTCCAAATTTGAGATCTTTGGTTCCACCTGCCGTGTCTTTGTGCAACGCAGAAAAGGTGAACAGATGGTCTCTACATGCATGGTTCCCACCGTGAAGCATGGAGGAGGAGTTGTGATGGTGTGGTGCTGCTTTGCTGGTGACACTGTTGGGGATTTATTCAAAATTGAAGGCACACTGAACCAGCATGGCTACCGCAGCATCCTGCATAGTTTTGATGCCATCAATGAGAATCTACAATATAAATAGTCATGAAAATAAAGAAAAAACATAAAAGGAGAAGGTGTGTCCAAACTTTTGACTGGTAGTGTATTTCGACCATAACAGAGGTGACTGGGGAAAATGACACCAATTTGTTGGTGAGTTTTATTTAGATTGTGGTAAGAATGAATGAACTGTGTTTTATCGTGAGTTAACAAGGCAATTCAGCTTGTCTTAGTATGTAAAAAAAAAAAAGAGGAACTTCAATTTAAAGTGGAAAAGAGGTATTATAAGACAAGAAGGAGCTTGTTAGTAATGCTAACTTTACTAGACCAAGTTACCACGTAACATTAAAATCTTTACAATCGTTCCTATGAAACCTGCTCAGTGGTGCATGAAGCCAAAATTGCTCGACATCCCAGTTGTAAGATTAGCCAGATGTTCTGTGTTCTGTGTGGCACCCTAGACATCCGCCGACTGAGCTGGCTAACTTCCGGTTAAGCGCCCGGCTACCTTGATTAGAGATAAAATGATTTCATTTTGCGGCCCTTCTAATCCTCCACAATTTTCACTGGAAAGAATGGCTTAAGTTATGATGGTAAAACAAGTAATTTTGTGTGGGTTGTGACTCTCAAAAACGATTATCCGCTTCTTTCACGATGTTAGTTTATGGAAGAAGTCTTTTGGGGCCCGAGTGCGTCACTTGATGATGTAATAAGACGTTTTGACCAAAGCCTGGCGCTCTTCCTGGGGGCTTATACTAGACGTTGACATCTTGTGACATAATGTCAACACTGTTGTTTCTTTACACTCTGCTGATAATGTTAGTTATGTTTTAAACAAAATTTCTGGCCATATCTTACAAATTGCTTCTTTAAAGAAGCACACAGTTGGCATTTTTAAAAAATATGTGGATCCTGACTAGAATTTGAAATTAATTTTATTTGGTAAGCAAAATCAAAATGAGCAGACCTTATTTCTGAAATGGTTATAAGAGAAAAAAAACTCAGCTAATCACCTTACATTACCAAGAGACTGAAATGGCAAGTGTGAATAGAAATCCCAGTCATTTGCACTGGCAAGTCTTAGTTTTTTTACATCTAAAATATTGCAGGGAAATACTGTGTTATACAGTGGTGAGTGATGCCAGTACTTACACACTTTGCTCTGTCTTTTGTCTGGCAGGTTTAGACACTTTTAAGGGGCCCCTTTCAGCTTCAAGTGTTAATGAACTCATTAGCCTCTGGATGAGAAAAACACACCGGCCTTATAGAGACGTTTGGGGAAGGCTGAAATAACGCCAGGCTCTTTTACACCACAGAGGACGTTACTTGTGATTAACACCCTGGACAGTTCCAGAACATCTGTGGGAGGCGAAATACGGTCGAGTGAAACATAAACAATATCGGTCAGAGAGAAGAAGCATGGCTGGAGCTGTGTAGTCCATGCACCATGCAGGGAGAAGGGAAGTGGGAGCACAGCAGAGCAGAAGCAGAAAATGTGGTGTGAAAATTAAGTTGAGGTCTTGCAAGAATTGAAATATGTAGCCTTGTTTTCTCCTAGCGGCTCTTAAATTGTTTCAGTTTTTTAGTGCACCACTTACTAGATATAATGATTATTTTCATGCAAACATTTAAATGAAACAATCATGTTGTTGTCTTCTTGCACAGCATCTGGATTTGAACTGTAAATTAATTTATGTCATTACAAATCCCTCTCAGCTGGAGGGTTCATATCCACTGGAGTCCATCCATCATTGAGTGCAATCAACCGATTAATTTCTTTCTTTTTCTTTCCTGGGAAAAATACTGGGGAATATTGAACAGGCAACCTGTTTGCCATGACACACCACTTCTGGTACATCAAGAAACAATGTTGTTTGGCATGACCTCCATCCAACAATTCTCATTGGAGCCAGCAGTTTGTCTGGCAAAGACATTATTTATCACATTTTCTATGAAAACCAGTTCTTGTTCAGTGAGTTATGAAAGTGGTTATTGATACAAATTACATTGTTATTATGCTTATCACGATTTAAGACAAAGTAACATGCACTAGATCTGCATATATTTGTTTAATCTAATGTATGATTTTGTTGGAATTATCGTGTGTGTTCACAAAACAATTGGCTTTATGCTTGATTTTAGTCGTTCCAATTTTTATCTTTATTTATGTTGCTGTGTCTTACTATTTTCAATGAAAAAACTCAATTTCGCTACAGAAGTCATTAGGTTTGAGCCATAAACTTACATTTTATGCCTAAACAAACTAAATAAACAAACTCCTTGTTTGCATTAATGGATAAACAAAGTGACCTTAAAGGACAACACAATTTCATACTGTTTTACTTTGTTTGTATGTGGCGGACCCTGCCACCTTTCCAGCTTCAAACAGTGTTTGTTGGACCTTATTTTCCTCAGAGAACAGCTTGTTAATTCAGTTATGTAAATATTTCTTTGATATATATATATATATATATATCAGTTTTAATTTACATACTTTTCAGAAAACTACACGGTGCACCTAAATGTCTCTGAGGTGGAGAACTAATACGTTTGAGAACTGAGAACATGATATAAAGAATGTAAAACATGGGTAATTTATAAACTGCTCTAAATCATCATTATCTACAATCAATTACCAGCCATTACCATTTTCCCCCTTGAATGTCTTTTATTTATTGTCATATTGAGCATAAGCACATTTCCAACAGCACAGATAAGGGTAAACCATTTTCTCGTTCTGTCTTTGAAACAAACTGGACCAACATCTATCTAAATATTATTGGATCAAATCAGTCATTTCTTACGACAGACCCAACAGATGTTAGCATTCCCACTTTGATCCGCTGTTGAAAAGAAATAAAAACATCTAAAAATGGAAGAAGACTGCACGAGCAATTGTTGCCACTGACCTGATATTGAAACCACATCCAGTATGGTTATTACCGGCTCAAATTTCATCGTACATATTTGTTTTAAGTTTAAGGCGGACTGGATTGTAAAATTTGATTTGAAGCAGTCCACCGTCACGTGTAGGCCACATATTGATACAAGCAAACGTGATATCGTACATTTCCTTTTCAGTAGAGTCAGAGGAGTATTGGGAAAGGATAAAATAAAATAAACATATTCATTAAAAAGTGCCTCGGAGGTTTGTCTCAAGCTGGTTTCTTGAGCTTGAGGGTATGAAAATTAAAAGAAGATTTAGTGATATGAGACCGTCTGGAATCTCGGCAACAGCCAGCAGCCAACTTGTCCGTTCACATGTTTATTTTTATGATCAATGGAGTAAATGTTAACTGGCGATTAGCTGTGCCTTCATCAATTTTGCATAAAATCCCTGAGAGCCATTGTTTTATGTTCCACTGGCTAATATAGATCATCTCCTTGTGCACCTGCCAGAGCACAACTGCAGGTTTATGGCACTGACCTCAATGACCGCGCTCACCTTAAAATACCTTTGCCTTTGCTTTGGATGTGTCAGTCAAATAAAAGTGCTAGCTCATGCTACTCCACTCCGTACTTGCTGTTATAAATCCAAGTAGGACTGCTTTGAGTAAAAGGTATGTGTGAAGACAAATACGACATTCTTTTGGGTTCCTTGGGTTCCTTCCCTAAAGCTGCTTTACTTATTTATTACCTACGACCAACAGCTCTATAGCTCGCTCTGTCAGTTGGTTGGCCGTTGGGTGTAAGGATATTTTCCCACCCTTTGGCTGCCACATTTTACGCCCAGACTAGACTGAAATTTGCCACTGAGTGTGCGTGGAGGTGTGTGTGTGTGTGTGTGTGTGTGTGTGTGTGTGTGTGTGTGTGTGTGTGTGTGTGCGTGCGCATGTGTGTTCATGCCAACTGGCCAAAAGTGTGTATGATCTTACGGGTGTATCTGGTATTGCTGTGTTGGTATATCACTGCCTCTGGTGAGCAAGTCGAGTATAGGACACGTAAGTTTAGACGAAAAATTCCTGATTAGTCTCAGGAAAACATGGTTTGGGTTGAAATAGACCATTTCACAATGTTAATCACAAGTATGAAAGGATAACTTCTCCCATGTGTGTATTTTTCCAGTCTTCACCTCCGTGACAACAAGCTATGACATTACAAATCAGCTCTGTATCTCTGTTGGTGCATTAGTTTATCGGTCCACAAAAGCTGGGCCAACCAGTTGCTTTCTACGAGGTTGAAAGTGAGGCTGTGTGTGTGTGTGAGTGCATGCATGTGTGTGGCCGCTGTTATTGCAAACTTGTGTATTTATTTTTGACTGCTTGGTAGCTGCAAAACAAGCTGTAAACGCAACATTGACATATTATCGCCTAATAAAGTGTACGACTCTTAAACTGGTAAATGTGTTCGCAAACGGTTGCCAATTTATACTTGCAGCAGACACGGAGCATTATAACTGACGAGCTCCTCCTCGACAAAATGTCGTAAATGACATCAAAATATGATTCATGCGACATACTGAATGTCTCTGGAAAGCTGCATGTGACAGCATTACTTTTCTTTTTGCCTAGAAGGATACCGATGTGCAAGTGAGGGCTCATGTCTCTCTTTCTCTCTACAGCTTTCTAATCCAACCTTGAACTGCAGTGTCTCTTTTTGAGGCTGTGTAAAATAAATCCATAATGATGAATGCATGTGATTGAATAAACTTTGATTTCTTTTTTTTTTTTGGGGGGGGGGGGGGCTGGCATTAGCACAACTGTTAGCTGTCAACTGGGAAACCCATGATGTCTTGGAATCAGCCGGTAGACCAATCAGAGGCTGTGTAGGGCGGGTCATTTCAAGAAAAACATTGGGATTGGTGATACTGCTGCTATGAGACATTATCTTTGCCGTTCACCAAAACGATTAACTTTTGGGTTGTGAAGCCAAAACTATGAGCTGAAAGACACGATGAAACAAAAAGCTGGGTGATGATTCTCTGTGGTTTTTTTGCTCTTTTTGATTTCACCTGTACATTCAAAGTTGCCGTTAATATTTCAGTCCTGAGTGATTTGGCTTTACGTGTGGTTTTCTGGTGATGATGCCAAGTGTGTTTTAATGACACATATCCCACAGCTCCTTTTTAAGGGGACACTTGTATTTGTGTGTGTAAACGAACACACCTTAAAGTAACTTAACACAGCCCAAATATCTTGTTTTTGCTCACCTCCAGTGGTTAGACTTCGTCCAGCACACCGTGACATCACT
This sequence comes from Sparus aurata, assembly GCF_900880675.1. Lineage (NCBI taxonomy): Eukaryota > Metazoa > Chordata > Actinopteri > Spariformes > Sparidae > Sparus > Sparus aurata. The sequence goes on from NC_044203.1 coordinate 27,658,808, forward strand.
GTTTACATGACCAGAACAATACGCTCCTGACCACACCCAATCACATCCATCAGTTGCGTCGTCAGGGGTGAAACGAACGTGAAACTTTCAGTGAGGGGCAGTGAAAGACTGCTTTTTCCACCTGGTATTAAGTTACTCTTTAAGTGGCCACATAGGTCTGTTTACAGTGCACCCACACAAACTGTGGTCTGAGAGGACTCATCGCTTCGTGTTGTTTAAAAAAGAAAGAATTTCATGGATCTGTGAATGCTCGGTGCACGGGTCCGCAGTTGCACAACGCAAATACATTGTTCAGTTACTGCAGAAGGGCCGGATATCGTAAAAATCTTTCATGACTTCAGGCGTATGAGTTTCCAGCTACGGTATATAAACAAGGACACTCTGAGCGGTTCTGAACGTCTACGTTTCACATCGGGATCCTCCAAACATCTGTTGCCGTCTAGCTATTTGCCTCTTAAACTCTCTGGCTTGATGATGTTATGCCTCAAATCTTCATGACATGAGACCGTCTTTCACCTGGTTTCAACGTTGGCCGAAAGTAAAACTTATCTTTACCGTAATTCAAATCATACGGAGCACGATCAAATTGCAGATGAGTATTCAGAATCCTTTGTAGTGAGTAAATTGAATTTGTTTACTCTGGAACTTCTCTCTAGGTTGAAATCTTAGAGCATGCAGCTCACCTGTTTCAGATTGTCTGAGAATAACACGAAATGTTTATGTGTCATCCAAGAAGGCATTCCACAGGGGAATTTAAAATAAATGAACACGATTTCTGCTCCGAAATAAGAGGGTTTTTACTTTCTAGACTTATTTTTTCCTGAATAAAAGAACATCTGTGGTGTTTTCCATGGTAAAATTGACTATTGATAAATACTGCATATTGAGCTGTGGAGACTGACTCATAGGTCAAAATCATAGTCTATTAATATGACATTTACTCACTGAGGTAAGATTAAAAATGTAATCTATTTGCAGTTTGATAATTTCAAGATTGATTTTGGTATGTACAGTATGTAGGCTATCGTTTAAAGGGCAAACAGCGATTGGCATTGCACATCCTTTCTTTCTTACATAAAAATAAGGTGATATTCCGGTTGTTCATTTGAGCACCAATATGGCAAACACATGTTGGCAGCAGCTAACTGTCTGGGCACGTTGTTTCAAATGTGATCTATCTTTATTTTCAAATAGTGGGAAGGGTTTCAAAGAAAATGCTTCCCATAACATTTGAGCTCCACATACATCTTTGATTCGCTTGACAGGATAGCTTTTATTTAAGTGGCCTCGGTCATAACGTTGATGTTGAATAAATTGGTGTGATAAATTGCTGCGCACATGATGTTTATGACTTTTCAGATGGCAGTGAATCTATTGCCGGTCGTAGAGTGGAAGAGTTGGCTTCTTTAGTAAACACGGCTTTGATGGGGTTTTCAGAAGTAGCACAGTTACAGTAAAGACTGAGGCTCAACTGGAGAATTATTTCTGAAACCAAAGCCCTAACCATACACAAAATACCAAATTTTACAAATACAATATTTACACATATCTTAAATTCAACTTGGAGTCAGTCATCAGTTGAAAGATACACTAAGTAAACATTTTTGTCTCCAGACAAATGATGCAGTCACCCCACCGAGCCAATCCCAATTAAAAAACATTTACGCCCCCACACCAACCACTGCTCCACAACCACTCGCACCAGTCTGGAAATGCTAGTCACAGAAGACTTTTCCCTTCTTTGAAGAATACTTCTCCCTCTCCACCCAAGGTACTTGTTTCATATGTGCTGTGTGTAAATACCAAGTGAGTTAATGCTTTCTCAAAGTAGAGACCTCTCTTCCCTGGCTATTTCTGCATTCTCAAAAACGGGCAGATATCAGGTGGGTGCTTGGTAACTCTACATCTATGATGACATTTTTACCTTTATATAATTAAGGGTGTGAATCCGCAGATGTGTGAACACAGATGTGCTGTGGTGAGGTCAAGCATTTGTACCAAAAGTAGGAACTTTTAATACCTTTAATGTCACTTTGATGTGGTATTTACATGTGTATTGTCTGACCATTCCCAGTAATGACTGAATTGCTGTCCGTTTGCCAACCAAGTAACACATATGTAATAGACCCACAAGTCCACCATGTGACTGTCACATTTAACCTCTCTCTAGGCAGAAAAGTACATTCTCGCATTCTGTGCTCAAGTTAGCTATAATAGATATGCAACACCCCAGAAGCGGATCGCTACTCTGCTCTTCGCTGAATACGCGCTGGGTTGCGGCAAACTGTGCGGAGCAGAATGATCCAGTAAGGGAGTCAAAGGAGTGTGCAGACTTGGAATCTACAGCACAACAAATTCGGAAATATGATGAAAAAAAATCAACAATATCAGGCAAATAGGACGATCTGCTTCTTAAACGCTCCCTACGGGATTTGAAGAAACGCGGTGGATGGAACTAAACAGCATTGCACATGCTAGGTGTAAGAGACATGCCCGGTGGAATCAAGGGGTTAGACTTATAAAGATCGCCGACAAGCATTTCAGGTGACTGTTTCCATCAGGTCAGGTTTAGCCTACAAAACTACTCGGTTAGGTTTACTAAAAGACCTCGGTTTGGGTTAAAAATAAGAACTTCCTTGAATAACAGGGACTATTAGTTTCAGGCAGTAAACAAACCCCGACCTCCTGTGGAAAGCTGAGGACTTTATCGCTCTTTATACTTATATTTGTACTTTCTTCCCATCTGTGTCAGTGTTGATAATGTTGGCATTCTGTCCCATCGAATATCCACTGAAAAGATGATGTTGATGAAATGATGTTGTTTCACATCTCAGCCATATACAAAGGTGTGTTCACACCCTTAACATTACCTGAAGAAGACATTTGGGGTTGTAGTATACATGTTATATAAAATAACAAAGACTTAAGACAGCCGGAGTCACAACACTTGCATAATACATGTATTGTAAGTGAACACACAAATATTGAGTTAAGCCAACCATCCCTGTTGAAGTCCTGTTAGCAGCCTCCAGCTGTGTTCATAGAGCTAGGGTTACAACGTGGAACCATCGATCTATCAACACCTTGGCAGAAATGGTTTGCGTTCTCCTGGGGTGGATTATTGTGTCTGCACTCCACCAAGACGGAGCAGACGAAAAGACTGGTGCTGCAATAAACAACAAGATGAAAACAGTTCAGGATATCTTTCTTTGTTTACTTATAACGTTACAATGGGGCTACATAGCAGTAATTACCCCCCTTATTTTAAAATCCCATGATCAAAGTTTCTTGCATTCTGCTGTTGGTCAAACACCGAAAATTCTGAACCCTGTGATCATTTTAGTGCTTTTGACAGGCCAATAAAGTGGTCATACTCGCCTGGAGACCTAGACAGAGAGACAGATTACAGCTCTAAACACAATTTTTCTTCTTTTGTCAAACTGCTTTGTCTGAATCCTGTAACTGTTTTCTCAGGCTCTGAATAGCCCCTTCAGTGACAAAACTCATCTACTGGCTTAATTAAATTAGTCAGTTATGACTTTAAATGTATACTATTTGTCACAAAAAACAATGTGTGTAATCCCTCTCTTAATAATCACATGTGACATTTCAGAAGCGATGTATCTACAGAGTCCCTGCTCTCTGCTCGCATTTAGTTATTTTGCTGTGTATGGGACATTTGTGACCGTCGTCTTTCGAGCTGTGGTACGAGCCACACGGTAGGGTTTGAGGTCAGGACCCCATAAAAACATAGTGGCCAGTTTACATGATTGTCTCTCTTTTTAAAGAGCTTCAGGTCTATGTGTCTTTGACTGAGGGCGGGGTGAGCTACACACATACAAACACAGAGCAGAGGGGCAAGCAGCACACAGGATGAAGCCTGCATTTTGGGTGAATTCACCCAAAATCTCCAGGGTTGTACAGTTTAAAGTCACTTCCCACCAGTTTGACGTGAAAATCTGCATGCAATATTTCCACATGGCAACTATACACACTTATCAGCTGCGTTTCATTTTCACCCCTGTTCGCCCCTTTTGCCGAAACGTTAATAAGTTCACTTCACGTTCAGATTTGGTCATTTATGTTTCATGAATAAGGGCAAATAAGTAAAGGCCCTCTCCATGACCAACATGTTATATAATCAATTGAATATTAGCTACATTACCATCTTCATTCTATCCCACCAGCTGGATTATGGCTAAGCGATGTATTGTCCTCGACTCGATGTTGAGGTTGTTGTAGCGTCTGTCATACAGAATTGGATGCCGTGAGACCAAATCGATAACATTTTCTCCCATTTTGACTTGGACATCAGTTGAAAAACAAAGGATTTCATTTCAAATGTGTGACACATTTCATCTTCCAAGAGGATGAATTGATAATGAAAGGCTGGGCTTTTATATTCTCAATACATCTGCAGGTACATACAGTACTTCCATCATGTTTTAGTTTCCTGCCAGTCAGTTTTCTCCTTGTTTTTTTCTTTTCCTTACACATCATTTCTTATCTTATTTTTGCAATACTTTAAGTTGTCATTACCAGTACCTCATTCGAAAAGTCTCTTCCAGTTTTCTAATCTTCAAGCATCTGATGACTGTTGTTACTGAGCTACAGTTTGTGTGTACTCTGGACATAATAGCCCCGGGTCATGAGGATTTCTGCACAGATGACTGGGAAGATAATTGACTTTGGAGCGAGTCTCAGCTGTGGTTTTGTCATGCATTAGGAGGGAACTGAGTGTGGTAAAGAGCTTTTGGACGGGGAGTTTGTGACACGTTACAGCACAGTATCCCTCATGCACTAAATATGTTAAAAACCCGGTTTTACTAAACCGTTTACATCTGACACATCTTGCGAGGACTGCCAAGACTTAAAGTACTTTTAACAGGGTATGAAAATATGCGTCAGAAGAAAGAACAATGGCAATCAAGCCAGGTTACCGCAACACAAAAAACATTTCAAACAACATGGAATACTTGGTTGAGAGTGATTTTATTTTGGCCCGGCACTATTTTTATGCACAAATATTACGGACAGTTAATTCCTAATGTGAATATGGTTGTAATAACTTGTATCGTCTTCTCTGTTTATTATCTATTTCCCCCCCAAAACCATCTGTAACCCATACGATAGCTTTGTGTATTCACTACTGAAGTTCATAAAAGGTTTTGACATGAAGCTATTTAACAATGTGTCCCTTGCAGAAACATTATAATCTGAAAGACATTCATGGAGAGCAGCAGACGAGATGAAAGATCTTGCTGAGTGCTTCAGTCCATTACAGTGAGAATATCGGTGTTTCAGGAGCAGATTAACATGTCTCATGTATGAATTACGACGCCATTACCTTTCACTTCTACATCTGAGGGGGACGAGATGAACAATGATCTTTTCTGAAGCCCAAGATCTGTTTCCACATGTGTAGGCTGGGAAAGGGAAATCCAAACTTGTCATGTATTTTGTTTAGTTTAAACACTGTATGATGTGTGGTTCAAATGATGGACGACTGCAATATATTACTGGTTTTTAAATCTGCTCTTTTTCATTTATCTTGTGTTTTTTTTTTCAGGGGACAGTGGTATTATTTTCATTTTTGGATGATAGATATGATGAACATCTGTATATCTTTTTCTGACATTCTCCTTGTTCTGCACAGTCACAATGTTGGAGTCATAAACCTATCATTAGTCATCATTAATCCCAGAGTCTCTCTTTAAACTGGCTGCTCTGCAGTCTACCCTGGAGGTATTAGATTGCCCATAACTACCCTTGGCTTTAAGGCCACGACAGAAATTATGACCTTAATAAAGTCGACTTTGCAATATTTGCATGCATAAGCATCTTACAGCTGATAGAAAAAGACTGTCTGGCTCTGTTTTAGGGCTCCCCTGTGCCGTCTCTTGGCAGGCAGTGGATGTCTTCAGGACTTAACGGGGCTGTCAAAGTGACTCTAAAAGGTTTTAAGGATAAAATCCAACTGGCCGGATCAGAAGTACCACTTGACATTTTACCTTTTCAATGTAAAAATAGTAGCCCTACATGTCAGGTACGGTGAGATTATTCTATGTTGCTCCTGTCTTCGCATGAATCACTTTTAGAATTCAAATAAAACAGTGTGAGTTATCCAACCCTAGATAAATATTTAGGTCAGAATGTACCAGCACAGCCAGGTATATCTCGCGTTTTTACACCCCACAAAAAGGAGCAAATAAAACGTACATCACACTTCCCCTTGACGAGCCCAGCTCACATTTAAGCTTTTCTTTGATGGCAGATGTCAAACTCCATCGCGAGTCATCATAAAGATGAAGTGATGATGTGCTATTTTCAGGGTTCTGGCTCTGTTTATTTCTTGGCCACCAGACACGAAAACAAACAGCCTGCTCTGTAACTTAATTCTCATGATAAATCCTTCAGCGGGATAAGTGTAGCTGAATGTGGCTGGTGTTTATCCAGTAGTCCCTCTCATCGTAACATCGTTGATAAATGTCACGGTCGCAAAACAAAAGAATGCTGGTCTGCACAATCTCCAAGAATAGTTTGTTTATGGACCCCTAACAGAGAAATTGAGACCTTTTTCTGATATTTTTCTGATAAGTTAAAGAGCCACCATGTAGTTTTGGAGAATAAATACCGACTCCAATATTACCAAGGTAATAATATAAACTCAGAAATATTTAGTAAGTGACTAAAACAGGCTGTCCTCAGAGAAAAACAAGGTCCCCCAGAGCGCTGTTCAAGGCTAGAAAGGTGGCAGGGTCCACCACATATAAACAAAGACAAACAGTACGAAACTGTGTTGTCCTTGAAGGTCAGTTTGTTTATTCAGTTTAATCAGTCACGAAAACAAAGAGAGTTTGTTTAGGCATAAAATTTCAGTCAGTGAGGATCTTTTCTCTTCTGATTAAAACATGTTCCCCAAAAACTACATCGTGCATCTTTGATGTCTCTGCAAATATACACTAATTATATGTCAACATGAACAACAGCTCTAAGAGATTTTGATTTTTATTCTGGTTTTTTTTTTTTTATATAATCATAATTTTTTTTTCTTTGGTGTCCTTTTATTTAAGAGAGCTAAATTAGTAGAATGCTCACCTTTTTTTTCAATGTGTGAATGTATTCAAACATTTTATTGATTATTTTTATTATTCTGGCGTCTCCGAGTTATGTGGACAAAAATGAGAGAGGTGTAGGCGCAATATTAGAACATTAGACAATCAAATGTGCTGTCATAACCTGGGACAATGTGATTATGTCTTTGTCTTTACTAATGTCCTGTGTCCACGTGCTGTTGTCTGCACTTGTTCTGTTTTGCCTGTGTTCAAATGCTGATGTGTTTCAATGTGCTCGGGTGCTGATGTGATGCTTTCTCTGTGCTTGTATGCTACGTGATTAATTGTCATCATATGCGTTATGTTTTCATATGCAATCAACCGGCCAGGTGTCAGCTGTCATGGTTTGGAGTAGTGGTTGTCTTACTTTTCTTGTCTGTGCTCAGGTTTTGTGTTTTATCTCTGTTTCTTTTTTTTTAATGCCATCAACATGCCAGTGTTCAAAATGAGCCTGTATGGCTAAATCTGGCACGTTTACATGATAGACTTTGGTGCTCATGTTAGTTAATGTAGTATTGTCCCTTCTTAAAATAAATAAATAAATAAATAAAAACATTCAGGGATATTCAAGAGTTGAGGAAAATTTGGAAAAATCTTTTAAAAAAACATTGATTTTATAACTTGTGATATCAAATCCTCCTTGTCTCTTTTATCCTGTGCTTATATCCTATTTTATACAATTACAAAATACAATTATAATTATACTTAATTTTTGTTGTTTTTATCTGCATCTTTTTTAACCCAGAATTTGGCATTTTCAAGCTCATGTGGATGTACCAGGTTCGATACAAGTTGTATCTATATTAAACAAATATGGTAATGCTTCCACAGCAGATTAAAAATGAGATGTAGCCTGTTTTTGGTCACTTACAGGTGCTGGAGGTCATTTAAAAGCTCATCTGTGTTGTGGCTTCACTTTATGTTCAGCTCGTGTTTGTCCTCCAGGCTCACAGGGGAACAACAGTCTCGGTCAAAACGCATCAAACTGGGAAATAAACGTGAACTCGCTCACACCATTAGCTGTCTCACAGCAACACTTGGACACAAGTCCACCGCAGGTTTTTCATCTCGCAGTGAGGATCTGAGGGGTGGGGCCTGTAATGCCCGCTGGCAGAGCTGGGCTTTGGATGCAAACATCACGGCTTTGTAACTACTTGCCTGAGTTTGATGCAGTTCGACGCTCCAAAGTGGACTTTGTTTTTTTTTTTAAAAAAAAAGCGCGACTCGCAGGAGCTCGAGTGCAAATACGCGTCCTGAACTGGTGAAGACGAAATAAAAAAAAAATAAAAACATAAAAAAAGAAAGAAAACTCAGAGTGAAGTCATCGGAATATGTCTTTTTCATGCATATAATCTTTCACCGGAGGAATTATTTTTTCTTTTTCTTTTTTAATCCAGTGCACATTGTGTCTGTCTGTGCGCATCCTCTCCGCAGCCCCGCAGAGAAAGTTGTGCCTCGAAATCGTGACAGATGCGAGAGAAATGAAATCATATGTCTTTTTAAATGATGACAGAGAACGGTTGCATGGGGGTATCCTGGAGGAGGAGTTCTTTGTGACCAAACAAGTAACGGAATTTCCCTTATAAAAAAGGAAATTGAGTCCGGACCGCTCAATGAACAGCGTTACTCGGGGACTCCGACGCACAGGTGGGTTGATTCTGATTTCAAATTTTAGCCTTCTGTCTTTATTATCTGATTCGATGCTTTGTTTGGATTAGGACTCACATTAGACTCTTATAATTTAGTACTTTGTTTTAATGAATCTAGACAATCTGGAAGTTACTTTTTTGTACTTTAAACAAATAGAAGACTGTTTTTGTCCTTGTTTTAATATGTTATTATTATTATTATTATTACAATTCTTCTTCTTTATATTCTTATTCTTATTCTTATTATTATTATGCCTGTGGCGACCATTATTAATTTTATTTTGAAATCAGTAACACTTCCCTTGTTAGGAGAGTCACGCTTGAGAATCTAAATCCATTGTAGTCATCATGAGGTCACTTTCACTTTTTACCCAAATACTTAAACTAAATATGTATAAACGCTGAACATTTATTTGAGCAAATCATATGATGCCTAAACTGAACATTAGAGTGAACATACAGTTTTTCACTCACTGGGACTACATACATACATACATACACAGCTACACTAGTTACTCAAGCCTACATAAATGTCAGCAAAACCCCGGCTTCAAAATGTCCAGCAGGGAGGGGATTTAGAAAAACAACAGGACAGTGACGTGACAGCAGAGATGCTGGACCGGGGACAGGTGGAGGATCTGATCTGCATCTGATTTCCCCTTCTTCCTGAAGAGCAGTGTAACACAAACAGCTGTAATCCAGCATGGTGTGCGAGTCTGCGGGACAAAGCTGAACTCTGCTTAACCGGGCTGTAAAAGATCAGTCCTCAGTCTGCTAGAGCTGTGCAGGATTTAGTCCTACATGAAAAACACTTAAAAAATAAAGGGTCTTGTGCCGGTTTGATTTCGAGGAGAAAGGCTGATGATGCTTTTCTCGGCTTTGAGTGTCAAGTGTGTTTCGACCGGCTGAACTCTTTCGAGCGGAGGAAGTCATTAACAAAATGGTTGAAGCTTCTGCGGGCGCCAGGTGTTTCTCCACACCGAGCTGGACAGGCTACTTATCTGCAGATTTAAAGGTGTTAAAAGCACGGGTGCATGCACGAGGAGGATGATGAGTCTGGCTTGTTTTTCTTAACATACCAGTCAACACCTCATTTCCCCAGTCCTTCGTCTACGTTGCATCATCTCCTCTTGTTTTTCCTTCTGTTTTTTGCTGTGGGCTCGGTTGGCTCGTACGGCCAGAGCTCGTGGCACGGATGTGAAAAATCTGGAACTTTTAACGAATCAAAATAACTTTCTAACATTAAGGGTCACTTTAACTGGGCGAAATCAGCCACAAGTTCCTGTTGCCAAAGTCAGGGAACAAAGTGTGTTCGTCCACGCAAGAATTTACTGCGAAGTTCTACTTCTGGAGTCCCCGCTGCAGGCGCGACTTAAAAATAATTTCATTGTGAGGTTAGTACGCGGCCACATGTTGCAGCGGAACAGGGAAACTCTGGCGGCGACATTTTGATCATTCCAATGTGAGGGGGAAAAAAAGCCATTACGACTTCTCTAAAGGTTGTGCCTTTTTATCCTTTGTCTGCCCTTTGGTTTTCCGTCTCGTTGCCATTGCGAATGCCGCTTTCACCCGTAAAAATCCAACCCTTTGTGTGCGTTTGAGGCATTTTGAGGCACTTCACACGTGTTAACGATCTCTACTCAGTTCTTCAACACGTTTCAAAAAGCCTTGTCGGTTCAGTCACAGGCGCAAAGTTCATCGACAGGTTGCATTTGTAACTCTGAGCTCAGAGTTTGTGGCACCTTCTCGAGTTCGATAAATTCCCAGTGTGGGAGCTCCCTTTCAGGGCTTGAATAATTGATAGATCAAAGTTAGGACTTACAAAGGAGGCAATTTAATCTCCTGACTATTTGATGAGCGGGGGCTTGGTTTCATCAGGCTCAGCTGAATGGGGCCGACGGTGAGGAAAGGCGCTCGGTTAAATGGATGAGGGAGCCCGGACAGAGAACCTTCAAAACACACAGGTGCCACAGCAGAGCTCTACCTGCCCGGTGAGATGCTTGTGATGTGGCATGTGTTCAATGCACTGCAAGATGGGCTGAGACTAAAAAACAATCTGTGTGTCTCTGTACGTTAACAGCCAGATCCCGTCTCCTATCTACGTGCTGTGTGAGAGCAGATATAGATGGGCCGAGGTGGGCTTTTGGCAGGTTGCACAAAGTCGTGGGAGCGCTGTGTTATGAAAGAGTCTCTGGCACATGTCTTGAGTTACTCAGTGCTGGAAAGGTTGAGTTCTGAGTGATCCAGAGACTTAGCATGTCCCATTCTCTAATCATCACTCTCTCAAGTATCCAACAGGTGCTGCAGACGACTGGCCGCACCACTCTTTTGGCTCTTTCCTGTAAATATGACTTTATCCGAGAGGTGTCAGTGACATCGTGAGTCATTAATTGTTGAGGAGTAAATAAACTTCTGGGGAAGAGAGTCTAAAGTGTTTCCTGATTAGGAGGGGATACAAGTACCCTCGTGCGCTGTTAGGTGTGAGGCAATGCTTTGGGGATTGTACTGATTTGAAAAGGAACTTCCCCTTTTGGTCTGAAAATGAGACTTTAGGATTGGGAAATTCTGTGTTGTTGTCTGTCTGTGTGTTTGTGTTATTTTTCTTTTGAGCCCCAAGCAGGCTTCAACGGATGCCCACAAATGACAAACTCCATTTAGCTCAGGAAATTAAGTAATGTCACATTAATGCTTTACAATGTTCAGACACTGTGGCTCTCAGGGACTGCTTGGCTCCATTTTAATGCTGAAATCGAGCGCAGCCTTAAGACAAGGTGCGTAGTCGTTGTCAAAAGGGGCTGGAAATCGTTAAAGACTTACTTGCACTCATTCATATCGGTTAGAAATCAAATAAAAGGGGATTTTTATCATTTAAAAGGTTGTGTATTATTTCTGGCATCAAGCAGAGCTCCCGTTCTCGCCGCTCGAAATATTTTGGGTCAGTCCAGCTAAAAAGGAAAAATGGTGAAATTGGAGACGATTTCGCCCCTTTTTGATTTATACTTTAACAAAGGACGTAATGTTGCCTGCTGGAATGTTTAGACGCACCAAATGGCATTGTCCTTAGTGTGATTCAGAGGCACAACCGACTCAACAGCCAAATATGGTCCTATTTTTCTTTATTGAGCTGCGAGGGAGGACCTCCCATTGCTCGGCTCCTAACATGTTCTGTGTGTCCTCTTCACACAAGAGCTGTAAATACAGGCAGCTTTGACACTATCTAAAAAAGATCTCGGCAGCGAGTACGACAAAGGCCTTCAGTCTGAATGTATGCTGCATTTCCAAGACGAGTTAACAGCGTTCTCGAAACGAACACACATGTTCAATTCATCATGCGAATACAGCGAGAAAGGCCACGGTCCCAAACTGTTTGAGGTATTTAGTTGCCTCATTTCATGACTGCCAGTCAAAGGTTGAATAATGCAAGCCAAATAATATATCCTTGTTTTGTTGGGTTAGAATTGTTTGAGTGTGCAGATATGTCAGATGTTATTCTAGAAGATTGATATAACCTTCGCATCTGTATAAGAAATATGAAGCTACAGCCAGCAGCTGGTTAAGTTAGCTTAGCTCAGCATAAAGAGTAACAGAATGGGGGAAAACACTGAGCCATGCTGTGTTCTGTGCCTTTAGCTATAGAGGTCCTGCCTCTATAGCTAAATATGTATATTAATGTAAATAGGTCGTAGCTTAACTCTGTTTGTTGGCCAGTTGCAGTGATTTCTAGAGCGTCGTGGTAATCATGAGGATGTACGGCAAGTTTTTATGAAGTCACTGCCCATGGCCAAGGAATCTTTTGACACACAACCCCACGTAGAATTGCTCAATTTTGTTCTGTCTAAACAAGATATGTATTAATGAGTTATAGCTGAAGTGTTGCTGGTAGCATGATTTCATCACCTTTAGACTAGAGATGCACCGATGGACCGGCCAGTGACCAGAATCAGATGGTTTTAGGCTTCAGGACCGCCCGATCAGTGTCAGATATATCCAATTACATGCTGATTTTGTACAATGCAGGCTCCGCTGTCTGAATCTGGCTGCAGACTTCTAACTGCACGACATTAGTCAGACTCCTTCCATTTTTACCTTTCACAATAAGAGTCCTGGATACCATTTTACACTGCGCAAAAGTAATAGGTCTGACAGGACTGTAATTAGGATGGGTCAGGAAAATTGCAATCAGTGAAACTCTACTTTGGACAGAGCCAGGCTAGCGGTTTCCCTCCGTTTCCAGTCTGTATGCTAAGCTAAGCTAATTGGCTGTTGTCTGTAGCCTCATATACCTCACACGACGGACGTATCAAGCATCACTTTTGACTCTCAGCAAGACAGCAAAGACGCATATTAGCCAGACTGTTGTAGTATTCCTTAAAGCAGCTACATGGAACTTTTTTTTTATTATTATTCTGGCGCCCCCTGTGGACAAAAGCAGTATAAACACCTGCCATCTAGCAACACAGATGTATCAGCTGCCGTACCACCAGACTACAGCGTTTCGTTTTCTTAGTTGGACATATATTGCGGCATTAGTATTAGATTGAGATGGTTTTAAAACCAGTTCAAGTACTTTAGCCTTTCCCTGAAGCCTGTTTACCATCTTCCTGTCTTCTCTTTTTTAGGTAGATGTGTTGTCAGACATAGGCAAGAATCCAACTCTACTCAGTCTGCCTTGTTTTAGCGCATCTTCAAAAGACACATACTTGTGAAGGCAGGCACACACTCACTCACAGCAAACTCTCCTTCAACGGCAGGTTCCCTGCTTCCCTGCCAGCCCATCCCAAGCTTCATGGGTTGAACCACCAGAAGTTCATCAATCTCCTCTCCATTCTCTCCTCCTCTTTATCCTCCAAACAACTCCTCAACCCCCACTCCCACCATCCGACAACCCTGCTCTGTCTGCTCCCATTTGCCAGTACTACCACCAGCGTGATGGCTTGTTGTGCCTCGGGCTTGTTTGGACTTGCAACCGCAGCATCACCCTCCACTACGCAGCAGCCACTAGAGTGAAAGAGACGGAGAGACAGAGGGGGGGAAAGGGAGAGTCAGACAGAGGGAGAGAGCAGTGCGACAGGAGAGAGGAGGGATCATCCGTCCCAGCAGAAGAGGGATTCACCTGTCCCACGGAGGAAGGGCCCCCCCCCCCCCCAACCTGATCCATCTGGTCGCAGGGGGGGACCCTGCGTGGCCGCAAAGGCAACAGGGACTATGCAGCTGGGACTGGTGGCGCTGGCAATGGTCTTCCTCAGCTCCATGGGTCACAGCGATGTTCTCAAGCTCTCCAAGGCGAGAAGGCAGAGACGTGGTGAGTTCTCTCTTTCTCAGCTTGTTTTTTATCTCCTATTTTTCTTCCTCTCCAGCACTGCTGCCTTTCGTTTCTGCGGTCTGAGTCACAGTGGTGACCGTCCTCTAAACATTTAACAAGCAAAGCAAAGATAACATTTTGTTTATTTTCTTATCATTCTTGTTTGATTTAGCTGGGCAGGTTATGTTAGGTTCAGCGTTTCCCCCCGAATGGCTCCTCTTTCTTCCTCCTTTTAAGATTATGCCTTTCTCCGTTTATGTGAAACTTTTATGGGTATTAGGACTGTTTATAAAAAGAGTTTTGACGGATTCGCCCTTAAAGCCATCACTCTTTTTGTGTCTGGCTCCGTGGGCACATAATGGAATGAGTACCTGACAGTTCTAAGCTCTCAATTGGACCGTGCTGCCGGTGTTGTTGTAAGCATTTTTCTGACCTCACGCAACCACAAAGATGGTGCTCAGGCCGACATGCAGTATATCTCTGGCCTCCGAGCCTCGGTGCTGGGGTTACTGTCAGCTTTGGAATAATTCTTTCTTTACACACGAGGAGCTTTCAGCCAATGCCAGCCTCAACCCCAGACTCTGTGAACCAGAATTCATATAATAGCACAACTGGCCACAGTAACAGATGTGGTGTTGTTGACTTCACACATACTGAAAAAGGAAAAGCTGTTTGTGACTGTTGTTTGCGTCGTAAAAATATAATTTTTTCACACACACACACACAGACTGACCTTAAATGCTGCCGCAGTTTGTCGTGTGCCGCTTTAATGAGGGCGGAAGGATTTAGGTCACTCACCATATACATGAGCGCCCTCTACAGCGTCACAATCACTTGAGGTTTCTGCCCTGCGGATACGGAAGGGTTTTTTTTTTTTTTTTTTTTACAAATTTTCCTCTGATTCACAACTTTTATGTCTTTGATGCCACCAGATTCTGTGTTTTCTTCAACCATCTTTCCTATGACAGAAGGACTTGAGGTTTTCCCAATCGGGGTTGAATTAAATGTCACTCTCGCTCGTCAGAAGAGAAAAAGCTCATATTGCTTGTCATGCAGACAGAGCAAACTCTCTTTTTCAATCCACCACGTGTCAAAAACAGTTTATAACACCACAATCTCAGATTCATACCCTCCCTCTGTGATTTTTACTCCCAAGAGCCATTATTACTTCTTTCATCAATGGCAATAGGGGGCAATAAGACCTGTCTGTAATAGCTGCATTTTAGGTTGAGGTGACTCACACGCAGAGTAATCCGTTCATGGGAGAAACCCTTTTAACGCTTTTACCATCCGACTTATCTCTGGGAGGCAGCACGGCGGATGGATTGCTGTGTGAGAGGATGTATATTTAGAGATGATACAGTACAGGAACCTAAATCAACTCAGGCGACTGGGCTTGTGTCTCCAGCGGCTCCTAGAAAAACGATGTGCACTTTGACACACTTTACCCAGAAATGATTTAGATCACTGGTTGCGTGAGTTTTCCTTTTTTAGAAGATGACGGAATTGGATTTATTTCTGACTCAGGGTTTACGAAGAAAGGAAGAGTTTCCTGGATTTAGGACGAGATTCTTATTGTTTGATACCTCAATAGAAAGTCACTGGATGTTACTCGATTCTCAGACATCACTACTGGGGGGATTGGGGGACATTTCTACCAAGTAAAGTGTTTTTATTGTGACAGTGTGACCATAAGTATCCTTAAGTTCCAATTTTTGAGTCTCATTCCCGACTCATCAAACACTGATGCTTTAGGTTGGTAGGTCGGGTCGACCATCAACCTAAAGAGTCAACACAGTGTTTGAGGAGTTGCATAAAATCAACTTTCTTACAAATTGGACCTTTAACATATCCTAATTTAATGCAAAGCTAGTGGGTAGAACGTTCTCAAAGAATGGACTGCTAGCTAGCTAATGCATGAAATGTAAGCTAGCTAGCTAACATTCTGACTAGTATACATCTATAACATTCTAGTTTACAGTTTTTAGATAAATTTACAGTTAATGAAATAGAGAGACAGTACAATGTTTACCTACCCAGAGCTTGGATCTGATAAGGGAACTCTGGATAACCGGCTAACTTCTTGTTCATCTCTCAGCTCGCTTGAATACGTATCAAATGATTTTATCTGGTGGCTCTACTTTTCTAGGCTTTCAAATTGTTATTGGACCCAATGGCTAAACTCTGACTTCGTGGGGGTTGTGACGCAATTCCGTTGTCAAACCGACACTGCACTGAAAGACATCGCAACAACCAGCTGCACTTAACAACAGCCTAAGTAGGCCTATCACGATCATGTGTGTTTACAGGAGGGATGCAATACCTGAGAGCGTGTCTCTGCAGAGTGTGTGTGTTTGAAAGGGAAGAGCGAGTGCGGATCGTCAACTACTTAATCGATTGCGTATGCCGTTGTTCTATCTGATAGAATTAAAGAATATTAGGAGTTGAAGAGTAGAATTGGTCGCCAAATATATCTGGGCAGCCATTAATACACCTGGGTGGGCTGCCCAACTCAAATATATGTGTTTTGGATGGTGATGCTTTGTTGCCTGTCGTAGCATAGCAAAAATGTTTTATTTTACGTTTTTATTTCCATAATTTGGGGGGGAGTTTTGGGGTGATTTTAAGCATATTTGAATATATATTATAATCACAGCCCTGACTGACCCCAGTGAGGGCCCTGTGTGATGTTAGCTGACTGATTCTGACTGGCCCTTGGTCGGCTGTCAGCCCCAATTCCCCAGGTTTCTCCAAATGAAAATCTGTTAAGGATCTCCGGCAAGTGGTTTGAGGTAAACAGTGAGTAACTGTTCAAACAAAGATGTTTGGCCTGGCCCCGGTTAGATTAAGCTGCGAGCATTAACCCCTCCTCGTTGGAGTGATAAAGTGCGGGCAGGTTTATGGCTGGATCTGTGGGGATGCCAACTAAATATTAAAATTCCCTGTTGTTTTTCTCATGGGTAAATTGTTGACAAATCCTCTTTTTATTTCCATGTTAAAATTCATATCTAGCTGCAAACAATTTATGCTTTTATGTGATGGCACACCATGTTGTTCTGTTGCCTGCCTTAACCTGACTGCATCCTGCTCTCTGTTTATGTTCCCACAGTTAGTACCGAGGGGCCACCATCTTGCCCCAAAGGCTGTGACCGATGCTCTGAGTATAACGGCTGCATTAAATGTAAGCCCAAGCTCTTCATCTTCCTGGAGCGCAATGACATCCGTCAGATAGGCGTGTGCCTCGCCTCCTGCCCCATGGGATACTTTGGCATGAGGAACCCAGAAGGCAACAACAGATGCACCCGTGAGTCTCGCTGCGAGTTGTAGACTCAGTCGGCACCATTAGATTTGTAGATACACATCTGGAATCTTCCAGGCTCGAGTTAACTCACTGGCAAACATTGCACAGCTGATGTCAAATCAAGCCTGCAGAAGTGTAAACGATCTGTTTATCTTTGGCCCATCATCTTCTGTTTATGTACAATATGAGGGTATTTGGAGGAGCAAAGGGATATCCTGCTAGTCTCTTTGTCTTGTGTATCTGTAGATTTCCACTGTGTGTCTTTGACGAAGACCTAAATATTAATAGCGAATAGGGATCCTACCTTCATGCTACTATTTTTCATATTTGTGAGTGGATAAGAGGTACCCATTATTACTGAATGCACACTAACAAGACGCAAGTGTCCAATAATAAGTAAACACAAGTGACCACTTGATGAAATCCTTCTGTTGCTACTTATGCCTGTGGAAATGGCACAGTCAGGAGATTTCTTAAATTGAATTGGTCTTCGTTATAGTTGCAGGCAGGTTTGGCTTGTTTTTGGAAGGCGGGTGAAAGGGTTTCACCACTCACGATACTTACCAAACCTACTCGGTTAGGTCCTGGTGACACGGGTTCCCGTACTTTTAGCCGGGGAGTGCCAGCACCGCCGTCTGTCGTCTGTTTCCCCTTATGTGTGGGCAGAAGACAGGATTGCAACAAAATCCCAACAAAAACATTTCTAATACATTGTTGTTTGTCTGTTTTTGCGAGAGAATGTCTGCGCTTTTTATTTGGCCCTCATGTGCGGGGTTCATGCCAGGCCACAATCCATGTTTGTTATGCTTTCACTTTTTATACATATTTTTAGTCCGATACACCCTTATTAACTATCATATACAGTCAGAAAAGCTTCATTTGAATTCCAGTGGGGCTAAATGACTACTGATGATTCTTTGCAGAGGTAAAATATTTATTACATTAAAACAAAGGCTATTTCAAATGTAAGTAAAAAACACTGCGGTTCTTGCTTGTAATAAGTGAAATTATCTCAAAAGTCCCCAGATCTCAGTGTAATGAGGTATTTTGACTAGAAATGAGATAAATATTCTTGAGATTTTGTGGCAACGACCACATACTGTGTCGGGGTTTCTGAAACAGAAAGAAAAATGCGTACCATTCTTCTTTTTTTTCTTGATTTTCCATTCAATATATCAGACGTGCTTACAAAAAATATTATAAAAACGTACATGACAGGGTGATGCAATTTAGAAGTGAAAAACTGGAGCTGTAACTTTGTGCTCCCACTGTCACATTTCTCGTTTGAGGATCACACTCAGTAGAGTGCATACCTCCGCCAGCAAACCTCATCCAATATCAAACTCAATAGCACTGTATCATTTTAAATTTTAAACCAACCACAACTGCTCAACCATAATTTAAACTCACCAGAGAGTTTATTTAGATCCACCTCAAATTGTGCTCACTCATAGATACTAGCCACGTAAATTAGCTTGATGTCTTTTATCAGATTCCAAGCATTATTCACTGAGAAGTTAACGAAAATGTGGAAAAACACCATTATTTCGCAATGCATAAGGTGCAATATATAGGAATCAGCCACTCGCAACAAAAAATAGGCAGTATTTTACCAGAGTAACCACTAACTGCAGCCAACTGTAGCTGCTGTGTGCTAGTTAGCTCAGGAGTTTCGAACCCGAACGGACCAGCGTTAGCTGGTTAGCATGCTAAACATTGTATAGACGTCACTGAAAACTTTTATTCCTCCATATTCTGTTGATGATTTTAGTGAAGTCTTGAATGTTTTCAACCAAAATATAATTAATAATACTACTTCATATTGCACATTTAAAGAAAGTGAAAGCAAAATCTTGGATCCGTCCCTCTATCTGGATCTGCACCCAAAGATAATGGGGTCTATATCATAAGCCGAGCCTCGAGAAATCTGTATAGTGGTTTTTGTGTTATCCTGCTCACAACGAACCAACCAAGAACTCCTTGGCGGAGGTAATTGCAGTATAGATATGAAGATATTAAAATGACAAAATGATCAAATTATTGATTTTTTTAAATCATAATATTGACTTGTGATCAACCCCCATGTACTGCAGCATTTTTCCACTCCTCTGGTTTGTTGCATAGAGAGCAGAATTTTCTCAGCAAATTCTTTTCAGAGGCCCTCAGTGGCTAACGTGGGTTATTATCCAATCATCCGACTTTATACATGTCATCCCAGAATGTCTTGTTAGCAACATTTGTCTTGCATTATATGGCTACAAATGTCAGTACTGTCAAATTTAGCTGTCAGGGCTTAAAAATAGTAATTGGGAGCAGGAGGCAAGAACATTAAGATCCCACTGAGAATTCAGTGTTAGATCATTTCTGACCTTGGCACTGGCCCAGCAGCAGAGTAGACATTCTTAAGTTAAGTACACACGAATGCGGTGAGTCTAGATCTGAATTTATTTCCAATATAGCATCATAGATGGATCATTCACTGTTTTTGATTACAATTAGGAAGTGCCTTCTAAGATTAAACCAAAGCCTTTTTTTTGGAGCCTGTTTTTTATCCTCCCGTGTTTTTAATTATCCAAAATTCAAGAAGTTGTTTATTTGACTGGAAAGTGAAAGATTTTAATGAGTCTTAGTTGTGGAGAAACCCACTCTTGAGAAACCGACTGGAGCAGTACAGTCCTGGCTGTACTCATTCACACCCGCTTTCCAAAAAAACAAGGCCTGTGGTGCATGTGTTTTTAAGAGAAGAGTGTTACTCCCCCTAAATAGACCCCTTGTTGTTTAATCACTAATAAATCTCTCAGAGGAAATAAAATTCCTCTTGTCCTCTCTCTGGAGAACCATTAGCTCTTGTCAGCCAAGGATCCAATGAATATTCCATTAAAAGAATACAGATCTGTGTTTCCACTCGAAGTTTTGTGAACAATGAACACTTACACAATCAGCAGACTGAATGTGACTTTAACTGATCTGTTCCTTTCATGTGATCCTCTCTTTTTGTCTCCCCTGTGTCTTCCAGAATGTAAAATAGACAATTGTGAAGCGTGTTTCAATCGCAATTTTTGCACAAAATGTAAGGAGGGCTTGTATTCACACAGTGGGCGATGTTATGTCAGCTGCCCTCCAGACCAGCGCACCTCCAACGAGACCATGGAGTGTGTCGGTGAGTGACCTTTAACCTTTGACCTCAGCAAACCTAAGCCATTGCATCTCTTCGAGCTCCTGTAATGAACCAGAAAGTAAATTTCTGCGCCTTTCACCCGCTAATGCAGCTCATAGGTGTCAGCCACATGTCGTCTCAATCTTTATTGTTACTTTATTTTAGCAGCCAACTCAACCCGATCGCGAGAATAAATGTTGGCAATGTACGTTTCTACAAAGCCCGGAAATTAATCCTTTCTTTATGTTGCAACTATGTTTTTTTACGGTCTGGTTAGGCTTAGGCACAAAACAACACTATGTTCACCTTGTTCGATCCTGGCTAACTCGACTGGAAAATGTCAGAGTGTTTCATATAGAATATAAAATATCCAGCGGTTTCACGTTGACATTTGTTGAACACTGGTTCCAACCGAAGACTCTCGCTCGGCAGCTGTATCGTCACACCACCACAGTCCCCTCCACCTCCTTACGTCGAGTTCAACTCATACTCAGTCGCCATTATATTATGTTAGAAGTTATTTTGTCTGCAAAGCACAGTAACGTCCAAGGTTGACTTATGTAACGTGGCATATTGTTGCAACACATCATATGTTATTAGTCACCTGCAGCAGGAGGTGGAGGGTAAAGGTGGTGGCGCTATAACAAGCCAACAAGGCTGCCAGTCGTCCAGACACCTGAGGACTTCAGGACACCTCAAGATATTTCCAGCCGTTTTCATGGTGACATAGACATTTCCCTCTAATTTTGTTATGTCAGAGCTGGGTTTTTCTGAGAAGATTTACAGCGGCTGTTGTGTTAAGTTGTGTAAGTCAGACCATCCCAATCTGTGATGGTGTCAACCAAAACAGGCATTTGAAGCCAAACCATGATGCTTTCTTCACCCCAACCAAGTGGTTCATGTGCCTGAACTTAACCAGAGCAGATGTCACACCGTCGTGACAAAAGAGAAATACAAAATTCGACTGTAACAAACCTAAAGCTGCGACATTAAAGAAACATCCAGTTTTAACTTATCTGTGGTTTTTGCAGAAACGTACTTAGATTTATTCTGATGATTGGGTCAGACACGTAAAGCAGAAATGTTGATGCGACACATATGTCCGTGGTTTTGCAGAAATGTAAAATGTAAGAGCAAGCATTTTAATCTGGCCGACCATGTTCAAGTGGGCTTTTGAGAAAAATCACCAATCATTTCTTGATCTTACGTCATTTTTCTTCTGTTTTACTCATAGAAAAACATTTCTGTCATAAGTTAGAAACTGCAGAATTCAAGTTTAAAACCCAAGCATCCCAAGACACGGAGCCTCGAGCTGACTTTTTGGCATCAGCTGTTGTTGTTCTAACTTGACTCCGCTGGTCCACGGAGAATAAATTAACGAGACCCCTAAACTTGCCTTTGTCTTAAACAGCCATAAGCTTTGGTACATTTTCAGGTTCATAGCAACCTTCTCCATGTGTCTCTCTTTCTGTAGTCAAAAAACCAAATGAGATAAAATTGCTTTCAGATTCGGAAATCGCTTAAACTCATTATTCAGAGCTAAAACTGCTGAGCTGTAAAAAGCAGACAGGAAGGCTGCGAAACAAATGTGAGATGTTGGAGCTGTGAACTGTTCACTCACTACCTCAGTCTTCTGTGTCGGATTATTTTTTTTTTGCCACCCAGGTCAGCGTCCTGCGGAGTGCGAATTGGGCGAATGGAGCCAATGGGGTTCCTGCATGAAGAAGAACAAAACATGTGGATTTAAGAAAGGCTCGCAGTCTCGGGTCCGCGTGCCCCTTCCGCAGATTCACAGCCCCGACACCTCCCCGGCCTTCATACCGTCACAGACCTGCACTCCACAGACAGAGAGAAGGAAATGCGTTGTGTCCAAGACGCCCTGTCCGAGAGGTAAACACAAATAAAGCACGCGAAACAAACACATTTAGGAGAAAGTCACACATAGCTGGGACTCGATCAGATGACAGTGCGCAAAACACAAATTAACATGCAATAAAGTCCATGTGCCTAACAAAATGCCTCCACTAGTTAATATGATGACTGATGGAACCATTACTCAACATCCGAAATCCTGTATCCCCGCCAGTGTGTCTGTGACCCACAGCGTGTTGATTGGGTTTGGTTTGGCTGAGCTCACAGAAGGATACAGAATCTCTTGACTTCTCTGCATGTAAACAATAAACTCCGTCTACGAGCCAAGCAGATGAAGGGCGGGCATTACACACGGCAAAGCTGGACAGGGATCAGAGCTAGAGAGAGCTATTTGTTCTGAAGACCATCGAAGCGTGAGGTTTACACGTCCATGACATGTTTGCTTGGGCTCTTATCGTCCGCACAGCAGCTTGCTCTCCAGCAGGTTAACAGTCATTCTCGCCACTCAATGGCCATTACAAACCTTCTTAACAGCTTATTAGTCGCTCTTGGCCTCACTTGCAGGTAAGGATGATAAATGGCAAGCCTTGCCGATTGGTCCAGAGTTTATTGGATGAATATAGCAACAAAAAACACCCAAGATCCCGTTTTTCTCTTAAATATTTTGTCCTTAGTAGTGAGGCAAATAAAGCAAATATTTACCAGCTGTGGTGCTCGGACGATAAAGCTGTTGATAAAGCTGTTGTTTAACAGACAATTCGAGCTGCAGCAGTGATTCTATTGAACTGCAATAGATTATTGCTAATGAGGACTCATACGCAAATATTTTTTTCTCCAGATGTAACCATATACTAATCTGTTTTGCAAAGTGTGCCAATTTTAACCAAAGTTGGAAACTTTCTCTTATTTACAAGGATTTAGAGAACTGCAAACGAGCAGTTTTTAAAGCCCTTATTGGACGGTGGCACGCTTAGGCAACATTGCGTAACAATATTTGCACGATGTTGGCAACTGTACAGATGTTGCAACATGTACCGGATTATGTGACTGGATATATGTGAGCAAACGTGGAGGAGGCTTGCAGATTCAAGCACCGTCCTCGACACTGACAGCGGTTCCTTTAGGGCTGTGAGTCCACAGAACAGAACATGATCTGACATTGTCCCATATAGATCTGTGGTCGTGTGGAGAGGGAGGGAGGTTGTTGCAGCCTCGCTCAGCTAGGCAACGACAGCATAATTTGAGAAATGAGAAGTGAATTTACTCCGTGTGACGCCTGCATCCTGGAAAGAATTTCAGTCTTTGGTGCTTGAAGAAGTGAACTTAACTGTGAAATAAAATAAACGACAAAAACCGCTAACGTGCCAAATTTCTAAACTTGGAGCACACGTCGGTCACATCAGAAAGGCAAGGATGACATGCAGAGGTATCAGCTCACAAGTGATGGGTCGTAGAAGCCTCATGGACATTGTAACAAGAAGGATTTTAGTTTAGTTTTTGTCTGCTAAATGAAAAGAGACACACGCTGCAAGGCAGAGGAATGAATTTTCCTCCGTTGGGTTGTTTAGTAGGTGATGGTACCGTGAATCCTGTGGACCGGTTCATGTGGGTAAACTGTGCAAAGAGAGCACAGCTGTTGATTCATCTGTGAGAGCTGGCTGGCAGACCAGCTATATAAAACTCAGGGGGCAGACCTTGTATAACATTAGTGATTTAGTGGTCTGCAGATCTCACGCTTTGTGTTGATTTGGCTGCAAATTTTTTCCCCCTTTTCCTGAAGCTCCACAAAAGGGTCTCACGCGAAAACAGAATTTTCTGGATGTGTTATTGCATTTGTCAGGCAAAACTGTTTAGCTTGGATGGAGAGGAGGTACAATCAGGGCTGTCATAAACTGATGGAGTCCCCCTCTCTTGGCTCCATTAGTGATTTGTTAGAGAAGTAATTAAGTCCTTACACAGGAAGCACACCAGCTCAGATGCTGCAGAGTGTGCGTGAGGACCCTTCACTTCGCTCAGGCTTCACTCTTGTTCAATGTGCCTCATTGATATAAATTGGAACTATTACTGCTCGATATGAGGTGCTTGTTTGAATGGTGGTCATAAAAGCCCGCAAATATGTTTATTAATTCAGGACAACGCGTATACAACGAACATGTTGGAGATGCGATCGTCCCACATGATTTGAGCCAACTCACCAAATGATGTCAGCAGTCTTGTTTTCATGATTTTGGCACTAATGGCTTTCGAAACAAAAAATGAGTTGCTCCTCTTTGTGTACTACTGTGCGGGACTGGGCCTTTCGGTCGAGAGCAAAGCAATTGTGACTCTGCATTGGTCCGCGGTGAGTAAATGTTTTTGTGCGAGGCCTGTCCAGATTCAACTACATCGAATCTACTTTATCACCGTATAATGATTTTCACTGGCTGGTGTATAAACTGGTGAAATCTGAGAAATAGTGTGTCCCCCCCGACTTTTTAGATTTTCACTTTAACTTAAACCAAAGAATCATAACTGTTTGTACAACGAGTTTAAAATTGCTGGTAGGGAAATAAACACAGACCTGCAGTTATTACTGCACAGCAGTAGACAAACATGGTGGCGCCATAAGCCCTGGTGTTGTCAACTGTGTAGTGAACACTGTCCAGCCCTTGGCATGCGTTCACTCAGTTTCCAGGATGTGCAGAGACTCTCAACGCACAAGTTCATAACAAACATCCTTCCACCGTAACTATACTCCCTCAGATATACAAAACCAAATACTTTTCGAGTGCTGCCTAAACAATAGCCATGTGACACTAGACACAATGTCCATTTCCACTTTGCGACAGCTCTTCACGCCCTTGTGGGCCATTATTGGGCCCTTGAAAATGTTTAACTCATTATGCCAGAAGTGATTTCAACGTGATTAATGAGACAGAAAATCCTGTCACTTGACTGTCCTGAGTGCTCGTAAAATCCGTGCATGTGGCGCATTTTAAATCAGCAGCAGAGCTCAGCTGTCTCCTCTCCTGGACGTGTTACATGTGGACATTAACCACACTGTGGTGGATGTTTGTATTTAGAGAGCAATTATGCTCTTAAATGTGTGGCAGGTGTGAATGCCAATTAAAAGAGAACCCGCAGAGAGGAGGTGGAATGAGCCCTCTGTGTGTGTTTCGTGGGATAAGTAAGTGAGGAGCTGGTGAAATAGAATTAAGTATTTTTTGGCATTTATGGCTTTTTATTGATGAGACAAATCGGGGCCCTCGGCTGCTGCGGCTCTTCTCTTGTGCTGCTGTGACCATCCTGGTATTATAACACACTTTTTTCACTTGGAGGTAGAAAAGCATGAACACTCACAGTTTGCACACAACTTCACCCTTTCAAATCAGTTCATCATATAAAGAACGCTGCTTCATTGCCTGGCCACTAACGCAAGCGGATATAAGCTAACATTAGCAACCAGTGCTTGTACCCTGCCAGTCTGCACTGTTATTATAGGAACGGTGCCAACTGCAGAAAACTTCGTTGCTGGATGTTAGTTGGATTTTGGACTTCATATGCCATCGAAGGATTTTTTATTTTTTCAAAAACATTTTTTAACTGATATCAGAACTGAAACAGTAAACTGCACTCGAAATGTTTGCATTATGAAAAACTCCAAGCCTTGTTTTTTCTACACTGTGTATTATAAAAAGTTTCAGTATTGGCCAATATCAACAACATACAGGCCCATACTGACATATCTCCGAAACGCTAACACCAGTCGATAATATGGGCATTAATCGAGACATTAACAAAGTAGTCACAATTATCTTATGCTTGTTATGAAGACAAGGACCGTAATACATTGGAACAGCAGACCCAACAATCAACTATCTTCCTCCAGAATCACTGACACCCACAAACAGTTTGAACACAATAAAATAATAAGTAGATAAGAGAATACAGGCATAGTTCAGGGACTCCTCAGATACAGACGCCATCACACACACTTCTAGTGGATCACAAGTAATATTGTTTTTCCAGGAGAATCTTTCCTAGTATACCTTTAAAGGAGTTTTTGTAATTCATACTTTAAGGAACATGAATATTAGGACCAAATCTCAGGGTAATCTGTCCAATACTTGCCAAGATATTTCACTCCAAGACCATCAATGTCTCGGCTACATGTCATGGCAATTGATCAGTTGTCCAGACCAAAGGTGGTAGACCAACAGACGGATTCAGAAACTGATTAATCTGGTGAAAAACAAATGTTTGGATGTTTTGCGTTGTCCTAAAAGGGTTTGATTATTATTTGTCAGCCACTGATCACTGCAGTCGTTGTAACTCTGGACTGGATGTGTGTGGCTGACACTTGCATTGCCTGTATTAAAAACCACACAGCCACAACCCACAAGCCCAGATCCATCACACATCCCTTATCATTCAGGAATCCATGTTTTTCATTTTGTTCAGCCAAGTGGAGGCACTTCTACATACACCATCTGACGATGAAAGATATCTGACAAGAGTTTATTCGAGAAATAGCTTAAACTATTAATCATACTTCCTGTGCGTTCTCATTTCAGAGAGGAAGGTGAAGAGCGACCGACAGGATGATACAAACAGGAGAGAGAGGGAGAATGCACGGGGCCGTGTACGCGATGGCAGTAGAGGAGGAGGAGGAGGAGCAGGAGGAGGAGGAGGTGGTGAAGTTGGTGGTGGTGGTGGTGCAGGAGGAGGAGGCGGTGGTGGAGGAGGAGCAGGCGGTGGTGCAGGAGGAGGAGGCGATGGTGGTGGTGGAGGAGGGGGGAAGAGGAGAAAAGGCCAGAGCAGGACCACCACTGTTCCCACCATAACAACCAGCTCTGTCTCCTAAACCCCATCGCCTGCTGGAAGGGGCTGATATGAAAGTAAAAGACCCTGCCTCAGCCAGCAGCACCAGCCATAGACAAAGATCAAAAGTGATGAAGAAACGGATTAATGCTGCTATGCATTGTTGACGATGCAAAGAGAACTGGAGGATTGCTGCAACACAAAGGCTTCTCTGAGCTTTTTGAATAGATGAACATATCTGGAAGATACTGGTGTCCTAGTGATATTCAGAAAGACTGTTTGATTTTCATTCCCCTGTGAGGGATCACCGTAGGACTGCAAGGCCACTTTGAAGATTGTGGCTCGACATGGCCCGTGCCGTGAACCGACCTATGTCACTTCTCGAAGTAAGAACAGATTCCTGTGTTTTTTCGAAAGCAGCGGTCAATCTGGAAGTCTGATAACGGATGAAGGAACTCTTTTTTTCAGTCTCCTCTGGTCTATGATGTATTTTGTTCCAGCCTGATTTTAATCACAGTCTGTTCTTCATTTGTTTTCATGTTGTTTTCGAGAGAGGTGGCAGATGGATTTTCTCAACAGCCGCTGTACGTGATGTAAAGACAATGAATAGTATGTCTTTGTACCTTTATTTCCCTGTTGTGAGATGACACAAAAAAGAAAGGCACTGGAAATCATTTGTGGTTGTTGTGGACAGAAGGTTCTTGATATATTATTTCGAGGAAGGAATCTATTACAAAAAAAAAAAAACAAGCCTAAGAGAAGAGGTAGAGGAGGGTGGCCGGAGCAGTCCTGGCTCACATCCTTCTCCGTTGTCTCGACACAAACTCTTGCCATTCGATAGTTGCTTAGTTGTTTGTTTCAGAAATTAATGTTGGTGTTTGTATCAGAAAACGGAGGGTAAAAAAACACCAGTAGTTGCATGTGTACAAGGTTGCATGTGCGTGCCTTTGTGCATGCAAACGTGTGTGTGAGTGTATGTGTGTGAGTGTGTCTTTGTCTCTACCTAAAGTGTGGGTGTAAATGTGTATACTCTGTATGCATATCTGCACCGTATCAAGTTGTTTGTCGACGGAAACTTAGATGTCTGTACATGTGTGTTTACGTTTGCACATGTGTGTTAATATTGGTCTCATAGGTTGATGGAACGATAGGGTCTGGAAAAACACGAGGAAGGAAATGTAAATGCACAGTGATATATCAAATATGCAGTAATTACAAGCCACTGATTATCATATAAGCCATCAAATCATCAGCTGCTCAGTAATCATGTCTGTTTTTTGCAACAGGGTCTGAAGATTTTGCACAACTATAATGTTTCCTACTGCTCAAGTTTCAGAACAATCATAGCATTTTACACATTTATACTCCAAAAGCTGGCTTCATGACATTTACAGATACAGAGAAATGTTTTTTTGTTTGTTTGGTTTTTTTTGTCTGGGGAATGTTTTTCCATGGGTCTGTTTGCTTTACACAAGATATTAGTTTCAGGAGAAGTTACACGCTGCATTATTCACTCATACTATGGATTGTGATACTGAATATGTCAAACTGTGTTTATCATCAAACATAAGAAGCATTAGTATCATCATGTATAGCTTATTCTGTGAAATCCTAAATAAAGTTCAGATGAAGCTGATGAAATTCAGTCATACACTGACTTTGATATTAGTTTGTTTGATTTTAGCTGCTTTCCTGATATTTGCCTGCAATCCCGCCATTTTGTTTAAACAAAAATATCTTATGGTATTCTCGGTCCTCTCACTGCAGCTGCTAACTTAAAGCTGCTGCAAGTGTCATTGTTATTGCCGAATTGTCTTATTAAAATAAGTGTTAATTAGCTCTGAATTCCAACCGTAATCACTGTTATAACTTGTGTCTCTCCTCCCCCTGCTCATGCGGTAGAAGAGAAAAGACCTGCCCCACTTTATCCAATCAGGACAGAGAATTCCACAACGAGGCGATCTTGTCTGCGACCAATTCCAGCGTTACCGGTGACAGCTAACATAACCAAAACACACCAAGAAACTGGAGAAAAGAAAGGATAGATGGCAAAGACGGCTGTCTCGAAAAAAAAGAAAGGAGAGGTGAAATTGTGATTGGGTGGGGAGGAGGGAGGGGATTGCTGTATGCGAAATGGACAGGAAGTTGGCTAAAGTGATAGCTTAAATATGGACAATCCGCGTGCAAGAAACAAGGCGTTGGCCTACACAATCAAATAGGTTGTAAACAATCCCCATGTTAAGCTAGAAAGTCAGAGAAAAATAAATGAATAAAGCAAACAATTAAAGTTAATTAGTTAGTCTGCCCGCCTGTTAGTTAGCCAGCTAGTTAGGCTAGTGATTTTTTGCTTAGCTGGTTATCCAGCCGGGTAGTTAGTTATTACGGTAGTCAGGATAGATAGTCAACCACACAGTCAGATAGTTAACTGGCCCGAATGACCGACCAGTTATTTCATTTGTTGAGAATTTAGCCACTGGGTGATTGGCTAATTTAGTTTAATCAAGTAGTTAAATGGTCAGTCAGTCAGTTAGCTGTTTAGTTAGTTATGGATTCCGATACAACATCAATAAAAAGAAATTGCTTTAAAATAGGCTACATATAGATGAAAACAAAATGATTTTATGGTTTTACTTCCAGATAAAGTGTCTGGCTAAACTTGTTTTTTTTTATTGATTTTTGACATCATTCAAAATAATAAACAGTTATCATAATAGACTTAAGTAAATACACAACTAGGTAGGTGAGCTTCGATCATTCAGGATTTTGGAAATTTGTGGTCTGCCGGGAGTATGAGGTCATGTTTCTAGAGTCCTCCATAGTTATGGTCTGACCCCCCTCAGCCTACAGGAGGCCATCTTGGGAGGTGGATGAGCTTAGAAGTTGTGATGGTCCCGGTCACCGGCCAAATGCTGGCGCCTGGGCAGGGGTCGAGACAGAAATAAAAACTAATGGTGTGTCATAGCCAGGAGGGAGGGGGTATACCATGCCTTGGCTTTACAACAAAACAGCCGTTTCTCATTACCAAAAGGGAGGGCAGGGGGAATGGTAGCATATGCACCGTAAATTACACATTCATCGCTCTTCCTGACCATAAATTCTTACCCTGGCTCCATTGGACGGAGCTCTCCCTCACCTCCCACTCTCTCTTTTTTTACTCTCTCGTTCCCCACTCCCATGTTTTCCAAGAGAAATGAATGGTAAATCTTTAGAGTATATGGGTGCCCTTGATTTGCCAAGATCCATAACACTGAGTGATTTTCATTACTTTAGTTTGGCCTTTAAGACAGACCCCCAGGGAGTGCATCACTTCAGTAGAGAGCATCAAGTCCATGTCTGCTTGACCTGAATGTACAAACCCTGATCCAAATGTAAATAACAGGGTACCACCCACCACTATACAAAAAACTCAAAACCAGAGCCTGATATCACTCTCACATTGACCGACAGGTTTTTAAATACAAACCTGGACAAAGACTTGTAGTCTAAATCTAATTGTTTAAAGTTTTCTAATGAGGGTTATGTTTTGGGAGACAAAATAATCAAGTCAAAGGTAAATTTCTCAGAGTTCTCTGCTGCATTTTACAGTCGTCATTAGCAAACGGAGATCAGGTGCTATAATGTGGAGCATACAGATGCAGTTGAAAGGTCTGGAAATTGATAGGGACGTGGGACAAAAAGATTCGCAAAAATCAACTGATAAAAAAGGCACCCCCTCGTCAGTGTTGTCAGCAGCAGTGTGGGGCCATTATCCAATCTAGTTCCACAAACACTACCGAGTCAAGACTAAACCTCCATGCTATGTGAATAGTTTGTTTGTACCAGTAATGATTTGAAAAACAGAAAACTTGGGAGACATTCAAAGAATATTGTCAATTGTGCTCATTTAAAGAAACATCAAATTCTTATTATGCTAAGCAAAGTACGCTTAAAATGGCAACATCATTTTCCAGAAATAAGGGTCAGGATAATCCACAAACCTCTCGCTAAGATTTCATAAGAAACAATTTACTTTTAAATGTGATATGTCTTTTTGTAAAAAAATATAACATCATTCACCTCAGTTAACCTGTATTGGGAAATCAGAGAACGTGTCAAAATCTCTTTAAAAGGTGGCCTGACCCCTCAGACTCTCACTCTTGCTATTCATTATTTCAGCAGGGAAAACATTTCCTTGGCCGTGTTCTTCAGTTGAATTATGCACAATATCGGTGACATAATTCTTGCACAGATCTCTCTCCACAGATGTCCTGTCATCAGGCGGTGCGGATGAGAGGTCCTGGGCACATGAGGCCATAGGAGCCTACAATGGAGTCACCAGTGACTGCCAGCAGCATCTATTGGACTCTTCCCTCCCAGTATAGTGGCTTCCAGCTCTTTTAAGATTAGCCTACGGAGACGTCCTGTCAGCAATTCTACTGATCCATGATAATTTCCATCTCTAATGCTCCACAACCGTCCTCTTTCTATGGCTCAAGATCTGAGAGGTCGAATCTGGAAATCTACAAAGAGAAAATGTCCTCTTCGATTCGAAAATATTCCAAAAATTGTACATCAACACTGACAGCCTGACATGTTTGATCAGCAACAGATATCTATAAAAATAGGGCTGCTAAATCAAAATAACAGAAATATTTCATGTTTTGAGAAAGCCAACACCCTTTGTGAGAAGGACAAATCTACATCTGACAATTATTAAGAGACATAAGTCACCAAGTCATAACTATGGCAGAAGTGTACGGTGTAGTGAGTTCAATGGTCACCGTCAGTGCCAGATGTTCAGTTGTCACTGAGTGATTCACCAAGCTTCTACGGTGTTATCTGTAAGGTCAGCAGCTGAATCTATGCTGAATGAAGCGAGGAACTGTAGGGTTTCCCAGAGAAACAATGACGTAGCGAGCCATTCTTTGTAGCAAGCAAGTGGAAAACCCGAGGTATGCATGGGACAAGCAGCACTACTAATGAGGTTTGGTTGCTATTTACAAAGCTAATTTAATCCAAATGTGTCTCAGGCTGAGGAAAGGGTCAGAAAGTCCTGATACAAGAGAAGAAAGTTAAAAAAGATGGTAGGAGAATTTTAGACGTGAGAGTTAACATGTACTGCCACCTTTTGGAATCAATCAGTACTGCATGGGAAGAAAACTAGAATGTCTTTAGTGAGGTTGATAGATATTCCTGATGTGTGTTTAGAGGTTTAGTTTGTTGTCGTTACAATAATCGCGTCATTCTTTCATAAAGTTCTTTTAAGTTCTTGCTTGTAAAATGAGGTACTGCTTTAATTTCAGCACAAAGAGTATATATATGCAATATATCAAAATGTAGTATTTATGCATTTGGTTCAATTTTTCGTGCAGTAATGAAGTTCATATCTGTTGAGGGATTTTTGTCTGTTATATAGATCTAGTCTAGCTGCAGACCTAGAAGTAACCAAATATAATGTCAAAAACCAAAACATTTCTTATATTCAATTTAATGGAGAGATATCATGCTCATTTCCAGGTTCATAATTGTATTTTGGGTTGTAACTAGAATAGCTTTACATGCTTGAATTCACAAAAAATGCATCGGATTTTCGCAGATGGTCCTCTGTTTTAGCTCCTGTCTCTTTAAGGCCCCGCCCTCCCAAATACCCAGTGTGCTCTGATTGGTCAGCTCACACATGCCTGAGCCATCACAGCTCACCGTGTCTCCTGTCAGCTCTGTCTCCTTTTCAACTTACAGTTAGTTTCTCTTCTACTTCGAAAATAGGCGTAAATTGTGCTAAATTTGTGACATGGTGATGTAGTGTGATGTCACAAAGTCATAGAAGTAAAGGCGGGACCACTGATGAGGCGTTTCAGGACCAGTGCTTTCTGTGGGAGAGAGGAGCTTGCACCTTGAAAAATTTATTTTTTATTTTTTTTACTTTCAAGACCTTTTCATGCACAAGAACCAATAACACAATGAAGTGATGGGTAAAAACCAAAACAGCATAATAGATATCCTTAAAATGAAAATCTGCATACAGGTTTTTGGATCCAATCTCATGAATCAGGACTTTAAATCAACAATGTTATGACAGTATTATTTTCATGATGAGGATGAAAAAATGTTGCGGTGGAGGTTTAGACCACAGGGTAACATTTCATGTCATGTATTTAATTT
Organism: Sparus aurata; assembly: GCF_900880675.1. Lineage (NCBI taxonomy): Eukaryota > Metazoa > Chordata > Actinopteri > Spariformes > Sparidae > Sparus > Sparus aurata. The sequence goes on from NC_044203.1 coordinate 27,692,145, forward strand.
TATTTACACAATAACATCTTGCAGATTGTGGTTTTATGGTGCACTAATGCAATTGCAATGAAAGAAACAACCACAAGAGGGTGCCACAAACATATAAAATAATCATTGCACCAATGAGCTTCTTATGAAGACATGGGGAGACAGGCATTACCTTCTGAAATCCACAGTACATTTGCCACATTATTGAGATCATAGTGAAGGTCATGTAAATCTTGGCAATGCATATATGTAATAAATACTCTTTATTCATTTCCAGAGGCTTGTCGAAAGAGTTTGAGACAGTTTTGGACAAGGACAGAGAGCCACAAAGCCAAAAGAAAAACAACAAAAGAGGGGATTATAATGACCTCAACCATAATCGGCCTTGTTGCAGCCCATCACTGTATTGTAGTGCCATTTCTCATGATTAATCTGTTGATATTTCATGAAGAATCACTTTTTTTTTTCTTCACTTTTCCATTGTATCCAAAGAAAATCAGTCACAAAAAGCTTTTTTACGCCTACATGTTTTTCCATTCATGACAGTTGGCTTGTACCGGTGTCCTTGTTGAACTTTTCGATGATGATGCGTGACTTCTAGTTCCTTCCCTGACACGTCGTTCCACACAGAGCTCTTTGGGTGTGTTTTATGTCTAAATGAGCTGATGGACATGATGTCAAAATGTTTAAATTCTATCCAATCAGTTTTAAACATCAGTAAACTGGCCTCAGGACCTCTAATTCATCATCTTCATAGTTTGCAAGTCTGAGTAAATCCTCTAAATGACTGATATCAAAAGGATAATCACTCGATACCCAAGCTCTGTCTACTTGCTTTTTCTTTTGTTCCATCAAAATCCAACACTTATCCCATTCTCTTTTTAAACTGGACTGAGACAAGAATCAGATCACTCCTTGACAAAGAGCTGGAGAGCTGCACTGCTTTTTTTCAATGCTAAATCTTCCTGACGTTTTAAATTATATAGTCAATCATGGTCAATCCACCCCTCAGACTTCTTGCATTCCAAACATCTTATCTCCAAACAACTGCTCCAGTGGAGCTGCCCAGCTGCCAGCAGTAGAGGACTGCAGTTACACTGCTGCTGCTCAAAGATGGAAAGCAAAGCAACTGCAGGAACATTTGAGATCGAAGCATGCACGCTCTGCAAATTCAGATCTTCACATCTTGCGTCAGAAATGTTTTCGTCGACAACCATAAATCCCATTGAAGCAGAGAAGTAATCAAGACGTTTCTTGTTTCCCGTCAACAGCTTTGCCTCATTTGATCTGTCTTTCATCCGCCTGACTGTTGGCCCAATTGTGACTGCTGTATTCTCTTCGAACAATCACCAGAGAATCACTGAACCGGGAACCACGCTCAGCAGTTTAAACTCTCCTATGACCTTCTTTTAAACCACTGCCAGGATGAATCATCCAACACCTGCACCACTCAACCTTACAGTGAGGTTAAAAGGGAAAAGAAATTAGAAGTTTATGTCAGGGACATCTTTATTTGTTTTAATCTTTGAATATTGTCTTAAGGGTGACATGTTATACTTTTGTCTTTTCTTCAGTGTTTTATAAATGTTTATGTGCATGTTAAAAGGTCTCAAAGTAAAAATGCCTAAAGTCTGCGCCATCAGGAGCTCCTCTCTCCCACAGAAAACACTGTTCCTGAAATGCTTGAAATGCCCTGTCAGTAGTCTCGCCTTTAATTCCATGACTTAGTGACATCACCATGTACTTATTTGCATTATTCATGGCTGCCAGCTAGTTTGTCATGTAAGAATTAATTTAGCACAGTTGCTCCATTGTTGTTTGCGGTGCTGGCTCAGGCGTGTGTGAGCTGACCAATCAGATGTAGCTGGGTATATTCAGAAGAAGGGGCCTTAAAGAGACATGAGCTAAAACAGAGCATTTCAGACCAAGGGTGAAAACAGAGCTGCAGCACTGGACTGTTTGAGAAAACTGATATGATTTTTGCCCATTAAAGCATGTAAACCTATTCTAGTAGTAACCCAAAATAAAATCAAGAACCTGAAAATGAGCTTAATATGTCTCCTTTAACTGCTGACAAAGTTTGGTTTCAAGTCTCCAAGCTTTAGTGCTTCAAAATCAGCATCATCCATTTCATCTCAGACTATTCAGACATAAGAAGTAAACAAATACATACTCTGGCAGATAATAATCTGCTGACACAACTGCTTTTCTTTTCAGAAGAAGCTTTTACTGCATACTACACATTTCAGGCATTTATCTTTTATATTTCCTTCACCAGAGCGATTATCCAGAAGGGCAAAGCTCAAAACCGCAGTCAGACAATAGATGTGTCTAATATTCTTGTGTCCCGAAGATGCCCAAGTCTAAATTGCATTATAGGAATTCGTCACATTCCTACGCACCCACATTTATAAACTGTTCCAAAACCACATTAAACTCTTAAAAGTGTAAAATAAAAAAAATAAAAAAATGTATGGAGACGGAGAAAATGGCGACAGATCAAACAAACTGTGTGCTAACACATTTTGCACTGCAGAATGTGTGAAATACAGTGTGGGTGAGAAATCCCATGTTCAAAGTACAATACATAGACTGTGTCTATATACAGAACATTTAAGACACATTCATCATCATGTGGTGATGTTGAATTCAAGCTTTTATAGCTTTGTACAGCGGAGGTGTCAGTTTTCCCTTATAAGACCATCAAACAGTACACATATAATATATTCAGAGTTGCAGTTGTCAGTCATCTTCGGGAAAGGAGGGCATATAAAAGAGGTTGGATCAGAGCGGTGGACGGATCGGACCCTGAACTCTGGAAAAACAAGGCCTTGTTTTCCTGCTGAGAGCGCTCATTACAAGACAGTGTAAGAGCTTCCCACAAGCGAGCACAACTCCTTGACCTCACATGGGAGTGAATGGAGAGGACGAGAGCTCGGGCCAAGCCACAGAGGCAGACTCCAAACCTCGCCAACAAGCGGCAGCCCCGTGAGTGTCAGCTTGGGACACAGATGGATGTGTTTTTTTTCTCTTCTCCATCCACAGCAGATAGGCCTTCAGCACACAGAGCGGCCCTACAGCTGCTCTGCTGTGGGGTCTGTATTTATGTTGTGGTGCTGTTTCAGCTATAGGAATGCGACAAATTTAGATGAAAAGTATAAGTGGTATTATGAAGAGTGTCTCTTGAGTGCTCAGCGGAAAGTGGAAGAGAGACATTGTTGTGTAGTCGCCTTCAACCAGGTGTCTGCAAAGCTTCAGGTGGTGATCTGAGAGTGAATCTGCCTCCCCAGAAATGAGACTAGGACTCGCACGGAGCAACTGCGTTCATTTTAGTTTAGCTTGTTCTTGGATTCTTTAAAACTAAACAACAAAACACAAAGTCGTCTCTGCAGGAAACCAAATTACTGGACACATTTTGACCTGATGATGAAAAGTCAAGGGATCATCACGCCATTTAAGTGCATCTTGAGCGGGACATGGACTTCTGACACAAATGTAATGGCAGCCTAGAATGTCTCCTAGTGGCGTGAGAGGAAATGTCAAAAAGGATTCATAAGGATTCATCCTCCAGGCACCATGAATCTCAACGTTCATCACCTTAGGACTTTAACCCAAACCGTACTTTGATTCATTTAGTACACAGAGTTTGAACTTAATACTGTCTTGATTTCAAAACAAGAGGGTTCCTACCAGCACAAGCAAGACCTCAACTAAGATAAATGAATTTTGAACGACGGAATGAACAGAGCTTACTTTTGAGGCAATAGGTTATCTTTGAAAGCAAGAGAAAAAAAACTACATCTCACAAATACATTTTTAAAAAACAAGCGAGGGCCGTCATATCATCAGAGCTTCTCCACATGATTGTGGTGGCCAAACTCGCCAAACAATATTATCAGGATATCTATAGAAAAGAAAAAAATGCTAGCAATCAGATCTGTTTTCAACTTTGTTTAGTGTGTGTTTTGTCTCTACATTTGGAAGGTAAATAACCCTCAAGATACAAGTTTGGGGAGTTGGAGAGAGTCTGTAACAAGCAGCTGAAGATGCACAAGGCCAAACATCTTTGCTGGATTGTTCAGACGATGTTATTGTTTGTGTTTTATTAACACTTTTAATACTTAATTCTTTTAGATCAATGTTATTAAGAGTATTATGATGTTGTGATACTCCTTAGCCAAGCTTGAAAATATGTAATAATTCATGTAACTTCATTACAAAATACCAATTTGCTTTTCTCTATTAGCAGTTATCGGTATTGTTGTGCTTTACACCTACACAAGGATTTTACGCAGCTTAACAGTCCTTTTAAAACCAAAATTAAAACAGAAATGACGGTATAAATATCTTATATTGAAATGCTTTAGATAAAGCTATCAACAAAAACAGTTTAAAAGAACCAAAAAAGGGAAGATATTTAACAAAAAAACAGACCATGACTTTCAGACATCGTGGAGATAAAACTGTGACAGCCGCACGTTATTTAATATAAAACAAACCTTTCAATGCATTTCTTTAAATGTGATGTTGTGCACTTCATGTTTCCTGTGTCTCCATGGTTATTAAATGGAAACGTTTGAGTATTTGAGTTCAAATGTAAACTGACAAGCTTTATGACTTAATTTCGACTCTGACTCTGCATCACTCCATCCTGCAGCTTCTCCAGTAGCAAACATGCAGTTAAGTAGTCACCGAGGTATGCTGAATTACCAATGAGAGTGTAATCTCTCAGACATTTGGGGTTAACCTATGTCTGCTGAGGTTACATACTACAGACATGACTGCGGTGGACCAATGCACTTTGTCAAGTGAACACCTAAGGCGAAACGGGGTAATGACATAGGCCAGGGGAGAGCAGGAGACGTATGGCACTGCTTTAAATGTCTTGTGACAGCTATGGCAGCCTTCGTGTTCCACTATGGAACATTTTCTGTCTCAGCCGACTCTTTTGGTTCTTAAACTTCGTACAGTTAACCCTAAATATTATGGTTGTTTGATGAATTAACATGAATCCTGTCCACACCAGAAAAACGGCTTTAAATGTCGTCCGTACAAGCAGCTTCGGTTGACCCAACTTCAGGTCAGAACGTCAGGAGACGCATTATAATGCCGCATTCACGTGCCTCTCAGATGGTCCCATGTCCTGAGTTAGGAAGTCTATATTCTAATTTCAGTGCGTTTGTTTGCACCATGTTTTGGGAGTGTGGGAGCAACATGGACACCAAAAATAACTAGTTTTGCATTTTATGACTCAGAGTGTTTAAACAACATGTTGACAGTTGTTTCCAGTATTTGAATGACAAGCAAGCGCATAAACATTACAATGACTGTACAATACAGGACTTTTGGTAAAAGTTCCAATATTTACTGTTGTCCGCCATGTTTCAGCGTCATATAAACATCAACTTGGCAACTAAAAATCTCCCTCTGACTACCTCATGTAAATTTATTTTGGGAAAAACTCAGACAATTACGATGTCTCATCAACACACAGATAAAGATGGAGGAAGATGGGGTTGAACGATTTTTCAAATAAACACAGGACTTTCAGTCACTCAGAAGACCACTGCTGAATAGTAACTCAAACTTACATAACATACATAACTTAAGACGGGTACACAGCGTAACTTTTAGGCAAGTAAATTACTTATTTTAACCAAAACTGTGATCTTTTCCTGAACCCAAAGAAGTTTTTTTTTAACCCACTAACACTCTTTTCCAAGAAGTTTTAGTGCCTAAACCTAACCAAGCAGGAACAGTTTCACAACGTTAACCAAGTGATGACAAAGTTCTCAAATGCTGTGAGGGAATGTAACCAAGTACATTTAATCAGTATTCACATTTCCGCTACTTTATACTTTCACTCCACTATAATGATATATATATATATTGACTTACTAGTTCCTTTGTCGGAGCCAGAGCAGCTGATAAAGAAAAAGTCACTTATTCTGATAATCAAACAAATCATGAAGATTAGATTTGGCCCATAGTATACAGTATGTAAATACATGTAAATATGTGTAATTTGCTTTGACTTGTACTGTTGACCTTTAAATTCATTTAATTTCAGATACTGTAAGACTACTATACAAATGAGTGAATGTAACTTACAAAACTTCTATTTCAACACTTTTTTTTATCTTTACTTTTGCGCAAGTCTGATTTTTGGGTGCTTTTTACAAGACATTGACATATTCAGTCATTTAGGTACGGTAGGTCAACAGGCTTCCCCCCGTTATCTGATTCTTTCAAGAGTTTTTCAATCAATGAAAATCCCACAAAATTCCAGCATGTTATTGTGGCATTGAAGATAATCCCTGTAACAAATGACCACAAATCTGTTTCCCACATAAATCAAACTTGTCTCTACAAGGCTCCTGGACTTTTTTCTTTTTTTTTTTGCACTCACTTGTCAAATGACTCATTCACAGAACAGAAACCAAGCGATGTGTCTGGTGTGAGAGGAGAGCTCATAACCCCTCGCTGCCTGTTTTTCAGCTTTTGTGCTCGTGTTTTGCGTCACTGCTGATGACTGAGCTCACACACTTCCAGTTATACTCTCTGTGGTTGTCGGATTAATAAAGGTTTTATATGAAACTCCAGCCGATGGAGCTTCAAGGGTAGACCTAATTTATGGGAGTCAGAATGACAGAATGAGGTACATCTCTGAGTCACCTTCACTGATTATCTGAATGCTCGCTCAGTGCTTCATAGCCCTTTCAGACCTCCTCAGAAAAAGAACATTCACAACGTCACTCAAGGTTGGAAAGCCACGTAAAAGGTGGAATCACTATCCCGCATGCATCGTTTGAGTGAAATGACATATTTCGGACGTTATTACGCTTTCAGTGCTGATTTAAAAGTCAAATTATGACAGAGAATGTCGACAACACACTGCAGATCAAATCTTGCGAGAGGGATCCAAATTTCAACAGTTCTGGTGACACACCACAAGTTTGAGATGTTTCCCATCGGAGGAAATTCCCCAAAATCCGCTGTCAGAACCACATCAAGGACAGAAGCAGCTTAAAATACTGTTTGTTCTGAAAATAACGTACTCACAGCCACACTTTGATTCAGCTGGATGTTCTTCGAGCAGCGAAGCAGAACAAAGGGCACGCCTCACTACATACACACACCATATCACTCACACGTGTGTTTGCCAATCAGTAATCAACAGGTGAGACACTCGACAGAATTACAGCTCCTACCAGGTGTGTCGGTAGCTATAAACTCAGTGGGAACAAGTACAGGAGACAACATTTGAAGTGCTTCATTTTGCCGTAATGCTACGAGGGATCTTACCAAGGTCTTCCCTCCTCTCCTCATGCCGATAAACTAAACTGATGAGGTGTTTTGCCCGCGGTATGTCAGCACGTGGGAATACAGCAGGCTGTGGTGTGAACAGTAACATTGTATAACTGACTCATATCATGTTGTGCTTGTCTAGACATCGGACAGGACGTGATCTCAAGTTGCTGCAACACTCACCCACTGCTGGTTCAGGCCCGATCAAGTTTCCTTGATCATGCATGCCTCGATGTTTGGAAAACAGAAAAACAGGAAGGTTGGTCATTCATTCATGTTTTTATATGTGGGAACAACCAAAATCAAGTCATTTAGAGGACAAAGTTTACAGTGATGAGCTCTGTGACAAGTGTCAGAGCTGACAAGGGTTGAGATGTTTCATTTGAAATCTATGTCGGCACTGCACACTTACATCCTCACCTTTCTTTTTTACCAAAGTATAAAAGCAAAACAAACTCTCTTTGTTTCGTGACTGAATAAACTGCTTTACTTCGTTTATATGTGGCGGACCCTGCCACATTTCTAGCTTCAAGCAGTGTTCTGGGGAACTTATTGTCCTCTGAGAACAGCTTGTTTATTCAGTTATGAAGGAAATAAATATTCAATAGATTGTGTAATGTATGTTCTGTGATGTCTGACATTTAAAGCCAGTGACGTAGTTATGTAACCGTGAATGTGGTGCAATTGTGGATGAAACCTTGTTCTAACAAAGGGCAGTCCCATTTTTTTTAAGGCCCTACACACCCACACAGGTGTTTTCACTTACTCATTAAGCTTCTGCTCAGATGTTGAAAGTCGGAATTAACTGAGGTTACAAAACTTTATGAATTGATAAGAATCACAAAAGTGTCCCAACATGTGAAGGAAAACAGAAACAGTTACATTTCTGACTGTTGTTTTCATGTACATCTCTCACTTTTGACAGAGATGCACCGGTTTTGAGATCAGGCACCGATACAATACTGATGTTCAAAACACGAACGTTTGGTCAATAACCGATGTGGATATGGATTTTTTTAATATGTTTTGTCATTAGCTTATTTTGTTTTTGTTGTAATTTAGTGGCAGGGATACAATGACAAAAACATATTAAAGAAATAAGTAAGTAGACTACGTTAAAGACTGATTACACTCTCTTTGAAGGAATACAAATGTAATAATACAAATTTCTGTAACATTTAACCTTCTTTCTCATAAAAATATATTATATTTTGAAAATCAACTGCTTCAGAAGCCTTTTAGCCTGTAATGCAAATACCTTCTCAATAACGCGAAGCTCGCTCATGTGCCAACACGAGTCACTTCTGTGACTATGTCATCTGCCGACTGGCTGATACCTGTGATCAGTCTATTTATCAGTGCATCCCGACATTTATTTCGTCAAGCCTTCACTTCGACTAATTTGTTAGCATACCTGTAAATATTCTCCTTGAGGATCTGCCACATGGAGAGTTGGAATTAGTAGATTTCTCGTTGCATATTACGTCCCAGCTGGTTTGAAAGTTTTCAGTTTGGAAGTGACAAACCTCATGTGTTCCTGCCAAACTGAGGGAAGTTGACATAATCTATTCACGCTCTGGTGAATCTGTCTGTGTACACATGGATTCAGTTTAAATCTAATTACATAATCAAGAAAATGAATTACGTGGATTAAGCAAACGACTTTCTAATATCACACAGGTCTGTGATTAAAGGCTCCACACAGTATGATGCGTACTAAAAAATAAATTGGATTAGTTTTTTTTGTTGTTTTTTTTTCAGACAGGCAGCAGTTTGGAAAAGTTCTTTTGAAAAACAGTTTTATTGGACCATATGTTACGCTAACTTGTTACTGTATTTTACAAAAATGTCCAGTGAAGTGCTCTTCAGCAAGTCTGAGGTTTGTCCTGGTAATACAACTTTAATTTTACCCACAGTACATGTGCAGCTTTGATTAAACTGAGCTGTGTTTAGTGTGTGAACTCCACCGCGGCCTCTTTTCAGTGAAACAGCCCAACGCGTCCTGCTGGGTCCACTTGTGTTAAGTCTTGTCATGTTCAGAGCCTGAAAACGAGTCACACTGTTTGTCCGTGCAGCGAGTGTTGGCGTTTTAGGGGGAAATGTTTGGCCTGGCAACAAAACCATGAGACTCGTATCTTTTGTGAGAAGTGACCAACCTCTTTTGAGGGAGAGGTGCAGCTGTTTGCACACTTTCTCAGACACGTCCCAGTTTTCACGATGTTCTGTCGGGTAAACTTTACGGTGGGGCGAATTCAAGGAGAATGGGAGAAACTCAGACGGGAGGCAGCCTCTCAAATCAATAATCCCCGGGAATAGCTGTTAAAGTTGAACCCGACCACAGAGTGCATGTACCATATGATACAGTTAACATCTCCGCAGCTCTCCCTCTGACCCTTCCTGCTAGCCGTCGCCTCCCCGCCCTCCTCCTCCTTCCTATAAATCCAAAGGGGTCCTTGTGTGGAGCTGGCCCCCCAGTGAAAGTGCCGTGGAGCAACTCCAGATGTGAACATCCTCTTCCTCTCCCTCTCTCTCTCTCTCTCTCTGTCCCACACTCTTTTCTCTCCCACTTCCACCACCAGTAACCCCCCTCTCCCTCCCTCCCGCCCTCCCCCACGCAGCTACGAGTTTTCCATTTCCTTTTTTGGTGAAAAAATCTCAAACGGAGGCAGGGAGGAGGACATTTCACCAATGCCGACAGGAGAGTGCATTTGGCAGTCTGTGTACGTGTGCTTCATCAAGGCGGTGAAACAGTCGACTCAGCATAAACAACAGTGTATATACAGTATATCAATACACATTCATACACACACACACACAGAGGTGTACTCATTCTTTCTTTAACTCTCTCACACACAAAACTTTGTACTATTTCATTACACACACATGGCTTCTCTCTTCAACACTTTCTCACACTCACACACTTTCATACCCCCCCCACTGATCCTTTCCTAGAAAGACTCTTTTTTTTTAAACACACCAGCAGGGATTTCTCTGGCTTAGACAGTAAACACAAATCCACAGAAAGCAATGACCTCATAAATAAGTAAAGGAGGTTTCACACAGGATATAAAAAAAAAAAACTGCCCAGCCAAGACCAAGTCAGTGTAAATTTATTTAATAAGCCTTCACAAATAAAAACTAAACATGTAGCATTTAGCCATATCATCTATCATCTTTATTTTTCCTTTACACAGTAAGTTCATACTGTCATCGCCTCAGTGGAGCATTTTCCATCTCTAAATGCATATTTGCCAACTCTGACTCACCAGCATCAAAGCTGAAATAATGAAATATAGGTATTTTTTAATCATTTTTTTTTCACATACATGTAACAAACTAACGATGCAGAACAAAAGGACAGTAACAGCGGAACAGTATAAGCGACAAAAAAATCATTGTTGAGACGAATCATGGCAGATACATGCATACTCCTGCACTTTCATTTCAGCTTCTCTTTGGGTTATAAATGCTGGCTCTTAGAGCAACAGTGATGAAGAAAAAAAACAAAACAAAAAAAAAACAAAAAACAGATTCATTACAACAAATGAAAAAAAAGAGAAAATAGAAGAAGTTTTATGTAAAAATAAGTGTCATTGCAGAGTTCAACAAAAGCAGATACATGACATAAAAAAGTGGTCTGTGTGCCATGTTTTTTTTTTTTTAAATCGTGTTCTTATGTGCACATAACTTGGTAGCCAGACAATATCTAATCCAAAGTGCAATCGACTTTATTGATCATTACTACCATCAACTTCCTCAGTTCTTCTTCTTGTTTCTTTTTTTACTTTCTGACATATTGTAATTGAAATGCTTAAAACTGTAGTTCTAAGAGCATTACAACAGTACCTCCACCGCACTTTAAAACACACACTGTAAGGTACACATACTGTATCAGTGTTCTGTGTCTTCTCTTCAGAGTTGGACCTCTACCTGAAGTGGCAACTTTTTTTTATATAAAATACAAAAGAATTTTTTGAGCAAAGTGACTAGCATTTTGCATTTCTTTGGTTAAATAGTACATAACATATAAGTAATGTCACTTTTAAGGCACTCCATTAACTTTTTGGTTAAAGTGAAAAAATCTTTGTGGTCGTTCATTCAGACGACGCAGCATGAAAATTAGAATTTTTGAAATCCGTGGGCCGGGAGGAACCGCTATCTTAAAATAAACAACCTGAGAGGCAGTTGGCCTGCGTTACCTTCCTCGGTAATGACTCTGGGTTCTTGAAATGCTGTGACGAAAGGGTGTGGAAGGTAAGTCAAGGGAAAGGGTGGGGAGATGGCGAGCGGCTGCTCTATAGGTTGCTGTTGCAGTCGCGGCACAAGATCTTTTCACCGTTAGGGAAAAAGCCAGCGCCCACCAGGGAAACAGAGCACTGGGAGCAGGTGAAGCAGGGCTGATGCCACTGGCGATCCTCGAATGAGATGTACTTTCCTCCTCCAAAACCTGGGACAGGGATAAAAGAAGAAGAAGGTTACATTATATGTCGAGCATTAAAGGTCTGATGTGAACTCATGTAAGCTTCAAGTTTAAAAAGCTCCTGAAAACGTGGCTTTAAATTAATTCCTGGTATAATTTATAGTCACAGCTAAAATAAGATATAATCCGGGTAAAACAATCGAAGTATTACTCAGTAAATCTGCTTCATCAGATCTGCGTGGGTGTGGCCTGATCAGATTTATGAACATTTTGCAACAGTTTCCGTGGTGAAAGAAAAGGGTGCGTGGCTTTGAGGTATGTTTTCTCTTGTTTGTCTGGTGGGCGGGTCGGAGGTGTTTCCCAATCAGCAGCATTGTGAATATTAATGCTTCAAATCTGGAAGGGTTTGACGGAATTTTACCAGATGGCTGTCCGCCAATCTCAGGTTCAGGTTTTGTCAATATTATCGTGGAGAAAGTAGTGATTATGATCTTGCCTGTGATTGGTTTGCTGCAGGCCTCGCACTTCTTGGAGTAGAGGCTGCCGAAGCACTTGAGACAGTAAGGGCTGTCGTCTCGAGAGGTGAAGTGTTGTCCCGCCAGCTGCGTCTTACAGTTGGTGCACACAAAACACTCCTTATGCCACGGCTCCTCCCGATAGGTCACGCCGCCTTTAGCCAGGGTCTGACACGGGGACAAGTCGACGGTCATTAGGTAAGATCCTCATAATATCCTTGCAAGGTTTCTTTGACTGGCGGTTCCGGCAGTCGTTTGTTAATTTAACTGACCTTTTTACAGCGCGTGCAGCGTGGAGCGAACTTGTCCTCGTAGCAGGACACGCAGTAGTGTTCATCCTTGTCGGGGATGAAGGACTTGGAGCCGATGGGCTGTTCACAGCTGTGACAGATGAAGCAGCCCTCGTGCCATGTGGAGCCTGCGTACTCCAGTTTCCTCGTGCCTAGCAAAGAGTAAAAAGAGAGATGACGGGAGGCAGGGAAAGGAAAAGAGAGGAAGAAGGAGGGGAAGAGGGACAAACGAGCAGAGAGAGACGAAAGTTGTTTTGTGTGAATCTTTTGCCGTCTTTCGAAGGATCGTTACGGCCATTTTGGTATTTTTTTTTGGTGGTAATTTTATTAAACTATGAAATAAACACTTGAATTACATGAAGGCATATAAAACTCATTTTGTTTCACTGAGATTTATTTCATTTTAAATCATAATACCACAAACCCTTACACTTCGTTCCTGCTGCTGGAAACTGGCGTTGGGCCTTACAGAACGGGATAATGCCACCCCCCCCCGTGTCCCCAACCAATCCATCTTCTATCCCTTAGCTGCTGAGCTTTTTATGACGCTGGTTGGTTTACTCTATGGTGACGCAGTGGTTTTTGTGTGGCCGACATTTTGTACTACTGCCGTCTGCGGATTGCTAACGTTTCACTGCTTCAGGCTGTGTTCTGCGGTGCCAGCTAATCAAAAACTGCAAAAAATCTGCTGCAGAAGACATTCTCTGTTATAAGTTTACAGGAACTACAGAGGGTCAGGGAGGACAACAGCAGCATTTAGTTATGAGTATACGACTAATAAACTAATAAAATCGAACAAGCTGAAATTCTTTTTGGAGTATGTATAACTTTTAGGGGCGATTTCACATGAATTCCAACAGGTTCTGAGAGTTTTGAAAGTAATTTGAATGCATTCGATGGCTGTAAGACGCAGTTGGTTGCCAACAAAACACTTTGTCTGACAGATCTTATATTTTATCATCTGCTTAATTTAAAGTAGCTACAAAAAACATTTTTTGGCGCCCCCTGTGGACAAAAGCGGTGCAAGCACCACCACATCCTGCAGTCAATCTTGGTCTGGCTTTTTTTAGTACCATATTTATTTTTTGAACGCAGCCTTTTACCGGATGCAAGACGATGAGGTCATGCATCTATTTGTGGCTCCGTTGGATTAATAACTATAATATGGCGATGGTGAAAGCTTCCTTCCTCGGGCTGTGAAACCCCCCCGATTCATCCTCAGCAAATTGTTTTAGTTTTTATGAGGTTTTTCCAACCCTGATTATTCAGAATCTGACCTGCTGACGGGCCTGATGAATAACTACATATATAGAAAAAGCCAATGTTATGTAGGTCATATAGAGGCAACAGTTTGAAACTGAGACCGTTTCATATCTGGCTAAAAGTTCATTGTTTAGGTATCGCAATCCTGAACTGTTTCTTCGCCCTACAGGTCTACATGTTCTTGCTCCACATGCTACTATGTTTGTCTTTTCGGCAGTGGATTGCCCTATATGGATTCACAGTGGTGTCTATGTCAGAGGATTTTCAAACAGAGAAACAAAAAAAGTAGAGCTCAACAATACAACATCCTACGTAACCATCTCTGGCAACGGGAGCATCGGTACAGTTTAATCAGCGAGAGCGCGAGAGTTTTAACCAACACATCTCAGAGAAATCCGTTTCACTGGTGTTGGTATTAAGTTTCTTCTCTCCTTCGTTTCACACAACATAAACCCTTTCAGCCAAGCATCCAGTTGTTAAACAAAGATAAGTGTGTGTAAGTGAGTGAATGTGGCTGTTGGGTCATTTGTTTGGCAGAGAGTTGACGCTTTTCAAAATCTAGATTTTTGATGATACAGAGCTGGTTGTTTGGAGTTTTCAGTATTGTGTAAAAATCCCAGGAGCTTTCATAGGTAAGATATCATTCCTCCGATCAACACCCTCCCTTCTCAAGGTGAGACTCACCTGGGCACAAACCAAACACTGTAAACGTGTGGTCTTCACAAGAAGACATGAGATTATCTACAGGAGAAATAAAGGGGGATGTTGTGCTCTTCCTGTAATCTTTTTTTCTGCTGTACGAGCGCTGTGTAAGCTGCTACAGGGACGCTGGAATAACTGACTCGCTTATCTCTTCATATCATCAGACTGCTGGCAGCCCACCAGCCCTGGGGATCTGGCTTACAGACAACAAGTCAAGCAGACTGGCAATTACTGTGTCACATTCAACCCTGGTTGCCGCTCAATCGTGGACCCTCGCCTCCGTGTGTTCCTCGCCTCCTTTCTTTTTTTTTTTTCTGAAAACCTCTTTCCTTTCTATATCTGCTTGATCTGTTATTTTATACTTTTCATGTGTCTCTGCCTCCTGGAGTGTGCCATGTCATCATTTTCCAAAGTCATTTGCCTATCTATCTTGAAACTTGAATTTGTGTACTACATGGAAAATAAAATGTGGGGCAATGAGACGGATGCTTAGTGGGCGAGTGAGGCGCCATAATATACGGCGCTGTCAGATGCATTATGTGCAAGATATTTCACATGTCACTACTTCTTGTGTTTTGTTTTCATTTTAATCTGTCTCTTTGTTAAGCTTTTTAAGATTTTAAGCTCAGCCAGTTAGGCTAATTCATGGGTCCAAAAAGTGAATCCTACTTCGCCAACCTCTACTGTCGGAATGCAGTCCTCTCCACGCTTTAAAAAAAAATATGTTGGGAAAAGAGAAAAATGGAAAGGACAATCTGTACAAACGCCCAGCACCTTTACCTGGCATGACGATCTTGTCGCAGGCTACACACTTGGAGGAGAACTCATTACAGTAGCACTCATTGCAGAGCAACGCGTCATCCTGGCTGGTGAAAGGCTCATCTGCCAACGAGCGATCGCAGCGGAAACAGCGGAAGCAGTGCTCGTGATAGTGCCGGTCTTCGTAGAAGAGCTCCTGGCAGCAGAACAAGAGGAAATACAACACAAATAAGGAAAATACAAAAGGCAAATAAGGAAAAGACTGCAAGGCTTTACATCAGCAAAGGTTTTCTGGTTACAACAGGAGCAGAGTGGGTTAAATGGACACATGTAAGATCTGGTAGGCAGAGTATGTGGTCACTCTGTCTACATGTTATGCACACTCCTGTTTAAGAACGGTCTCCCAAGTATGTTGCATTGAGTGTTTAAAGGGCACCGAGCCAAAAACATGCTGGCTTTATTTATCGTCTACTGCCCGTGAAGGCGTTGATAACTCGCTGGCCTTCTCAGCTCAGCAAACTACTGAGTACTGTGGCATGTGCCGCTTTGTAAACGCCACTGAGTAGCACATGTCAGTCTCAAATGATCCGCCGCGTGTTAGTGTTTTCCATTAAGAGGAGATTAAATTTTAACTTGATTGTGGGGGAAGAGGGAGACGTTCCCTCATTTTTACAATCACAGACGAAATTAGCCCATTGGCTTATGTGGACTTAGTGGAAAATGCGTGTATAATTGCATGTTAAATTAGCCTTTACTATGTTATTGCCGCACCAAATATATAGAACACGCCTCATTTAGCCTGAATTATGCATCATTAGCGTGACATGACCTCTGGTTTAGCTATTCAAAGCTGTGTCAAAACATGGTAGAAAAAAACTACTTTAAAGCTAATTACGGCGAATGTTTGATGTGCTTTGTTTTGTTTAAACTGCTAGTGCATGGCTCTCGGTGTGGAAAGTCACATGTGCGGCACAGAAAATGAACGCTGCCATTGTTTTTCTCTTTTAGTGAAATCTAAAAAAGGTGCACTACGTTTCTATTGTGCAGCAGATAGCTGATTGCATGCCCGATCATGTCAAAGACGGATGCCTCACCCTCGCGTCGTGGCCGATAAGCTCTTTGCACTCGTCACACGTGTTGGAGAACAGGCTGTCGTAACAGGGGATGCAGTAGGGACTGTCATCTGACTGGATGTACTTGCGGCCATACAAGGACTCCTTGCAGTTGTCACAGTCAAAGCGGTCGGCCATTGTAAGATTCTGTAAGCCTGGAACACAGAAGAGGAGACACTCGGAATCAGCAACATTTAAATGAAACAAGGAAATTCCAGGACAAGCGCTGAGGGCTGAGACAATAAGGGTGGAGAAGTCTTAAGCAACGATTCTGTCACCTTTTCTGGCACAGCACTTGGACATCAATATAGACTTTCGCTGCCAATATTTATGCTGTAAATACTTCAGCTTGTAACGGCGACGAAGCCGAGCTCAAACAAAACACGCAGAGCAAGTGGGAGCAAGTGGAAAAAGGGAGAGAGAGGGGGGGAGAGAGGGAGATTGTGACAAAAGAGGCAGCACAAGATGCCTATTAACTTTTATTGCTGTGTGATGGAAGTGTGAGGGATGCAGAGGGAGGGTGACGAGAGCGGGAGCTGTCACTGCGCTTTCTCTCGGTAACTACCTTCCTGTTGCCGTCAAGCGCTCAAAATCTGCAGCCCAAAGATTAAAAGCTCCAATGCAAAGCGGGCATCCTCTCTCATGCCTAAGATGCACTGGAGTTGGTAATCTATTTGTGAGTGGGGCACAGACCCACCAACGGATGCAGACACCCCTTCAAGCGAGTCCGTGTGCGTACGGACACTTGAAGCCTAACAAGTTGCTTCCGCCACTACAGACGCCACTACAGCAACTGTGCATACACCGACACAGGAGGTCTGAGTGCATGGTTTTCACTGAGCGACAGGCCCCTTGATCATGACTGAGCACACAACAAAGTGACAGAATAATATTGTGAGAGCATTATGGCAACAATATCAGGTTGCCAAAGCATTACAGCATGGCTGGAGGACAGCCCAGCGATAAGTGATACAGCCCTCTGGCACAGCGCACTGCTGGCTATTCATTCCCACCATCCAGCAATAATAATCACCTCTGATACAATAATCAATCAAGCTTCAAGTTGGCCCTGCGCTGCCTGTCTTACACCCACGCACACAAACAAGCGTGGAGGAGGCAGGCAAACACACAGTAAAACGCCGGGTGACATCGTAAAAAGGAACAAAACCCAAAAGCCAAATCACACAAGATCCATCATCAAAGAAAACACCAGTCCCAGACTCTCATGTTTCATCCGTCTCAGCCCTCTGCCAGACAAAAGCCCTTAATGAGTCGGGGTGAGAAAGTCAAGATCCGACAGACTTCACCTGCTCGCAGTCTTCATATTTAACCCAGTGACAGGCTTTTTGCTAACAAAACACCACTTCATCAAACTGGGGAGACACTCTCAGCCCCCTTTGATGACCTTAAGGCGTAAATTAGAAGGTGTAAATGTTCAGCAGCCCTGCCGCCACGGCTGCCATATCTCTCCATCCGATCGCTGAATGGATACATCTTAAGTATCTCATGTCTTGTATCATAGTATCCATCTGGAGTTCATGGCAAAATATCAGAACAAACAGCTGCGGTCGGCCTGCGTATGTAGCATACGGCAAAGTGCTGAACTTGTGACTTTTAACATCAATCTCTGTAGATTTGTCAGAGAATTCCAGCGGCCCTGTCATCAGCCCACGTAACCGCAACGTCAAGATTAGATCAGCAGGGTATTAGGCTAAAAACGAGGCACTATGGCTTTAATGTTATCTGCAGTGCCAGGTAGGTATGCGCTGCCTTCGCTTGCCAGGTGAGAGAACGAGACGAGGCATGATTCACAAAGCCGAGAAGCCAGAGCTATGACGTCTGATGTCAGCTTTAATTTCCAAGGCAAATCAGGCAGCTGCCTATTGCCCTCCCCGGATTCATACGCCTCATCCGCTACTAAAAAGGCTGCGGAGAAGTAGGTCATGAAACTTTTTCAGATAGGTAGAGATGTAAATGTTTTCTGACAAAATGACAAATATTCAATACCTGAGATCACTCAGCGCGTTCATGGTTTACGTGATTTCCCCACTTGTCCCATGCAGCCTTGGCTAGTCTCCCTCTGTACAACTGTTTTTACGGTCTCGAGAGAGATGTGTTTTTGAGCCAGAATAGCTAGTTTGCCAGCAATCAGGTTAATATTAAGTAATGGAGAACTCGCTAAAGCACAGATGGGAACATTACACTCGATTACAAAAATTCCGAAAGCCTGATATAAATATATTTTACTTGAGAAGTCAGAAGAAAGGCTTGTTTTGACCTCCAGGTCTCGTCGCATTTCCACTTCAGAGAGATCCACTGTGAGTATCGGTGTTTGAGTGGCCATCGGCGAGCCTGATATGAACTCCTGATGGCACAGGCTCTCTCACAGAGAAGGGGGCGTGACGTCAGCGCAGTGACCCCTGAGAGCGATGGACTGAGACGTGACTGCATGCAGAAACTGCTGACCCAAAAACCCAACTTTCCCAAAGAGAAGAGAAGAGAAGAGAAGTTGGACCAGTGTCACAATGAGCTCCAGTCCTGAGGCCAGTTCTCACAGGGCTTTGTATTTACTACTGTGTATGCTGACTTCCCAGCAAAGGTCCATCTCCTTCACGTCCAGGGCCCAGTGACTAAGAACCCCACTCTGGGTTAATAACATTCCCAAATACCAGAGCTGTGACTGAATTCAGCCCCCTGGGAAAAGTGTGGGCTTCAAGGAAATCACCGCTGCCTCCACACAGGACAATCGTCCAGGACTTTTTTACTGAGTTCAATTATAGTACTGCAGCGCAAAGCTAGGATCTCTGTTTAATACAGGCAAAAGTGCATTCCATTCTCTATAATGATCCATCAGAGAGAGAGAGACTAAAATATATATCAAATGCAGCTATATGGGTCAGCAGAAATGACTATCTGGTTTTCTTAACCCTTGTGTAGCTGTCAACAGCAACTGAAAAATAGGACACACATCTTCACAGTGTGATATCTGCATGGATCTGGACTTGTGCTAACGATCAAGGGAGTGGAAAAAAAGGAGTTGGTGGCTTCAAAATGCCACCAAACCCAGGAAGAGAATAAAGTCACATGCTCAAGACAGCCCAGTTGCCAGAATTTAAATGTATAAAATAAAATAAAACAAAACTTCATACGTATCATGACGGGCTTTCTACAACTGACTGAGCTGACTGTAATGTTTGGAGGCGGAGTGGTCAGTGGTGACGCGACAGACAAGACGGCCGTTGAGCGAGACAGCTACCAAGCCAGAGACCACTATTCCCAACAGTTTTTACATTTGTAAGCGGAAACCACCAAATATTTTTAAGGGGGCTGTTGGGACATTTTTTCAGCCATGTTTGTAGCAATAACAGGGAATATTTTGACGAGACGTTCTAATATTTTCCAGCCATTTTTCTGGCAACAGTACCAAATATTGTGACAAGAATTTGAGACCATTTTCCAGCCGTGTTTCTGGCAACAATACCAAATATTGTGACAAGACTTTGGGACAATTTTCCAGCCATGTTTGTAGCAATAATACCAGATATCTTGGGACGTTTTCAAGCCACGGTTATAGCAGAAATACTTCACAGAACCAGGTTAGCCAAAACATAATTTGTTCCAAATGCTAACCAAGTTGTTTTTGTGGTTAAAGTAACCATTTAATTGTTTAAAACATGGAAACCAATCAAAATTAAGCATCTGATTACATATGGCATGTCGTTACCAACTGGCCTTGGTATAAGCAGGATAATACTGCATCATCCGTTACAATCATTAGACATAAAGCTTATCTCCTCACCTAACATAGTCGGGTGTGATGAACTCTGCATCTGATAGCAGCTGCAAACAGGCATTTAGTTTCCGTATGTGTTTTCACACATCCGGCTGTAAGATAGCGGAGGAATGCCAAGGCTACGTTCCATTAGTCATCACAACCCTCCCTGATTGGCATTAGGGGGTGAAGTTCAGGGCCAACTCTCAGACACCACAGAGCGACAGGCCAATGCAAGCAAGTGGACTGTATGCTGTTGCCGGGCAACATAGTCATGGTTGGTTACTGAAGGGCTAGCAGACACCCCGTCCAGTCCGGTCCCACAGGCAGGCCCGTTAATCCCCCAGCCCAAACTTTGCTCACGCTCTGGTTGATTCCAAATGAACAGTCCTCACAGCCCGCTGGGAACGAGCCTGCCAGCTCTTCCCCTCCCTTCCCTGCTGCGCGTTAGAAGAATCTGCTTGTAAAATATCTGTTTTACTAATGCTAGACAAAGCACTTGACATCATGTTACAACAACAGCGAAGGGGAGATCATCCTGACCGCAGTATATTGGACAAGAAATATAACAACATAAATACAAATTCTTCTTTTCTAATGTCTCTCACTGCCATTAAAAGATATAGTTTGGGTTTTTTGAAGTGGGGTTGTATGAGTTTCTTATCCATAGTCAGTGAATTGAATACAGTAGATGGCTGTCAGCTCTGATGTCAGCTTAAGGGTACGCTATGTTTAAAGTATTTTCTGCGCTTTACTTTGCCGTCTGACAACCCTTTCAGTTGAAAACTGACCCAGCTATAAGCGTGTACTGTAAGCTTTCTTAAGACCTACCAGAGTCCTTTGACAAAAAACAGTAATTTTACCTTGCAGAACACGGGACTTGTTGGTCTACTGGTCAGTTTGTTTGTGTCGTTGTGAGACTTTGGTGATTTAAGGGGTTAGTTCAGATTCACCAAAGGCACACATTAACACAAACAAACCAAACAATTGAGGCAGCGGTAGACCGGCTACTGAGATGTTCTGCAAGGTAAAATTACTGTTTTTGTCCTAGTAGTCTGGTGGCTTTGGAGAGGGCGATATACCTACTGTTACCTTACAGTAGAGAACAAAAAGATTACACCACTGTGTGTAGGCTCATTATAGAGTATGTATTTTTAAAATGCAGTTCATGAATTGTCACTGTATGTCATGAAAAACAGGCTTACCTTGGAAGCTGTATTATCTGTAATTGTCTAGTTCGAGACACCTGCTGTGGATCAGTGTGTGTTTGCATGAGTCAGTGCGGCTGCGAAAAACATGGCCGAAGCTTATCTAGTGAAATCACACCCATCACATACATTAGTCAACAGGTGTTCAGTGCTTACATATAGACAAGACAAAAATAATGACAATTCATTATGCACAGTACAAATACAAAGCACAAGTGTCAACTATCATGGTGCATTCAAAAACACACGTATTGCTGAGGAAAGAATTCTAATATTCTACGATCATCGATTTTTTCTATTGTCAGTGTTCATACTTCAAATCTACCTACATGTAAACTACTTAGACTGGAAACTGAACCTCTTCTGGACACATACTGTATATAGTACATCAAATATAACCATGTATCAGCTATCAAAGCTTCAGTCTGACTTTTTACACTGGTTGCACTGGTTTGCCCAACATTTTCATTTGGGTGCACCACAACATAATTTAGGGGCTGGTGCCTGAATGTTTCTCTTGGTTCAAATCACATCACATAGAAAAATAAATTGTATCTGCTTAAATAAAAAAAAACAAAGTCAGAAAGAGTTGATTTTTATATCTGACCTACTGAATATCAGCCACACTGATGCAACCAATGATGGTGTTTAGTCTCACTCTACTTATTTTTGTTGGGCGGTTGAGGGAACAAAATAGTGACACGCTGGATCCCTGGTTAAACATCTAGCAACAGCTCCATTCACATTAAATGAATTGAATGAAAGTTAAACAGAAAAACACAAACTATTCCCAGGGGATAAAACCCAGTGATACAAAGAGTGGTTTTTAAACATTTTGGACATGTTCAGTTTCAGCATAAACAATGCAATGGCGCCCTTATTTTGTGTTAAGGTGTCCTTAAAGGCAGCATGTCAACGAAGCACAATAGCCAAGTCTGTTTTTTTATCCTGCTTTACAACCAACAACACACACATGTTGTGGCTATGATAAAGCAGGGAATGACATATCTCTGACATAAAGAAGTCACAGTGCGGAAGTGGCGCGACTGTATCTGACCTGATAAGACAACGTGACCACTGGTGGAAATGGCATCAATGTCTGCCAATTTGAAAAGTTTGAGTTTATTGCCAAGCGGAGGCTACACTGTAGAGGGAAGCAGTTAAGAAGAAAGTATTAAGTACCGGGGCAACAGCTCCGTTTGCTAGGCCTGTGTTTATAGGTCCTTTCTGACGAGTGGCCTTTTATGTCCAAGTGGATACTTTAAGAAGTGTGGATTTTACTGCGCATAGTGAGGTCTGATTTACTTTTAAAAAGTAGTGGCTACAAAAGCCTCTCAGTCACCTCTAACTGTCGGATCTTTTGGCAGCGAGCGATCTCACGCACCAGAGGAAGGAGTGTGTTGTCGAGCAGGTTATCTTAAAGTACACATGACTCTGTTTCCTTTCATCCAGGTTCCAGAGAGAGCGACGAAGGAACAGAGGAGAAATCAAACAGCGAGACAAGAAAAAAAGAAGACAGAGGAAGGTGACATTTGGAGGCAAATGAATGCTGGAGCAGGAACTTAAACCTATGACAACTCCTAAATCAAATTAGAGGAAAAGTGAAACGGCTGCGTTTGGATAAACACATACAATCACACTGCCCTCTGTCTGCTGCCTGGACATCTTCCAGACACAGTAAAGCTCCTTGGCCCGCTTTGAGATGGGGAAAAAGTACAGCACTGGACACTTAAGTATATCATTTGAGGGCCTGGTCGAGCATATCAAAAATAAAACACAATGTCAAAAACACACTTCAGAAAAGATCATTTGTGTCTCAGTGCAGTGGCCACTTGAAAGGAGTCCGATGGAGATGTCAGATCTTATTTATTCCAGCGCCTCATGACCATGGAAGAATTTCCATTTCGTGATTAATGTGACACGGCAAAGGCATGAATTGCACAAGACTTTTTTTTTTTCTTTTTTTTTTTTTATGGTTCACAACTTATGTTTATGACACAATGTCAGAGGGATTACATTCATGTTTTTATTTTTCAAGGGAAACCGAGGTCAGCTCCTTCCAGATCCACATATTCCGAGATACCAGTCACTCCGCAAGCCAAATGACATCAATGTAACTAATTGTGAGCATGAACTCCATCTAAAGTGGTCACAAGCATTTAGGTCACCATAACGCAACACAAGAGCCTGGACGCTGAAATATGTTTGTTATATATCAGCGTGGTGAGCTGCTCTTGCTGGCTTTCGCTGCATCAGATAAATGAAGGCCAGTAATCGAAAGGACACACTGAGGCAATGAATCTTATCACAGGAAGAAGAGGAAATTGCTCATGAAGGAGAGATAATGCTGCGGCCCCATTCATAAACAGATGTGCTTATTTAAACAAGCTCACAAGTGCTGGTTACGGGAATACCAAAACATTTTAATTCGGATGTTAAAGCTGCGAGGAACCGTAATGTTTTGTTGATTCCTGTGGCCCCTGTGGACAAAAGCAGGATGAGCAGGTCTGATTGGTGTATAAAGATCTTGATCTTTTTTTAAATCGAGTGAGGATACAACTTTATTTTGATAATATTCCTCCTTCTTTAAAGCAGCTGTTTGCAGAATGCATGGCTATAACATAATGTATCTATTTGTAAAGAAAGTACATTTTGTTTTAGTGCCGTACCACCAGCTTACAGAGCAGATTCTTTCTTCAGGTTATAAAACCCATCGATTCATCCGCAGCCCTGGTTCTGTTACTTGCATATGATCGTCTGTTTTTTAACAGTCCATAATGAGTCCAACAGTGTTATAGTTGAGCATTGCAAACCAGTGGACTGCTTTTCAAAACCTGGATTTTACATTACCCACAATGCAGTTTAGCCAGAGTGACATCACTGAAGGCAATATCAGATTACATCCAGCTTCCTCTGAACCGACAAAAGGCTTTATACCTCTATTTTTATCATTTGCAGTAGCACTCCGAGATCTGTAAACAGACTTTAATGAGTAAAATGGGTGGAGTTACCCTTTAAAAAGGTGCCTCTTGAATACATGCCACAAACGAATAGATGGGCACATCAGTCAGGTAAATACCAACCATGCAAACTGTAGCTGCTGTAAGCAAGTTAGTTCAAGTAGCCGTGCAGCTAACGGTCCGGACTGGGAACTCAGAGTGATATTACAAGACAGATTGGGCTACCTGGTTAGCATGCTAACTTCAGTAGTTGTCTCTTTTAACACAATACAGAGGTGTATTTGGCATAAAGTCAAAACTCTTATTTCTGCACACTCTGTTGATAATAATTAATTTAAACTAAAATTCTGACACATTGCCCCCCTAAGAAAAACTAGAAATAACTACATAGACATAGTCTTCTCACTGATGGTCTTGTTTGCTTCGAGTTCATAAAGAGGCATCAGTATCAAACCTAAACCATTCAAAACCACTTAAAAACTCCTTTTAGAACAAAATAATTTTGCTCACTCAAAGGTAATAAAAAGTGACTACAATGGCAGTTTAGTGTCACAGCATCGTGCTGTTTGGTGTAGCTGTGACACTGACCAGAGAACCAAAACTGCAATCATCATCATGACATTCAAGACTTGAAGCAATCTGCGGTCATCAAAGTTTACAGGATGGGGGTTGGTGCGGTGGTGTGGGGGCACCTGAGACTTCTCCTCTGTGGGAGCCCGGGTCAGACTTGACGACAGAGTACAGGCTGCAGGACCAGACACTGGAGCGCAAACCTGTTATTGTCCCTGAGCGTTTAAACACCGCCTGGTGTGCAGTGGGAGGCGACTGAGGGCTCAAATGAGAGCCAACGTCATAAACATAAAGGAGGGAAATGACTACCTGCAGGAGAAAATGTCACCACGGCCTTTGTAATTTGTCCTTTCTTGGCAACTTTTAATGACCATGCAAGTGTAGGGATACGACTTGATGTCTTTTAATATTAGCCTTTATTCTACACTGCAGCATTAGAGGAAAGCTGTACAGCAGCTGGCCTGAAAGGACTGTATGTCAAAGCTTCTGGGCTCAATTATTAAAAGGATTTGATATGGAGATTTAAATACGTACAAAAGATAAACAAAAAGCACAGCTCAAGCCCGCGCTGATGTATGTTTAGTTATACTTCAAACATAAATTTGTCATAATCTGACAGGCGCTTGGAGCGCAGAAACTTGAGGACGTGCTCGCGAGGACTCCGCGTGCATATGGATGAAAAGCTTTCTGAGGGAAGGCGCAGCTGAAAATGCAATTGTCACATCTCATCTGTCGCTTTCCACAAGCCGCTCTCAATCCCAATGTTCCACAATACTCTACCAACACCAAACAATAACATCGCAATTACTTTAAATCATACAGTACCGTCCCAACCGCCATGAGGGAAAGTTTGGAACTCAGGAATGAATTTGAATTTATTTTTATATCACTCTGCGCGGATGGCCAAAAGACTACATTTTTGGCCTACATTTGTCTTCCTTTGAAGAAAAAAAAAAAAAAACGCTGCCATACATTAGTGCTTCACATCTGGTTTGCATTGGGGAAACTATGCAGTCAACTCCTGTGTGCCAGTGGAGGTTTTTTGGAGAGTCATTGCCTGGAGAATGCAAGAAAGTTTGTCTTTTTTTTTCTCTCTCTCTCTCTCCCTCCTCTCTTTCTCCCTGTGCCGGTATTTGCCGGTAAATGTTTGGATGGCAGAAGGAAAGCTGGAGCGGGAGTGAGAAAAGAGAGAGCAAATCTTGAAAGAAAAAAAAACCTCTTGACAGTCTCCTTGCTGATCTTTGGATGCACTTTGAGGTGGTAAACAGTGTGGCGAGAGGAAAGGTAAGGAATGCAGTTAAAGAGAACGTGTGATAAATAATAATTCAACAGAAAGGATCAAACACTGATGCCCGCCGAACAAAACTCTTCCATCACACAGACAAAGGCACTGGATATAGGAAGGACAAACTGAGAGCGGTGCTGAAAAGGTCTCAGGGTAAAAGTAACGTTTTCAGGGTCTCACATATCGCTTTGGTGTGGCTGCTGGTTTTAGAATAAATAGGTTGAGAGGGGTTATTTCGAAGAGTAGTATTTCTCTTTGAACAAACAAAGTCATTAATCCTACTCCAATCCCCCTTTACTCAAATGTTTCCCAGGGCAGATCTGTGACCAAAAATGGCTATCTTAGTCCCTGTCCTGATATCTTCACATCCTCCCTGTCATTCTCTACCCTGTGATCCACGGGACAGGGAATCCCTTTGAAATCTAAAACCTCCGCTGTTTAATGGAGACCCATCTCAGTTTGGACACCTGCTTTGTTTTTGCTGAGGAGTGTCGACCTGCACAATGTTTTTTTGTGTGTCTCATTCTTTTAAACAACACACATACTGTCCCTCACATGCACTGGGCCATATTTAGATGTTATATCATTATACTGATAAGAGACTATATATCGTCTTAGAATTTAGATATTATTATATTGCGATATGGCATAAGTTTTTATTTTTAGGTTCATAATGTGATTTGGGGTTACTACTATACTTACCTGCTTTAATGTTCAGATAAACACATCAGCTTTCTCATACTGTCCAGTGCTGCAGCTCTGTATTGCCCCTCTGTCTGAAACGCTCTGTTTTAGCTCCTGTCCCTTTAAGGCCCCGCCTCCTCAATACCCAATCTGCTCTGATTGGTCAACTCACACACGCCTGATCCAGCACCGCTAAAGACAACAGAGCAGCTGTGCTAAATCACAGTTTACATACCAAACTAGCTGCTAGCCATTCATTAGGCAAATGTGGGACTCCATGTCGTAATGTGATGTCACAAAGTCACAGACGGCTGACGAGGTGTTTCAGGAACAGCGTTTTCTGTGTTACTGTTGGTGTAGACTTTGAGATTTTTAACTTTCAAGATCTTTTACATGCCCGAGATCCTAAAGTCATAGAGCCATTGTCATCCCTACAGTATTGTTGCAATTTTGCTATCGAGGAATTTGGTAAAAATATATAAAACATATAATCTTAGCTAAAAATAGCCAAAAGAATATTGCAACTTCATTTTAAGGCCATATCGCCCAGCCAAATGCGTAACACAGGCTTGTCTCCATTCAAATCTCAAAAAAGTCAGGGTACTTTCACTTGCCAGCTTTGTGATTCAGTTACTGGTTTGTGGGCCCCAGGAGAGGATGTCGTTTTCACAAGACTAACCTCCAGAGGGGAAACAGAAAGAGCCCGTCTGATGCAACTTCATCAGCGGCAGGACAGAAATATCAACTTTTGCCGTTTGTGTCTTTGCTACAGTCCAGGCCGACACTGCAAATGTCTCGCATGTCACCACAATGGAAAATTACCTCTGGACCGCGGATATAAATAAAACAAAGTTCTTTAAACTGGCGGAGCCGAGAGATTTAGGGGCCAAATTGGCCTCATTTGATTTACACGGGTCCTTATATGGATTTGAGGCACGTGCCTTTGAGCAGTGGAAAGGAGATTGATATGGTTTGACTTTGTTGTCTTTGCTTCTGATATGATAAGAAATCTGTCCTTAAACGTTTCTCTTTTTCTTGCCTTTCCGCTCAGGCTAAAAGTCTTTATTGTTGAAGGGGGTGTGTTCTACATCAAGTTCTGTGGTCTTAATATGAGTCTAAATAAATTATAACGCTGTTTTTCCACACCTTTTACCTTTATTTAGAAAATTGCAACCTCTGCCATTTGGATATTGCACTTGGCCATATTGTGATTTCTATAATATGTCAATTAATTGTTCAGCCCTTGTGTATGTCTGTTTAATTTAAAATCCACTGGTTAGACATAACTAAAAAGCTGAGCCCAGTAACCATGACAATAATGACTGCATCATCATTTTGACTTCAACATGTCCTAACCACTGGCGCTTACACTCTAGCTCCCATGACTCTTAAGTAACCCACAGGGACTGAACACCAAGGTTAACTGTGAACCAAAAGACCCAAAATGGCTCCCACAGACTGGTCATTCCCAGGTGGTCTCCTAATGTTGCTGAGTCAGCGCAACTAGCCCAGGACTTCAAGGAAGCTCAGCTAAGGTTTCACAGGCCGCACACTCAGCAGTAATCTAAGCATGCCACACACACAACTGCGCGGTACACACCCACAACTGCTAGCAATTATTTATAACTCGTTCAGACTCGCGGCTCGTGGCTACCAGCGATGGCACCTGACCCTGAGGTTAATGCCCAGACAAGAAGGGCGTTTTTCAAGCATACATCCCAACATCCCCGGACATGAATATTCAGCATGTTGTTATAAGCAGGTGGATGTTTCCAATCAACCGGGTGCAGAGGGCTTTTCGTGGGTGTTACACATTATAAGCATTAAGAAACAATCCACATTCTTGACAACAGCTGCAGGAATTATCTCCCGCAAACTGCAACAGACCAAAAATACTCACCTCTCCCGCTGTCCGACTCTGTAACCCTGACAAGATAAGTTCACATGAAGGAGAAAAAAAAAAAAAAAAAGCATTACGTTAGCTCAGAAAACTGAGGGGCGCCTGCCAAATGCGAAACGACCGGGATGAATATCTAAGGAGTCATTTCCAGTATATGCAGCCATTTTTTCCCTTCTCAGGCACATCTCCCTGGCAACGTGTAAACAGTGCCCTCATACCCCGGGACCATAAACCTCTTGGCAGTGACGTTTAGCTCTCGTTTCATCCTGCGCAGCGCCGACTGAGGGCGCAACCCAGCGTTTTATTAGGGATGCTGCGGCAATGTGAAAATAAATGTGTTGTGCCATAAAAAATACTGAACCCATCAGGGAACACAGATACTATATTAATACGCCCCAAATTTAGGTACTTCCAGGGAGATTTTTAGACTTCCTAAGTATTTCTACAGCGAAGCCTGTAAAGCAGATGTTAGAGAGTCGGGTCAAACTGGCCTAAAATAAACCTGACACGTGCGTACAGTTAAATCCATACTATTATATGTGTTTTAAATCACCACACAGCATAAAACCAAAGAGCTAAAAATAGATGTGATAATGTTGGTTGACCTGACTGGGCACCATTTTCCTGTCATAAAAATATAACGTCTTCTTCATTCACTCTGGTATGCGCTGTCAGGACCAAACGCGGATTCATTTCCTTCTGGGCAACGACCCCCTTTCACCAGTGTGGAATTGATGACAATGAGGAGTCCAAGGCAGTATGCAGACACACACTGTGCTTCTTCCTGTTACCCTAAACAGAGACATCTCTGGGACTTCTCAGAAGGACGGTCACACACGTTCGAACAATGAAAAACAGGCTTGTTATGTCTAAACACACTGACACAGTCCTGCAGAAGGACAAGGTCGCGGAGGGGCAGATACACCTGCTGCCACGTGCGCAGTAGCAACAGGTTACATGATTATGTTTTTGATTTTGTCATTAAAATAAGGCGTATCGGAAATGTTGTAGAAAACACAGTTTGCCTGTAGTAAGAGGATCTGATTCGACTCGATGTTTGGGATATTTCCCTTTCAGGATCAGATTCAAACAATTGTACATTCACCTGGCACAGAACAACCACAGTCGGATCTGATGGCCACCGAGCAGCTCCACTCAAACAGTTGAAGTAAAGCAGCTTGCACATTGATGTTAATGAGGCAGGGGCAGGCACCGCCTTTCGTGTGATTGCTGCTCCCACTCCCACTCCCTCTGTCGGTCCAGAGAACTGACTGACAACCCTCCAGCCACAAGCTCGATACTTTAACGTTTAGGCCAAGACTGCCAAACAATGCACAATGCTTTTTTTTTCATCTGGATTGAAAAAGTTTAGAGACCTTAAAAGGCAAAAAACTGAGGATGGATAGAGGTTGATTTTTTTTTTTTTTTATAGCTACATCCATTTTTAGACAAAGCTGCAATATTTCCCATGTTTGATTTAGAAGTTATTCATGATGAGATTGTTTTTTTTTTGTTTTCTAAGTTTTTTGAAATCGAATGATTATATTACTATTGCTAATTACAAAAACTGTCATGTCATTTCTTTATCCAAACTGGCTGCATTTCTCAGTAATCCGACAGAACCCTGCACGTGCATACATGAGTCTTCACACACCTAAGCTGAGGGAAGTCAAATGGATCAAACGAGAAAATAAACACAGCAGCCAAACTGGGGTACAATGGGTGACTTGTGCAGGAAGTGCAGACACAGTGAGCAGTTTGTTTAAGTCTCTTTGTGGGGACTTCCCGTCGGGCGTAATTACCACTCATATTCACAATCCCCGGCTTTTCGGCTCACATAAATGAAGCAGATACGATCAAACAATTTGATGTATTTAGGAAATGAGTTTCAAACAAAGTGGGAAGATATTGGTTATAGCAATCCAAACACATCGAATATGTGATGGATTTAGAGCAAACTGGCGCACTGGGACTGACTGCTGCCAAGCCACCCTGCTTACTCCTCAGTGCTCACCAGCAGAACAGAAGATGGAAGCTTTACTCAGTCAAACAATGATGTCACCACTGGTGAGACGATTGGAGAGAGAGATTTAAGCTGCAAAGGATGATAAAAATCCGTTTCCATTCAAACTCCAATGGAGATACTATAAATTTCCCCTGATAATTCTGCACACTGCAGCAAAAAACGAACTAGCAGGACTCTGAAGGAACATATCTCACTTGACCCAATTTTTATGATCCTGGAGAGGGACCTCCTCCTTTTCCTCTTTGTCACTCTCCCCGTTTGCTTTGACCTCTAAGTAGGTTACCGAGGAGTGAGTCACGTGTCCGTCGGATGCCCTGGCAGCTCGTTTCTGCTTGCTGGAAACCAAACACACTCTGATGAATTGCCACATAATCAGGAAGTGCATATGTGAGTGGTACACTAGTGGAGGTTAGTGACCTCAGGGTCATTTATCCCCCTTTGCCGTAGCGCCGGGAGAATGTCCCTGCTCTAAAATGCAGCAGGCAGGCCGTGTGGCTGGAATGAGCTCACTTCAAAGGTGTCCATAAATCATGCTGCCATGCATCCAAGGACCGCCTCCACCCTCCACGTCCCCCAGTCACTCACCCACCTACCCTTTTCTCCTTTTCTCCGCTGTCCTCCAGTCTCGGTTCAGACCTTTTGCCTTTGTGCATTTCTAGTCGTGTGATTGCTTGCACTGTTATCCTCGCTCTTCATTTTACATACTTCTTTTTCTTCTTCCGAGCATTTGCTGGATCGTTTCTACTCGCACGTTTCTGCAGGTCGACACATCATTCCAATTTTCAACATGTGTGTCTCATTGTGGCCATTAATAAACTGCAGCCGTATCTCTTTAACACGATTCAATTACCCCCGATTGCTTTTGCATCAACCCACATTGCCAGGAAAGTTGAATCGGACTGTGCTCTATGACCACAGATATTTGTGATAAATTTACCGTCCGCAGAACTTTCATTACCGTACAAAACACCCACCAAAACCACGATCGAGCAGTCACACGTTTGTTTCTGGACATGCCTGTGATTTCTGCATCTGCTGCTGTTGGAATATTGAATTTGTTTTTGCTCTATGACCACAGAAGTTTGTGATAAATTCACCATTTACAGGACTTTGATTATCGTATGCCTCACTCACCAGTGCAACAGCAGCAGATGCAGCAATCGCATGCATTTTCTTTTGGGAAAAACCCACGTTGCCAGCAAAAGGTGAATTTGATTGTGTGGTAACCTGGTTTTAAAAAATCCCAGCGTAGAAATCAATCATAACAGGAGAACATGGGGAGCGTTGGGGTGGCAGCTGGCAGATGTAATCATGTACTTAAAACCGATTAGCACTGGTATCAAAAAGCAATACTCTCTTTGGGAGACAATGGATTTATCCGAGGTCCATTCAAGTCTCGGGAAGAGCCGCAAGTTCAGACATCCTATAGCTAGTTGCTCGACTTTGCCAGAAGAGAGCGGCAATCCGTCAGGTCCTTATCTCCCGGTGTCACGCACTGGGATCTCTTTATCATGCAGCAATGCAAAACACCATTCATCTTCCCCACCTAATTCATTATCAGTGATAAAATGCAAAGTCCCAGCTGCAGTTGTTAAATGGAGAGACGACGTGAAAACAGGTGCTTTGGTAAACACTGATAGCGTGGTTGAATTATGTAGCCTCCCGAGCAGACCTGTCTATCTCTTTCAATCTATTAACCAGGACGCTCGCCCGACTCTCTATCCGACCTCATTCTGCCTGCTTCTCTTTTTCTATATAGGAGTATTCTTGGCTTCGAGGGGTGCGGGAACAGTGCTGAACACAAAACAGACACAAACAAAGTGAAAAGCTTGTTGGAGGCACGAGGCTCTCGTCACAGGCTCCACGGCCTCGCCATCGATCAAGCGGTGTGTAAATGCGTGTCTCGCGTCGTGTAAATTAACAGGATATATGGATGCCTTGATTATTGGGCAAGCGGAATCCAGATGGATGTTAAAAGCGCGATGGCCTAATTTACACGCGGCGCTGCGCAGTGGCACTGTAATACTGCTCTGACGGATCACCGCGAGCGTGACACGACGTGACCGATGGCCGTCATCCCACATGGCTTCTCATACTATAAAGACACTTTTTCCTCCAGCAATCATTAAGCCTTAAACAGTTTCCACTCACCACTGTTGAGAAAGCGTGCGATGGGATGAGGGATGGGGGTTTTTTAAGGGGGGTTGAATGCTTCCACAGTGAAGTCATGGTGCTTGTGTCATTGGCCCACTGCTGTGCTTTGCTCACCGTCTGGCCCCCATTTTACCCATTGATCTAATTTCCATTGCCAACATTGGATGTGGTTCTGTTTGAAGCTGAATGTTTAGGCCCATTAAAGCACTGACAGAATTGCAAACGTATGGTGGACCTAAGGAAAAGTAAAGAAGAAAACAACCCAGTGATGTTTGCCAGACCTTCGAGAGCATTTCAGTAAACAGAACGTACAGTTTTGAGCGGCGTCCAGTTAGGTGGGAAATTCCACGATCGTACTTAAGCTGGGTGTTAACGAGCTTCTCGCATTCTACCTCTGAGCTGGTTTTAATTTACGTTTGGCATGAAAATGTAACAAAAGCAAACATCACCTCTTGTAATTACATTCAAAAGTGAGAGGTCATCTGGTCCATCCGGAAATCTTGATTGTATTTCAGTGCAGGACTGCTTGTGCTTCTTTTGGGGTCAGCATTTATATCACCTATATGTAGATTGGTGGCAGAGATGTGTTACATTTGCACTATGCTGCTGCTAATGTGGTCAAGCCCCATCTCTGTAGGTGGTTTGGCTCAATGCCCAACACACTAACGCTACATCAAGCTGCCAGTTGTAATGGGGGTCTGTATCTGTCACATGAGTTGTCCAGCATCACAGAGACGGCTTTATTTCTGGGCGTAGACGCAAAGTACAGGAATCTCCTAATGGTTAGATATGACAAAATACACCGTATTATCGTTACCTTCAAGAAGTTAAATCCACACCTGACTGTCGACTTCATTAAGTGCAGAGTGTCTGTTTATTTAGCAATGTTCCAGACGTCAAAAATTTTGAATGGCAGGGACTGAAAGACTTTTTCATCGACTTTAACATGTATTTCTTTTAAGGCTGAAGCTGGCATTGACGACGATGAGGTCCAGACATCTGTAATTTTTCTCCATCAAATGAAAGAAAATTGCTACAAAAGCACACCAAGTGACTGTTCATCTACTTCCCTTTAACATCTGTGTAAATGATATACATATATATATATTCTTCCAGCTGTGGAAGAGAGACGGGAGGATATGGTTTGTAATAAAGTATATTTATGATTATGCATATGTGTTTTTGTAATCTATGCATCCAAGGACTACTTCTTTTTAAAACTGTGATTATAAAAATCTTAAAATTCTTCATTGGTTTCTGCATTTAGGTGACCTTATAGCCCTGGAAAATTCCATAGAATGGAGGTTTCTGCATGTGTTTTATGGAAACAAAGGGATTATAAAAAGTGTATAAAGCGCTTCATATATCTCAGATGCAAAATATATCAGAGAAATCTAAGGGCTAACATTTAAAAAGCAATGCCCCAGTGGCTTTTGTATCTTGGGGATTCTACCAACACCAGATGATAACACTCAATGACCATCAAAGCAAAGCAGCAAACATCAGTATTCTCTGGTACAGGAGGTCTGTGAATCATTTGCTAATTGAGTTGAACGTAAGCGCTCTGATCTCCCTCTGGACTGAGTTATATCCCGATGACTACAAACATCCTGCGCTCAATATGATCTTCTGGTTGTGAACACGCTGTCAAACAAAGCAGTGCTTCACTGTGGTGATCTCACCACACCACGTTCGAGAACTTCAACTGCATAAGGTGGATGAGCGCTGACGCCGAATGCCTCAGAAGGAGTCACAACATGTTCGTTCTCTTGTGTACATTCGTTGTGATAAGGGTAAATAGCTCCTGCGCTCTAATAGAAACTTTTCCGAGATGGAGAGGTGGTACGCGCCGAGTTAACTATACACAGTAGGGACTTCATTTGTCTTTGATTACACTCCTATGTGACAGACCGTTGACAGAGGCGCCCACAGGGAGGAATAGTGTGCTCGGGCCACTCCTCTCTCCATCCCATCCGTCTGTCCTCCCTCTTAACTTCAACTCAAGAAGCCAAGAAATCCCTCCTCAGCTCTCTGTTACTTGTCGCTGTCGTAAATCACCTTCATCTTCTCGTCGAGTAGCTGACGTCCTTTTATAGCCACACCAAGGACACTTTCTGCCATTTATGGCACCGTACGAGGGCCGGTTAGTACTAAGGTGAGAGAACACAGGGAAGCAAACGAGGGCCAAGAAACATCCTTCCCGCTTCCTACTCCTATTCAATGCAACTCTGACAGCTTTTACAAATTGGTGCCAAAGTGTGCCCGAGCAGTGCCAAGTGCACTCTTCTCTGTGACTGACATAAATCCACACCTCAGCGCATGTAGCAAGTCTGGCTTGTCTCAGCCTGTCTCCTCTGTAGACACTATTGTCTCTTCGGCAGAACCACGGAGACGAAAGTGAGAGGTCGGGACAACGTGTGCATGTGTGAGTGCCTGCGTGGGCAAAAGACGTATAGAGAAAAAAAAAAAAAAAAACCACGAGGGGAGAGAGATGGCGTAAGACATAACACATTCTTGATCGCTCGCTAGTTTCATCATGCAGAGCAGGCATTTTCACAGTGTTTACTTTCAGCGAGGGGGAATGCTCTCGCTCACAGCTGCACTCCAAATAAACAGTCTTGTATTTATCAGCGACAAGATAATACACATCTAATCTGAACAAGTAACAGCTCTTCACGCAGTCCCAACAAGTCTGGGTCCTCTGGTTCATCCCTGGAAGACGGTTGTGCAACACAGAGAACATTCGAGCACACTTCTGAATAAATATGTGCACATGCTGAACAGAGACACCTTGCCATACACCCACACTCCCATGACTGCACTTCCTCTGCCATGATCTCACAGTCTGGGTTCATTCTTTGCAGATGTTTCGAGCCTATTAAGTGTTTGGGAAGCAATCAACACTAACGCAGTTGGCATTGTGGCAAACTGAAGTTACTAGCCATATAAAGACACAACTACCACAGCGGCAGGGGACGAGTGTGGGGATACGGTAGTGGAATGGTGGAACAAACACCACACGTATGCGGTGCCAAGGCTAAATTACCTCTCCAAGACATCTGTTATGAGAACAGGGTCCCGCTAGCATGTAGAAGAAATACTTTGTTAACGACCCACTCTCTCCGGGTTTACAGTGTTTTGAAAGGTGACATTTTGAGCCTCGGGCATTGTTGCCTTGTTTGAGGCCTGCTGTGTATCACTGCGTGGTTAAGGACTGCTTGCCACATGGTCTCAAATTATTGCCCAATTAAGCCCGTGTGCAAGAACATCCAATGGGAAGGATGACGACATCGCTACTCCCATAGAAATAAAACCGCTCTGTCAGTTATGTAGGCGAATGCTCTCTGTTAGTCTGACTGATTATTTTGGACTTCGCTCACAGTATGGCTCACTATTACCTCAAAGATACCGTGGTGGGTTGAAGTGTCCTTGAGATTCGGTCATTCTTTACTGGTTCTACGGTAAGCAGAGCCCACATTATAATTGCAGGCCAGTGAATCCCCTCAATAACAACATTATCCAGAAGAAGGCCAGGTATGACGATGTGGTGTTGCAGTATGAAGTGTAAAGCCACGGCTCTTTACTATACTTTGTCATCTCTCTTAGCAGAGATCCATCAGGGTGAAATAACATCCTATTGCCTCGTGTGCTGGAGAAATTCCCCTCACCCAACATTCTTCTCCCTAAGTGTCTCCATTAACCATAGGTTATCCTATGATTTAGCCATTAGCCACAGCCCAACGTAACCATTAGTTATACGAATTCATAATACATATTGCATTACCAGTTGTTTCAAAACCACTGCAATTTGTCTGCAGACTTCAAATTTGTGCTTCCCTTCTCCCTGCCGCTTGATCTGACTCGCTTAGTTGGTTTTGGAGGCGAGTTTGCTGACAAAATATATCCAGCTGTCATGCTTATTTATGGACTTTTGCGACATTTATTCCCTGCGTAGAAATGTACTAATTTCCCAGGGTGACGTCTTCAATGGCGGCCAACTGTATTTGAATAACCAGTCACATTAAGCAACTCTACATCTATTTGCACATCTTGTTGGCAGAGTCTCCTACAGCCCACACCAGAGGTGAGGAAGTTCCAAGGAAAGACAAACAGGTTTATCTGGCATCTAATTCCCAAGAGCAAACCCAGGCAGGTAAGGCACATGGTGGGGGAGCTGGTAACCGTTGCAGGATTTGCTTCATAGCGATGTGATGCATGTGAATTTGTACGTGCCATCCACTTGTGTTGGCGCGTGAACCCACCCTCCTACCTTTAGGCGAGGGTGCAGGGAAACAGTCAGGCTGACTCACACGTCCTCTCGCCGTGCGTTTATAAATGTTAGAATGCGATGCTGTAGCGGTGAATCGACGGGTTTCCTGCAGCCGAGCGAACATCTGTTTTTATGCGCGACGTGCAAAGGAAACACTGATAAGGTAGACAGGGTACCTTTAATTGAGTGTGTAATAAACATAACAGACAGAAGAGGCCAGTGAAAGGTAGAGTGAGGCAAAGTTAATCCCTTTTCTTCCATAACATATAATTAGTTTGTATTAAACTAGTAAGTGTGTAGTTATGAGGCATCTTACAATTTGGTATTTCCTTTGAAAAAAGCACTTCCTTTGAGAGTAGCAGGTAAGTGCTAGGTATGGGCCTGTAATTGTATGCCTAGAAGAGTGTAATTACCCCATTAGCACAAAGTCCGTTACCTTTTTACACCCCTTCGCTGCCTATATAAAGTTTATGTCCTCCTTACAGAAATTCCCACATGGAGTGAAAACTGAGGAAGAGAGTGTGGTGAGGAAGAAGAGACAGAAAGAGAGCGAAGGCAGGATGGCCGCGTTGTGAGGGGGGCATATTACCTCCCACAGGGGCCCTGGCTCAAAGGATCAAGTTTCAGCCGTTTACCAACAAAGCATCCATGGAGGAAGTCTTGCGCCCCTCACAATAACACCACAGCACCTGGCCATCCCCACACAGGAAACCTGAGGTCACTTCCCCCCTTTCAGGGAATTCAGACACACTCCTGCTGCCAGCCACGCGCCCCCACAGCCTATTGAAGAGGCAGCGAGGGCGCCCTGACACACATACAACAAACTGAAGAGAAGATCTGAATTTTGAGAAAAGGGCATTTTCACAAATACAGTTCAGGTTCTGTTAAGACGAAAGCAGAAATGGTTTTGATTTACCCTTTTTTGGTCTTACATGTAAGACAGATGTGATGTTTTTTTAATCAGTCAGAACAGCTAAAAGCTGGATTGGGTTGCAATGTTTGATTCTGGCTGGAACCACATGAATAAAAGGTTGAAAACAAGGTATGCACCCTAATAGCTCTGCTGGAATGTTCAGATTGTCAAATCTAAGCAAAAAAGAGGATGCCAAGACACAACAAAAAAAAACGTAAGTGAACAAGCAGTGGATGATTGGAGAGAGAGAGAGAGCCCATAGCTGTTGGATTTGGACAAATGGCTCGATAAATGTGTTTGAAATACACACAAGAAGGATTACAGTCTCGGGTTAAAATAATCAGATATAACCAGCAGGTCGAAACCTCCTGACTGAACGCAGCCTCACACATAATGTGACAGAAAGTAATAACACAAACTGTGTCCGGAGTCCCCTGAGACGCCATGGAGGGACAGACAGCTGCAGAATGTCAAAAAAGGAACTGCTTCAACACAAATCTAAATTCTGCTCCCTAACCACCTGCAACCACTTGACCGCCGATTCTCCATCATTATCGTTGGCCTTGTTTCAAACGATGCCAACCCATAAAAGCAGCCACAGCCAGTCCGAGTCATTAAGCTGCAGTCCCACTGCAGTCTGGAACTGGCCGGGGTCCAACCACCATGCGGGGCTAACCTTTGGAAAACACTGAGACCTCCGAAGAATGTGACCATGGTCAGTGAAACAGACAGGGAGGGAGGAAGAGGAAAAAAAGCAAACAAATACATTATATAGGCTGTGGGCTCTGTCAAGGCGAGCTTCCCAGATGCTAAATGGGACAGAATCATTGGCTTTTGGGTGCTATAGGGGATTATTTCTGCTCGTTACAAACAGTTTGTGTGAATACAACCTGTCAGTGGTGAAAGCACAGTGTGATGCCTGGGAAACCAAATTCCTCCAAGGTGTACGAGGTGTGTAAGATGTGTGAGAAATGTGTGGGTGCAAAGTCTGCTGAGAATTTGCGGCCTTCATGACTTCAGATCTGCAGAATGGCTCTGACATACAGTTTAAGTAACTGAGTGGTTCTACAGTATGTTGGAAAAGTCCTATTAAGTAATTCTAAATCAAACCTTCCTGAGTCTACGTCTACATGACTACATGTAATGTTAAACGAGTTGCTTACAGCGACAAACCCACAGAGAATGATCACCTAACTCTGCCTTTCCCCCCTCCCCATCTCTTTTAGCGTCTCTCATGTAATTGTCTTGGTTTCAGGGTCCTCGTCAACCTCCTTTCACACAGCGGTTTACAACAAAAAATGCTGTAATGAATTCACCCTACACTGCCAGATGAGAAACCAGACACTCAACAGACAAAATTAACAACTAGCTGGTTAACGTAGTGGAGCAATTGAAAGCTACAGAGCCAGATCGTTTCCTCATGAGCTGGTGGAGACCAAAAACAGAGCTAAAAGTAGTGACTGTATCAGACTTACATCGGCCATGTGCCCCGAAACAGCCAAATAAATGTTTTCCATATCCATCCAAGTCATACTTGAGTAAAATTAAGATATCTTGTTGAAATATTACTTTGTTAAAAGTGAAAGTCAACCATAGT
This sequence comes from Sparus aurata, assembly GCF_900880675.1. Lineage (NCBI taxonomy): Eukaryota > Metazoa > Chordata > Actinopteri > Spariformes > Sparidae > Sparus > Sparus aurata. The sequence goes on from NC_044203.1 coordinate 27,731,832, forward strand.
AATAGTGCTTGGTCAAAAGTGTTAAATAATCTGATATTAAATGTACTTCAGTATGGAAAGTATAAATAAAAGTTAATTATACACATATTTACATGTACATATATACTGTATACTGTGGGTCAACTGATTCTCAGCCCGGCCAAATATCAGATCCATCATTTTTCTGATTATCGTGATCATAATTTAATCCGATTTTCAATAAAATGCTTTCCACTTTTGCTGACGCAGCATGCAAAGTATCTAGTTACCTAACTTATCAAATAGATGTAATGGAGTAAAAACTATTATATATGCTTCCAAAATCTAGTGGAGTGGAAGAAGTAGTATAAAAAGGAAATTGGAAGCGCCTCAAAATTGTGAAATACAGTGAAATGTCAATGTTGTTATCAGGATGTTCTTTCTAATAGTAGTAGCTGAAATTCTAGTAGAATAGCCCAGTTAGGTCCAATTTCTCAGACCTTAAATGTTAAAATACGGTCAGCAAATTGGTATCAAATCCTTTAAAACGAGCTGTGAGGGTTAATAAAAGCATATATCCTTCTGACATAATATCCTACTTGTGTGGTTGAGGTGTAATGACATCAAAAGGTTTCGTCACACTTGGACCAAGACAAAACACTGCAGTCATTCAGTGAAGTGAGGCAAACATCTTTCACTAGAAGTACTGAAAATCATGCAAGATCTTGATCAAATTTCCCCTCGAGGAAAGCTCCAACACTTTACTTTCCCACAGTGCCCGCTGCACCCACATGACGCAACAGGTGAACCGCCAAGCAATCGTCATGAGGGGGTGACACCACTACTACAACGCTGTGATGTGATGATGTACGCCCATAACAAACCTAGAGGCTGCAGCATGGACACACCCTTCCCAGACACACGCTGCCATATCCCACTTCCTGCTGCCGGAGAAAAAGACAAGTTTAGCCTGGAGGGACTTTGCTCTCTGAGGGCCTTCACACACACACCGCTCAGCTGGGAGCCTCTGTGACACAACAGTTGTTCCTTAATCCTCCCTCCACACAGTTCAGTGGGTCACACAGTCCAGTACAGTCTGTCGCTCCACTGACCATGATGTCTCCATGCTGTCTGTTTGCTTTTTTTTGTGCATTTTATGACAGAGAGGCGCATGAGTGCAGGTGTGAGACTGCGATTAGAGAAAGAAAAGGCATAAACAAGAAAAGCAGAAAAAACACGCAAGCAGACAGAAAAAGATGCCCGGACCCCCCCCTTCTCAAGTTGTCACAGGAAGTGGTTTGTCTTTTGACAGGGTTTTTACTTTTTACTTTGCAGGGCTTCTCCCCAGGCGGCGTGTTTGACTAAGGTGTGAAGTATTGAGGCTTGTCATGACGTCAAGCCCACGCCTGCTTTAATCTTCACACTCACAGATTTTAACTAAAACAGCCAAAAACTCTTAAAAACACATAAAAGTAGAGAGTAGGAGTGACTTTAAGGTGTTAAATGATACACTTATAGATCACAGTTACTTTGCAGCTAATCATGCTACTAATAAATTATAATAATTAGTATTAAAATGATGTAATTGCTTTTAAACTTTTAAGTTTAACCTATGGGAACAACTTCCTCCCACTTTTTATGTCAGTAAATTACAGATTTAAAGTTGTTTTTTTTTTTTTTTTTACTATGGCTGGTAATTACAACGTTAAAAGACTCAAGTGACTCTTTAAGTCATTCATTTTAATTTGAAAAATCTCAGCCAGAATCACTTTTAAAAGTCAGTTGCGACGAATGAAACACTTTAACAAAAGTCATTTCCTAACTGGTGTCGAAGTGTTGAACAGTGAAAACGTTCATAAAAGTCAAAGAAAGGTATGAATACAAAAACACTAAACAAAACAAAAAAAAGTCGTACCAGGAGTAATGTCTGGAGTCTGGAGGCACCTTCTTACAACAACAGTGGTAACCCGCCTCCCCGCCTCTGTCAGCGGACACTCGCTCAGATCAGGCCTGGGATCAGTTCGTAGGTCGCTACTCCGGCGGCTCAGGAGCGTCGCCGTCCAGCAGGGAACAAACTTTTTTTGTGATTCTTCTGACAGTAGTCAAATCTCTGCGGCGGAGACTGATGCAGCTTGCCGGCTACATTTGTCCTACTACTGAGGAAGTTGCCTGTGAGTCACAAGATCCCGCCTCTCCCCCCGAAAAAAAAAAAAAAAAAAAGCCATTCCTCCCTCCCTCTTCCAGCGACTTCAAACGAGAGGAGTCCAGGCAGTGGAGGGTGTGATGGGAGCTCCCAGCAGGGCCTTCTGTCTCTGGGCTCTGCTGCTGCTGCTTGGTCTGACAGAATCATGCATTTGTTTTTAAGTATTGGTGGATGGACCAAGCTGAAGGAGGAAGTGTTAGCACCTTGGTACATATGTGCTTGTTTTTTGTAGTCAGCCAATCAATGAATCATCAGGATTAATCACTCATCTACAGGCCAGACAGGAAAAAACTAACGTGCTTGTCATAGTGATGTGCGTTGAGTGATATAAACACCTCAGTTACATCCTCTTAAGTACAATGTTTTCACAAAAAGGCTAGATTTCAAAATAAAACACATTATATTAATGTGATTCCATCACAGCTGCTCCCGATGGAGCTCACTCATATTCTCAATATATCAATAAATTCTCTCAGAAATAACTTCAACAAGCAACATTCATGAGCACTGATAAAATAAAGGGCGTCCATTCAAAGAGCAATGACCTTTCAATTCTTAAAGAGGTCAAATTATGCTATTTGGGATTTTGCCTTTACTTACATAACTTATGTGCATCACTATGTAACAGGCATTACATAAATATATATGTATTCCTATATTTATTGTAAAATATATACACTTCAGTCAGTCAGCAGACATAAAGTTGCTACTGCTGTGGTGCCGTTATTTTAGATCACACTACCATGGCATGTCCCGCTCTACTCTGTCTCCGATTGGTTAGTCATGATAGGATAAGATAAGATAAGATGTGTACAATAACTCGATATTGTAATCATTGTGACAGGCCAAATTATTATTTTATAATTAGAAATCCATCCTGGAGTTCACCTGTGAATCAGAGATGGTGGATGACTGGTCTTGGAGCTACTAATCACTGATAACAGCGTATTTACTGGCCGCCCTGATAGCTCAGCTGGTCAAACAGGTGAAGCACCCATGTAGGAGCTTAGGTTCAAGCCCTATTCTCTCTCTCCCCCCACTGTTTCCTGTCACTCTGTAAGCCTTCCTGTCAAATAAAGGTTAAAAAGCCCCAAAATAGTCTTTAAAAATTGTCTTTTTAAAAAACAAACTGTAATTACAATGGGTTTTGGCCACATTTTGCTTGGAAAGTCTGAATCTTTTCCTGTCAAGTGACCACTGAATATCAGTAAGATGTCAAAAGAAAACCAAACCTTTAGAAAAATGTTGCATGGTGGCGTGATGACATATTTTCTAGAGAATCAGACAGCATATTGTTTTCTTCTTTGTTGTTGCTCAATAGTTTGGCCATAACTTTGACCCATGGTTTCTTTAATGTCCTTCAGTTTGAATTCTGTTTCATACAAAATAAATATTCTCAGGAAAACCTCCAATACATGTTTTTACAATGAAGAGAGACATTTTAGCATTCAAACTACCACATCACCCTTTTTCTGCATTCTGTACTACTTTGCTCTTAAATGACCTTTGTTGACTGTCCTGTACGCGCTGACATTACCAAACAGGGTAAAAGACCAACTCAACTGTTCAATTTCACTTCCCAAATTTTATGTGTGGGTCCTTTCTCCCGTCTTAACATTTCATTTTTTTTTCATGACTCAACAAGTGGGAGTGGCGTTTATCCTGGATGCAGCTGTCTGCCGTTTTGTCATACATGGTATCACCTACATCTGATCAGTTGAGTCATTACCCTTAATCAGTCTGTGCCCTACCGTCGGCAGCTCCACCCTGTATGATAGATTGCTTTGTTTTACTGCTTCCCATGACATTAAGAGTTTAAGAGCGGTTGAAAGTAACCAGCTGAGCAGGCACCATGTGCCTTATGTGGCCGGTGTTTTCAGCCTTATCTGCTCTAACCCAAACAGAGCGTGTCGGACGAATATGAGATTTCATAGGCAGAGACCAAGACTGTATTCACACAGTGGAAACATGTTGTGGTCCTCGCAAGGAAATTAGCGAGGGTTTCACAAATAACTGTGTTCATGAAGGAGTAACGAGTAACACGTTGAAGTTCAATCTGGCTGTTAATTTCTGACACCAGAGGAACTTCTATCAAAACATAAAAGCAAAAGATAGAAAGGTGTTTGATGACATCGTGAAGTAGCACTGGACCATGGGAGTTTTTTGTCTTTTTGGTAAACAACCACCCCCAACAATGAAAATCCATCCGTTGTGACTCAGACAGAAATGTTCACCGCTCATCCTGGCCATTTGCTACTTCTGCAATTTCATACTGTTTTACTTTGTTTGTGTGGCGGACCCTGCCACCTTTCTAGCCTCAAACAGTGTTCTGGGGACCTTATTTTCCTCTGAAAATAGCTTGTTAATTCAGTTATAAAAAAAATAAATAAATATGAGTGTGTATTAGTACCTCATTAATAGTGTAAATAGTAAAAGTCTGAGTTTGAATTTCATCTCCAAAGTCATGTAGTGCCCCTTTAAACACATACATATTTATTTTTTTCACATAGCTTACTGAACATGTGACTCTTATCTTTCATGGTCCTGTGACAACTAAAAGAGTTCTGGTCTGACCCCTGTATTTCCCACAACCCCCTAATTATAAATTCTAATTTTACACTCTGAGGCGTGGTCCCACCAGACTGTGTGCAACAAATTAGAGGAGAGATTCCTGTCAATTCATCATGAGGGCTCCCTCACGGTTTGTTTCATCGTTAAAAGGTTAAAAGTGTAACTCCTTTTACCTAATGCACAGAACATCTCTCTGTTTCAGGTTGAAAAGCAAAGGTTAATGGGTTAACAGGTCGATAAGCATGAGAATTAACACTAAAGAGGACACATTAAATGAAAAAAGCATATTTTTGACAATAGTTGAAACATGTTTTACCTTTTTGAAGCAGCTTGTGAACAGTGAAGGTGACGTCTCAGGTGACTGTCATGCTCCGCTGGATGAAATCAAAATTGGTGCCACACTTAAACTCTTTTCGTGGATGTGTGGTTTTGAAGCACCTGAGTGAAATTAACTCTAATGAGCATCATGGCCCTGAGCACCAGACTAATGAGGCAATTAAACTTTTAAAATCCCCACTTAGATAATGCTTAGGTATGACTCGTAACAGTATCTGTCTGTTCTCACCACACACATGATGGCGAGTGGAAATAGTTATATGTGCTGTAATATAACAAAAACATTGTTGTTCTGAGGTGGTGTGATGCAGCAAACATCACATTATCAAAGGGGGCATGAATACAGAAAAACACATTTACGAGGGACGTGGGGAATCATGCGCTGGCTTTAAGCTCCAGAACTATAAAAAAAAAAACGGCCATCAAGTGAAAGACCCTTTTGATGATATCGGTGGTGATAGTTTCCTCACAGAGCACTTGAGGTCCACTTTGCCTCATCTGAAACTCGTCCACTTCTCGCCCACTTCACCGCTGTGATTGTCTAGAGTATAAAACAGGTCGTGCTGCAATATACACTTCACAACTCAAGCAGGGAAAATAAGCACCGTATTGGCACTTAATTGTAGACAATTTCTGTTTTACAAGAGTTTGTGGTTATGGGACTATGGTGAGAATCCCACCCAGGAGTGCACCTACTGTTGGGCACTGAAAAGTAGAGGGGAAAGAAAGAAGTATTCAGATATTTACATAAAGGAGATCTATTATGCTTTTTGTTTTTTTCCTTTCCTGCCGTGTTCCTGTGTTTTTAAAAGGTCTTGAAAGTTAATAAAGCCCAAAGTCTACACCAACAGGAGCTCCTCTGTCCCACAGAAAACACTGCTCCGGAAACGCCCCGTCAGTAGTTGAGCCTTTTCTGTGACGTCCTGACATCACAATACCTCCCCACGTCACACATTCACGTAATTTGTGCCTAAATTCATGACAGAAATTAAGCTAAGTGGAAGCTGAAAACATGACAGAGCCGACCAGAGACACTGTGAGTGGTGCTGGCTCAGTCCTGTGTGAGCTGACCAACCAAAGCAGACTGAGTGTTTGGGAGGGCGGGCCTTAAAGAGACAGGAGCTAGAACAGAGCGTTTTAGACAGAGGGGGAATACAGAGCTGCAGCACTGTACAGTATGAGAAAACTGATGTGTTTTTTTAAGGTTAAAATAATCAAAAGTGCTTGTTTGACAGAAAAATAGCACCTGTGAATGTTACAGTAATATATTAGATTTTTAATACTGAAGCATCAATTTGTAACTGTACTGTATTCGGTTGAGGTACAGCTAGTTTTTGCTACTTTTTATAATGTTTATGTGTTTAGTCCAGTGGATCCGGAAACCAAGAGGTTCTAACATCTCCAAGCTGTCCCATTGTTAATCAAATCATTAATGGGGTATACTATTATGCTATTCAAATTTATGTCAAGATGTTTTAAGATTGCTCTTTCCTCCTTGTTTTCTTGTGAAATATTAGATCTGTATACGTATCTGAGAAGTGCTGGTGAAGTCACAAGCCTAAAAGGTTGTGAATCCTGTTAAAACTCATTATGCTTCGTCAGTTTACTGTCTGTTGTCTTCTTTCTTATGTCAGTTCTTTATCTGAAAAGTAATGCTGTTGAATAAATAGTAAATGTACTATTTCCCTCTGAACTGTAGTGGAGTCCTAAGTAGCAGAAAATAGAGTGAAGGATTAGAACTTCAAAACTGCTTTTAAATACAGTACAGTAAATACAGTACTTAAGTAACTGTACTTTCATACCACCATGTTAATAATGACTTCTTTAACGAGCTGACCTCTGAATCTGTCTGATGTTGTTTTTCTGCCTCCTGAGAATTAAGAGATGCAACAAAAGAATCCCACAGGAGGAACTTCTGGCTCATGCATTTTTCAACTGGGTTGGCCTGGCGGCGCGCTGCAGACGAGGACCAACCATGGTCAGGGGAGACATACCAAAGCCCTGAGCTCAGCCCAAGTGCAGCAGTCTTACAATATGTCAGCAGTGTTATTTTTACAGGGTCATATTAGAAAACCAAACGGATCTGCATCTGCCCCACAAGGGCATTCCTCTATTGCTGACCCTGAGCAAACCCACAACCTCTTGTCCTCCTGCTCTTGCATCAGCTTGTTACAAGCCCCCGATTTCCAAAGTAGCATTTACCCCTGCCGCGGCTCACCAGGCATTTCACTTGTAATGATAAATACTCCCGTGAATTAAACAGCGAGGAGCCAACCAATTCAGAACGCAGACATTTAACCCGTAAATCCCGGTCGCCTTCTTCGCCTGCCTAGTTAAACATGTTAGTGGGTGAGTGGATCAGTCGGGCCTTGGGCTGAAGCTTCACAGGAATCGGGGTCATTAGGCACCAGACTGATAAACATCCCTGTGACATAATGTGGAAACACTCATCCCATTCATAGGTCTAATCACCCGCAAAAAAACATCCTGCATGCCGTGCAAATCTCACACATATAAAACAAATTCCTTGCGGTTTGAGGGGGGATAGTGAGCCGCCGGGGGGGAAAAATGGCTGTTTAGTGGAATATCAGTCTCTGTCCTACAGGCCTCTTCTCACATCCACAGAGAGTTGAGAGTCTGGGTGAGATTAGCCGACTGGTGCCGTTGCGGCTTTGTCTTTGTCTACCCTCTACCCAAAAATATCATGTCAGGAAGTGGATCGTCTTTTCCCCCAGAGTAGAGTGATGACCCCGTCATCTTCCAAGTTCCTGCAGCTCTTTTTCCCCTCTTATAAACAGAGAGAAAAGGCTGCTGATTGCGTAACTGCCTTTCGCATGATCAGTGTTAGCTCAGCCTATAGGATACAAATAACAAAATGTTCGAGTTTAAATGAGATGGTGGATGCCATTCCGGTTTGAGAGTGTGTGAATGTTTTCTGCGTAATCTCTTTAAGGCCTATTGGCCTGGACATAAATCACAACAGGAGTCTGGAACCCGAACGGAAACATGCACTAAATGTCCATGTTGGAAAAACATAAACTTGTTACCAATTAGTGTTAACTGTGCGCTCTGGCAAATGCAAGCCCTCATTATAATGACCAAAATCATTTGGTGGATGAACAGTGAAGCCAAAACATATTAAGTCGGCAGCACTGTGATAACCCTCGCTTGTTCTAAGTGGTAACCGTGCCAAGGCAGGCTTGTACACAACTTGAAACTGGCAGATACCAGTCGTATCAGTCTTCTGCTTGGATAAATATATTTAAACTAATTTCCCTTTGTAAGTCCAATGACGCAACTTTGTGGCTGCGATTACTTGAATGATATATCGCAGTGCTTTGAAGCTAAATGACATGAGGTCAATAAATGAGAGACACAATTAAGAAAAGTGGATGATTAGGTTGTTTCAATGTTATTGAATTTCCATCCATTTATTCGTTCTAAATGATTTATTCATGTACTACCAGCAGCAGAAGACATTTTCAGGCCATTAACTTTGATCAAAGAAGCACGAAACCGTTCAAAAATACTCAGAGTAAATGTACAACAAAAGGTCTTGCACTGAAAATCAGTCTTTAATCTAAGTATTATAAGCAAAATGTGCACGAAATGTTTACATTTGCAGTGTAAAAGCCTCTCTGAATTTAATAAAATGATTTTTGAGAGGTATGGATACACAAGAGCAGTATATTAATGTTGTAGCTGGTGTTCATGGAACAAATCTTAACTTCTATCTATACTGTAGGGTAGTTAAATCTTTGACAGTGATTTATGGGCCTGACATTAGCTGACCATATGATTTGTTTGTAAAGATCTAAATACTGTCAATGTAGTGGGGTGAGAAGAAGAAGAAGAAGAATCTTTACGTGACCACATATCATACAACAACAATATGTACAACATGCATTTAACCCATCCTGAGGGAGCAATGAGCACAGGGTTAACCCTCACTGCTGGGGACCAACTCCAGATCCTTGGCAATTGCCTCCTTGCCATTGCCCTTTGGTCAAGGGTCCGGATTGGAGAATCAACCTATTTGTGTATGTTTTTATGGTGTGAGTACCTGGAGGAAATCAACGCAAGCACGGGGGGAACATGCAAACTGCACAGAGAGGTCCTGCCCCAGCGGGTGTTGAACCTAGGACCTTCTGGCTTTGAGGCAACAGTGCTAACCATGTTCTCGGCCAAAATAAAAATGCTGCTGTTTATGCATTAAGTGCTTTTGTCTCTCATTGTATATTGTGTTCACGCATTTGTTGTGTGTGACTGTTGCATTTGTAAGTTTGTACTGTGTTTAACGTTGGAACAGTGTTTTTGCTGCCATCTTGGCCTGGCCACTGTTAAAAAGGAGATTTTGATCTCAGTGAGGTTTTACCTGGTTGAAGGAAGGATGTACATGCTCAAATTTAGTTCGGGATATTGAGATGTGGGTGCGTATATTCATGGATATACAGTAACAGTCAAATGCAATGTGTCACATTATTTTTAGGCACATAAAAAATATTCAGAAAACACAAAATAAAAATTCTGATTTGTCACAGAATAAACAACCAAGTGAAACACTAAAATATCCATAACTCATTTTGAGAAGTGTAAATAAACAGCCCAGCTTTTCCTTGTGAACTGTGCACTGTGAGGATAAAGTAACATAACATGGAAACATTCATGTACACTACGAGTAAATGTTATTTTGGAAATGTAGTCACTGTCCAGAATCAGCAGGACTGTGCAACAGGGTTTAAAATATGTGCAACAGCATCACCTGCTGTCTGTTATGCGCTTCTACAACTCGCAGCATTAAGTTCAAATGCCTTTATAACATCAATAAAAATAAATAATTCTGTTTCTACTTCATCTAAAACAACAAAGGTTAATTTGAAGATGTTTTTATTGTGGATATAATACCAGGAAACTAATTATTGTATGACTTCATGATGTTTTCAGAGTGAGTTGCGAATCTGCGGACCGGAAATGAAACACACGCTGTGACGCCGGCAGGAACCCATGTGTTTAACGTGTTCTGGGGAAGAGCGAGACCCGAAGCAGCTAGCAGGGAGGTCTCAGTGTCTCTACAGCTGAGAAAAACCAAACGTGTAACTGCCCTTGCTTCATTACGCTTGGGGAAATCTTCCAAAATGTCTTCGTTCCGGAAAGCGTTGAAATCCAAACAGAGAAACCACCATGAAAGATCTCAGGTGAGCATGTCAGTGTTGTGCTAGCTAGCTTGTTAGCTGGCTCTTCTGTTGTGAGTTCCTCCTCTACAGTGACACTTTAGAGATGTTTACATACTATCACCAACTCATTAAGTTGCATGTTATGTTATTGTGTATATGTGTATATGTGTTCTTACCTGTCTTATTTTGTTCCAACAGCCTGTTTTCAGGAAACAGTTGGGATTGCTGGAGAAGAAGAAAGACTACAAACTTCGTGCAGAGTGAGTTGAAGACATTTTGATCCAAAATCATAAAATGTCAAACATGTTGAGGAATAAGTCTTGTATTGAGCTTACCATTTCTGTTTTTGTGTGTTTTGTTTTTCAGTGACTACCATAAGAAACAAAACACTCTCGCTGCCCTGCGAAAGAAAGCTCTGGAGAAGAACCCAGATGAGTTTTACTTTAAAATGATCAGCTCTAAGCTGGAGGTGAGATTGTTGACGTTATCAGAGTGAAGAAAATGAAGTCAACAAAGCCGACACGATCTAAATACATATGATAATACTATAATGCAATGTACAATACTGTGTGTCGACAGGATGGAGTTCACGTACCGAAAAAAGGCAACCAGGAGGTGGAGATGACAGAGGAGCAGAAGAAAGTGATGAGGACGCAGGATATCAGATATGTGGAGATGAAAAGAGTCGCAGAGGCTAAGGTGAGTTTATTTTCCCTGTAATAGATCATGCACTGAGGAACTCTGGTGCCGACGTTCTTCATTTAAGACAGAGAAAGGGCTTTATTCACACTGAGAGCTCGATTATTCACTACAAAACATCTGACAGAAAATCACTGATACCGATAGTCGGAAAATGTTGAACATTGGCCTCGATAATCGGTATACCCTTAGATATTTGGTCTGTAACATGTTAGAAAATGTTTAAAAATGTGGATCATTTTGTTTCCGAAACCCAAATATATGTTTCTAAAATTCTTATTTGACAAGCTGGAACCAGAGAAGTTACACTTTTTTTCATAAGAAATTACTCAGACATATTAATCGATATGAAAATAGTTGGCTGTAGGTCTAAAAGTAACAACTAAACAATGACTTGTTTGTAGCGCTGTATCACACCAAAAATTCACTATTCACAACATGCACAAATTCTCAAATTGAGCCTGGATTTTCCAAAGACATAATGGAAGCAACAATAATCTAAAATAAATTCTGAATCTATGTTTGCTGATATGACTTTTGTGTGCACTAGTGTTTGAATGGTCAAATCATAAATATAAAAGTAGTTTCCCCAGAGGAAGTAAGAAGTGTAAGTTTTACACAAGTTTTCTATTCATATGGGGAATTGATCAAAGCTGTAATGATAACCTGACATGACATCCCACAGTGAAATTAATCCTTTCTAAACAAAGCTTCAGTCGATGCCTTCATGAATCTTTGTGTGTTCATCATTTACTTTCAGAAAATTGAGAGGCTGAAAGGAGAGCTCCATCTTCTGGATGCAGACAGCAAACAAAAAAACAAGCATACATTTTTTGTGGACTCCAAGAAAGAAGGTAAATATAACGTACAGCAGATGGTTATAAAGACATCTCTGTCTTTGTGGGCCTAGAAGTTGATATGTGACCTGTGAAGCTTATGGTTACGTTTTTCTCTGTCCCTTCAGTGCATTCATTTGACCTGGCGAACCACCTGAAAACAGCTCCTGAGCTGGTGGACCGAGTGTACAACAGGCCAACTCTGGAAACTCTGCAGACCAAGACCATCCAGGGAACTGTAGAGCCTCGCAGTATGATGGTCAGTCAGTGTAATGCATGTCGATCACTATCATTTATTAAGTGACCATCCCGGGCCTCTAAAAATCTAAAGTCTCAAAATGGAAAAAGGTGTCTCATTCATATTGTGGTGACATGAAGGTTCACTGTTCACTTGTTTTTTTGTTTTCTCCTCGCTTGAACGGTAGAAAATGGCCAAGCAGCGGAAACACCAGTATAAGATCCTCTCCCAGAGGATCGACAGAGAAAAGAAAATGTTTGTAATCAGCCAGAAGATTCAGACCCGCAAAGACCTACAGGTGAGGAGGAGATGTTTTAATCACAATAAGCTTGTTGGCTTTTAGTTTTAAAATGACTCGCAGTCGTATGAACTGTCACATTTTAAGATCTTTCTTTCTCCCCTGTGCATCAGGATAAAAACAAGAAAGTGAAGGTAAAAAAGGAGACGCCCAACGCTGCAGCTATCTACAAGTTTGAGCCCAAAAGGAAACGCTGAGAGGGGAGAAATCACCGGACTGGTAAAATAATGGACTTCTACAACAATCCATGATCCCATGCAAGATCATTTTCCATCCCTGAAATATTGTTGCAGTTTTGTATATATTTATCTTTTTAGTTTCTTTCAAATAAAATCCAGAAGAACATTCAAATCATAACTTGTGGCTGACCTCTTTTTGAGACTGATTAAAATGAGTGATTTTGCGTGTTAATTGCCAATAGAGAGACTTAATAAATGGTATTAAGAGACAACGACTACTGCAAGAAGCCTCAGGCTGAATTTCAAGATGTTGTTTGCGCTCCGGTCAGCTTGGCTGCCTGTAGAGTGTATTTTGCTGTTGTACCAGTAGGTGGCATTAGTGTTCCTTATCTCAATGTTTGGGGGAAAAAATCAGTTGGTAACTGAAGTCCAATAAACATGCATAGCGAGAAGAGAAAACTATAAATCAGTTATTATTATGAACCAACATGTAGACTCCAGAGTGTTGAGTTAATGTGGTTGTGCTCTGTTTTTGAGGGCGTCACCAGCAGCTCTCTGGTTCAGTGAGCTGTGAACTGAGGAGTTGAACTTTCATTCACATTTCAAGCCTGTTGTCAGTGTTGGAGGAAATGTTCATCTCCTGTACTTAAAGTATTGATGCCACGCTGTAAAAAAACCCCATTTTGTTACAAGTAAAAGTCTAGGATTGAAACCGTTACACAAGTCACAGCATGTCAGAAGAATCAGGAAAATTAAAAGTGCATGAAAAAATGACATCCTTACTGTTGTATTATTATATATTCTGTCATTAGATTATTATTGCTCATGCATTCATGTAAAAGCAGGATATTACTGTTGCAGCAGGCTGAGGCGGAGCTCGTTTTGAACGATCTAGAACTACAACTAATGAGTAATTTCATTTTTGTATTATTCTGCTGAAAATAGTGACACCTTCACACTCAAAATCTTTAAAACGTTTTTAAAAAGCCATTTAAAGGAAAAGAAGGAAATCACATTGTAGGAGCTGGAAATAAAATGTTTTCACATTCAAAATAAAATGGTTTCAAATCATTTCAGCTGTTCTTGTCAACACTCTTGGGTGGTTTAAATTGTAACAAAACCTATTTTATAAGCTTGTTATATGTTTAGTGTGCAAAAATCTTATTTATTCCTAAAGTAACTAGTAACTAAAGCTGTTCGCCTAATGTAGCGGAGTAAAATGTACAATATCTCCCTTTCAAATGTGGAGTAGAAGTATGAAGTGTCATGAAAATACAATACTGACACTTAAAGTGCAAATGCTCGCATAAATGCACTTAGTTACATTTCACCACTGCCAGTCCTTCAAAGGCTTCTCCAAAAAGCGGCTAAGAAATACATTCTTCTTCTGCCAGAATTTGAAGGACGCCCTCATACCCTCAGTGCCCCGCAGCTCTGAGGCGAGTGGGTCCATAATATTCAGGTTGTTCTCGTCAACTCAAATAGCGTGGAAATCTATCACGTCAGAGCCATGTTAGTTAGATATTTGCATCCACGTGGTTTATCGGTCACACAGCAGCAGACAGGCAACACAGGTTACCAGTCTGTTGGTCATTTGAAGGCAACCACCTGGTGATAAACTTGGAAATTCCTGACTGAGGATGAGATGATGAAGACACTCTGTTGGCGCAGATCTCTGAGTCTAGAACCATCTTGTGCAGCGGAGTTGCAGGTTCAGAGTCTTCAGAGCCCGTGAAGGACACACACCTTTTGTTGTAGCCCCTTGACTTCGGATGCGGCGTAAACCTCCCAACACACTGTTACACAGCAGGGTAGACACAGCTGCAGCTAATAAAATTAATCTAGGTGTCAATTAACAAGCATTGGCAATAACAATAGTATTGTCAATGCTCGCTCATTAGCTCACTTTAATCAAAATTACCCATTATTAATTTTATTAGCTGCAGCTGTGCGTATGCAAAAACGGCTCTTGTTAAAAGGCTCCCTTGAGAGGCAAATGTAACAATTGTTATAGCCACGTCCCTCTCCACAGCCTAATCTAATTCACCGAGTTATGTCGCTGATGTGATGCTGCCTGGGATTTTGTCACAGGTCATCTGAAATCTCTTTTTGTCAATAATGCACCCTTTTTTGGAATCCTTTTTTTTCAATTACCCCTTGACTAAAGCAAAACATCTTTACAATGCCTCGCCTATACAAAGAGGTACAATGCAGCACTACGCCATCAGCGTCCGATTCATTAAACAACCTTGAAAATGAAAAAGGCTGTGCGATCTCTTGTCGTCATGCATTAACGCTAAGATGGCATTGAAGTTGCGCTGAACTGCAAGTTGCTCGCTTTCTTTTTCACCGTCTCCCTGATTTTTAGCTGTACTGCTACTACGTTTCAACCACAAATCCCTTTTCCTAAATTTCATCCATTAATAAAACTAGCTTCCTGCTCAACGATGAACAAACAGAACTGTGAAAATGTTATTGCATTTGTTGCTTTCTTCCTCTTCTTCTTTCTCTCCTCGTTCTTCTTCTGTGAGGTTTTCATACATTTACTTATCAACAGAATGTGAAGAAATAACAGTTTGATGTGATGTCCATGTATTGTGTTGCACAGATATCTCCTGAAGTTAGCATGCTAGCCTCAACAAGCCCAAAGGTCCAAGCTCCCAGCCTTGACCGCTAACTGCATGGCTAACTGAGCTACAGTTAACAGAAATTGGCAGTTATTCTTGTGATATAGAATGAATTCAAAATGCTAATTCTCAATTGCATTTGGAATACTGAGTATAGAATGTGGTTTACTGGACTTATATTTACATGTTTTTTTAACTTATTATAGTATAATTATTTTGTACTTTTTAGCACTCCAAAGTCAAACTTGGGGACACATACCCCTATTTGAGAAACACCAAGATATCCTATTACTGAATAACCAAATCAGTGCCCATGATCAAGTTCACAATGTTGTTATCAGCCTGTTTTACAGAAACATTTGGACTTTTCATAGCAGGAAATGCAAACCAAAGCGGCACATTAACATTGACTTACTCTATTCAGGTGTTCAATACCATGACCCAGAAACTGAAGCAGCTGAATGGAATCAAGCCATCCTTCATTTTAATTAATTAACGCGTGTGCTTTTCCTGCTGTGACATGTCAAAATGTGTTCCATGAGAAAAGGCCCATGAGGACTTTCACCTCACGTGTCCTCCTCTAATCTACTGTGCTTTCACAAGACTCTCCAGCTCACACAGGTTTATGGTCTTTGGCTAATTAGGCTTCTCAGGAAGGTGTGCTGATCATTTTGGGTGCCATGGTGGAGCAGGGATTAGCTCAGATACCTCGATGTAAGATACCTGGTTTGACTTCCACCAAGGCCAACTCTTCTCCTGATCCTCCTGCCATCGTTCCTCACCAGGTCTCCTGTTCTGACAATCGCAGTCACGACGCTGTGAAATGTACTGAAGCACCATATTTCTGGATCCTTCTCGAGTTCTTTACAGCGCTGTCTTTCTCCATCAAGCTCTCTCTGGCCACGTATGTGCATGTAGAGGGGACTAACAAACTGTATGTGCGGCTCCTCCAGCCGGCGGTGTGAAATAGACTGAGGACCGGGCGCCAGGCAGCAGATCACAGTGACCCGGGTTTGATTGATCACTGTGGTGGCAGCAGCTTCATAAACAGGCCCCATCCATCAGCCTCTCCTGGGAGCCACTAGAGGGGAAGAGGGGAGAGAGGGAGCCAGGCGGAAATGTCACTGGGCGCAGTGAGAGGTAGAGGGGCTGGAGGAGAGAGGACCAGAGCCTTTGGCCCAAACACTGCTGACCAGAGCAAAGGTGAGCCAGCACCCCAGTATGGGCCAGAACGGGGAGAAGAGTGATAGTGGATGTACGCTCTGAAAGGTTGATCCCATTCAACTGTGGCCTAATTGCTGTAGAAATGCTGATGAGGAAAATGAAAATCAAACAAATATGGTGAACAGTTTCTGGAGGCTTGTGTGGATTTGTGAATCGCACAAGCACGCACAACACCCGGCAAAGTCCTTCGGTGGCATTTCAGTGTTGACCATTCATGTCAGAGTTGTGTTGTGCCCAGTAAAAAGAGTGATTGACGTCCTCCGCCAACTCTCCTTCCCTCCTTCCTCACGCCTTCCTCCCACCCTTCCTGCCCTCCGCTACTGCGTCACACTGCTGGGAGAGCGTGCGTGCACCAGGACCCTCGGGCCCAGCATCCATAAGCGGAGGGGGTGGAGGTCATAGAGGAGAGCCCAGGGGTCAAAACACTATGTGCGCAGTTCCGGGACCCCTATGTGGCTGCGCGACCCGAGCACAGATGAGCCACTGTTCCTCCTAAAGCTCTCCTTTCATTCCCCCCCAGCAACGGGACTCTTACGCCGGGGTGCAGTGGCATGGCAGGGCTCACGGGTGGGCAGCGGGCGACCTTCTGATTTTAAAGATATAGACAGGCATTTCTCTATTGTCAAAAGCCTCGTAATTCATTTGACGACTCGCACAGGCCATCCTGCTCCCCCCTGAAAGTTAATGACCCTGGAGGTTCGCTAACCAATAGTCATTTTTTGGAATGAGGGGGTTAGAAGTGGAGTGCCATGTGGTAGTCACACAGCTGCAGGGTATGACATTGACCCCAATATATAGTAACTGTTTGAGAGTGAAAGTGTAGCCTGGTTAAGAGGGAGTACAACACAATGGATCTTTGTTCTGCAAGTTTAGTTATAAAACATCTTATGGCAAAACCCTCTCCTTTAAATGAGGGGGAGACGTTGTGATCAGTTATTTTGTGCTTATAAAGTCGACATTTTAAATATATTTTTACTGTTCCGGGTTTTTTAAAACAAACCCTGAGATAACAGTGAGTTTTCAGTTGGACTTGTGGGAGATCTGGGAGAATTTATTAATTTTATTTTAAGACTAGCTCAAGGGACTTTCATTTTTTGTTGATTACGGTGGCCTCTGTGGAGAAGAGGTGACGGTGGTGAAACAAAGTCAACCTTTATTAGTGTCCTACTGTACCACCAGACAACAGAGCAGCTTCTTTTTCCTCAAGGCTGCGAGACTCCACAATTCATCCTTAGCACTGCGACACAAAATGGTTTTAATTACCTGATGACGGCTATTAATAATAACTATTTTAATTACACAGAAATAGCCAATCCTCTTGCTGATGGTCACATTTGTAAGTCATAACGGGGCATTAGTAGTCAACTGTGGCTGTTTCATGACCAATTTAAAGGTTCAGTGTGCAGGATTAAATGGCATCTAGCTGCAAGGTTGAAGATTGCAACCAACTTAATATCGCTCACATCACCCTCCCTGGCAGTGGCCGCTAAAGAAGTGAAAAAAGCAAAAGGCCTTCGTCAGAGCTGGTGTTTGGTTTGTCCATTCTGGGCTACTCTAGAAAAATGGTGGACCCCTTGGAAGAGGCCCCACACCCTCTGTATAAAAGGGATTATTATAGCCCCCTAAATCCTACACACTGGACCTTTAATGGGTCAGTTCACACAAATTACTTACTTACCGTGCATGTTATTTACCCAAACATAGATTTGTTTCTATTTGCTCTGGGTTTGAGATTTAAGCCGCCCTACCGCTTTCCTCCGAAAATGTACAGACCTCACTTTGAACTGTTTCTGTTGGAGCGATGTGATGTATGACACATGTGACGTAGCTGTTACATTTTCAAAATGCATTATTTCACTGCTTGCCTCATTTGGATTGAGGTGGCAGCGGAAGTCTCAGAAATCCTACAGAATGTTTTATTGTCGTTTCGGGGAAAAAGAAACTCATATTTTTGAAGCAATAACAGCTGATTTTTGCTGCCACATTTTCTCTCTCCCATTAGATGACACAGAATGCAAATGAGTTCCCAAACCACCATCACCTCTCCGCATGGTTTTAACCTGGCACTTGATCCGTGCGAACCACAAGTGCTGCACCTCCACCCGCCTTGTTCCAGCAACACAGCTCTGCCCCACTCCAAAGCTTCGCGCACAGAGCCGAGGTTAAGGATGGTTAAGGACAATACTAATCGATCCCCCAATTACGGAGAGCTGGAGAGCGAGAGGTGGGGAGAAGAGAGAGGTAGCCTGGGGATTGAGCGTTGGGAGGGTGTCTCAGAATGCGAGGGGTGGGGGGATGAGAGGTAGTCTTTATCTTCGGATCCCTCTCTCCTTTAACTTGAAGCTGGGTGTCATGGGGCTTTTGAAGTAGTGGATAGAGAGGAGGGGACAGAGAAGGGGGGGGAGAGGCGGTGGTGGTGGTGGGGGTCTGGGCTGGCGTGCAGGCAGGGTCTCTCTCCATGCCAGGGGGAAGGCGTCTGAAGGAAAATCTTTACAGCCTTGACAGTGCCCCTGACGTGTGTGTGCTTTTGTGTACTTGTGTGTGAGCATTTGGATACGTGTGTGTATCTTAGCATGTTTATGCGTGTGTGTGTGCGTGTGTGTGTGCCTGAGTTGAATGTCTGGCTCATGCAATGAGGTGGGGATCACAGAGCCCCCTTTTTAAATTGCCGCTAATGAGCCCTGGCTGGCGAGAGGTACTCGAATTGATTAAATTTGCATGGGAGCCTAAATCATGACGGGGGCCTGATACTTGTGCCCCCCACCTCTAGGTGCACACACACACACACACACATACATACGCAGCACCTCTGGTTCCCCCCTACCACCACCACCACCACCACCTCCACATCAGACCTACAGGGGGTAACTCTCTGCAGGAGAGAGGGACAGGAGAGAACAGGGGGAGGGTGTGTGTACATGTGTGTGTGGTGTTGAACGGGGCGTGGAGGGCACCCCATCTGCCCCAGTATTACTGTCAGTCCATCATTCAGGGGAATGCCAGGCGCGCGCCTCGGGGACGTGTTCATTACGCTTTAACTACCGGATCTGTCCTTGTCTCGAAGCCTCCCCGTGTCATTGTCTGCCTGAGATTGCGTGTGTGTGTGTGTATATTTATGCATGTGTCTGCTTGCATCACAATTGAATGCACCCACTTCTTGTGTACGGCGGCGGGGCGGGAGGGGGGGGGCGCCCGGGTGTTTGTGTGTGTTTTGAAACTGAGCAATATTCTGGCGATTACACACTCCGGACACCTGGGTTTTTGGTACTGTAGGTGTGTCCGTTTTTTTTTTAAATTACTCATGATATTAGTTTCCTCTTCTGTCGAGCTCCCTCTCACTTCATTATAATATCCTCAGCATCTTAATCTGTGCTCCTATCTGTCACACAAACACTCTGCTCCCGTCATGCACGTGTGTTGTTTCTCTAATGCCTTCCTCTCTGATGCAACTGTGTGATGAGAGCTACTTTTTTTTTTTTGTGTGTGTACTGGTGCGCCTCAGATCAATGTTAGAATCAGTGTGCACGTGTGTGTGTGTACGCGCGTGTGTGCTGGTAGGGGACAGTGCTTGTGCGTGGTTCGCCCGAGTGATTGCAGTAATCAGATGGGGGTGTTAATCAGAGTTTGTTCGTCAGTGGCCTGATGAGGGGCGATGAGGGCCGCTGATTGTAATGCGATGCTTCAATCGGTCCCTCTGACGACTACAGAGACAAACCGCCAAGAGAATCATTATCATGCCGTGCACTTTTTTTCCCCTGCCGACTTTTGGAACACCACGACAGTGTAAACAAACAAGCAAAACACACCACACTTCTATATGCATGCAAGTATGTCACTGACTCAATTATTATAACGCGGGATGTTTTCATTCCAGTGGACACAATGAAGCACTGTGACACAACCGGGTTATATATCACTATTTAGGTGTCAGCGTCACCCCTATTGAATAACAAGAGCAGGGGGAAGGGATGTGTTGGGGTTAGAGGGGAGAAAAGACGTAGTTGGGAGAAAGGCTGGGGGTGGGGAGGTAAATATGACCCCGTGGTTTATAGTCCTGTCTTGTCACAGAGCGGCTCGCATCAGATCTTTCTTTTCTTTTTTTTTTTTGCTCCTTTTCTTTTTTGCAAGGGAGAGGAGGGTATGGGAGGGGGGGCACAATCGCTGATGCTATTATGGCTGCCTCATCAGCCAAGTCCCTACAAGGGCTGATACAAATTAATTAACCTAATTAGGGGCTGCGATTGCGGGTGTGATTATAGGGGCTGGAAGGGGGAGGGAGGGAGGGATGGAGGGATGAGGCAGAGAGGGATGGTTCGTGGAGGTGGGGGTGCGCTGGCAGCCAGGGCCCAGGCGATGATGAGCCGGGAGGTGTGGGAGAGGAGCCAAGATGCTCTGCATGGATAATGAGGAAAGCTAGCTAGCTTCAGCCTTCCCTCCCCTTTCCAATTCTCCATCTACTATTTACTCCCATTGTGTCCTTTTAAATTCTGCTGTTTTTTTAAGATATTTTGCTTCTGTTCTACTTCAATTTCTCACTCCTTTGATCATGTTTTTCTTTTTTATTTCTGTAATCTTTACTTTTTCTCAACTTCTGACGTATTTTCTATTAATCAAATAAGGTGTTCTAGTTGTTTTGTCCCTGTCTCTTGATTTGACTTGATATATAAAACTACACAATGCACCTGTTGCAGTGCAGGTACACTGAATGTGCTCTGCTGTCTTTTCTAAGCAGAGGGCCGAAGCCACCGGCCACTCTGATTCAAAGACTAGAACGTCATCTAGGTTTACATTGATATTCAAGACCCTCTTGTGGCTAAAATGTTGGACCCTTTCCAAAACTGAAGTAAGATTCCAGATTCCTGAACAAAGCTGTAGTCTGCCTTTTGTTGGTGTTCTGTAGTATCACGCTGCACAGGGTGCAGTGCAGCACTGCCTATTGTTCACTTTAACTGTACTCCACACAAGGAACAGAAATACCCTCTGGGAACACACATAGTGCCACGCACACACACACACACACACACGCTCACACAATTTCTCATCCTTTCAGTATGCGCAACCAATCGCGTCTCGACACACAGATGCACACAGTACACTCAAACTCTCTCTCCCGCTCTCTCTCTTACACAGCCACACAGGCACACTCCAGAGGAGCAATATTTAAATCTCCTTCTATTTGTATTGGAAACAGAACAAAGATATTCTTCAGACCGAAGCAAAATGTGTTTTCTTGCCGGCATCAGCAATTCTAATGATTCTAATGAGTTGGAGGAGAAGACGGGAGACTGGAAGCGGTTAGGTATCAGTAAAAAAAAAAAAAAAAAAAAAGAATCAAAAGACAAGAAAAGGAAACACCAGCAAGAGTTCCTCAGAAGAGCAGTTTTGGGTCTTCTACCTTCCTGAGAGTGCAGGAACCCGCGCCAGTATTGTCCACTGATTGCAATGTCACCTTTGGATATTGTCCCTGTATCTGTTGCCATACTAAGCACGCGGTGGATCGTGGCATTTGATTTCCAAGATTGTGCCTTCAGCTGCTTCTCTCTCTCTCTCTCTCTCCCCTTTCTCTTCTTCTTGCTCACCCTCCCTCTCACGTTCTCTGTCTGCCCCAGTATCAGTTGCAGGGATGTGATTAGGAAGCCACTACCAGACAGTGATAGGGAGGTGTTCATATCGCCGTTCTAATCTGGAGCCCCAGGAAAAAAAAGAAAAAAAAAAGGCCCCTTCTGTTTTCTTCTTCCAAGGATTCTGCATTGTAAATGGCTGCAAGGCTCCTCTTCATATATGGAAAATACAAGATGGATTTTTATCTAGCATGAAGGTTGAAACAAAATAAGAAGGGTGAAATAAAATTATACGTTTTTTTTATATTAGCGATGGACGCAATGAATGTGAGAGAGGAAGCTCACGCTGATGAACCCACAGCCAATTATAATCAGACTACCATCTATAGTTCCACTCAGTTCGAGTGTTTTAGCATCTTTCAGCTCGTTGTTTCGGTTTTCGTTCACTTTCCTGCTCTCGTCAGAACTGTTTCCAGATGTTTTTGGCTGTTTTAGGAGAAAGAAAATCACACAAAACCCTACTGAACATCACGTCCACAGTGCCAAACAGCATTCAAAGTTTCGGCACTTAGCTGTTAAAACGCCAAATGTTTCCTTTAGCAGTTGGTGAAGCACAGAGTGTTAATACTGGACCTACTGTATAATGTCAGCCATTTACAGTATTCTTTTTTTTAATCTTTATTTACAGGACGGGCTAATAATGAAGGAAATGGGGGGAAATGAAGGGTACAACATGCAGCAAAGGGCCATGGGTCAGAATCAAAGCCGGGCTGAGGTGATAAGGACACAGCATTTGGGTGCAAGCTCTACCAGGAGAGCTACTTACGATGATGACCCAAATTATCCAGTCTTATAAAAAGAAAATTAGACAGGTCCCGCATCTGCAAGTTTTATGGCTTTCCCACAGCGCTGCCTGGGCATCCCTCACAGCCTGCGATCCCATCAAGTTCCTTGGACAAATTTGGCCGCTGCCCCATCCAGCGCTCCTCAATCAGTCTGACCAATCTCTGTTGAGTTTACTATTTCATATACTTCAACGTTTCATTTAAATCTTCTCTGCATTGCTTTTCTCTTGCCTTTCCACACAGAGCAACACGATACACGTTTCTTCCCAGGGAGAAATCCTCTGGCACACAGGAAGTGAGATGTTCCAGTAAAACAGTGAAAAGGCTTTGTTTGTTTGGAATTAATAGAAGCATAATTAGCATGAATCGCTACAGCCACACGACTGAACATAAGAAATTCCCCTCTCATACATTGTTGTGTTGTTTTGTCTCGTCTTAATGAGGTGTTACGAGTGTTGACTCAGTTAAACTCTTTGTACTTACTGTACGTTTCATTAGATAATCTACATTCCTGAAATTGATGAGAGCTGAGCATTTGTATTCCACATGCATGCAAACAGGGAGAGAGGCAACACGAGATGGGTGACGCTCAGGTTCAGTATATATGTGCGTATGTGTGTGTGTGTGTGTGTGTGTGTGTGTGTTCAGGGGACCGAGCGATTACTCAGGCCTTTGAGAAGTCCCTGTCTCTCGGCTCCAGTACTCGCGCCTCACTGATAAGCATGAGCCCTGTCAGAGGGAAGGTAAATACGGCACTTAAGGATTCCTCTCTCATTTTGTAGTCACACTTACGCTTTAATTAAAGCCGGAGAGAGAGAACGAGAGAGAGAACGAGAGAGAGCGATAGCCCTGCAATGAGCCGATGCTATCAGGGGGCCGGGCAGGTAGAACCACAGGGAGATGTAGGGCAGATATCTGGCCTCCGACCAGCATGCGTTTGTGAAAGAGAGAACCATACACTAAATGTTTAAGTGTGTATGTATGTGCACATGGATGCTGAACCCGGTCAAAATGTTTGTTTGTGTGCCTGTGCGTGTATACGCGAGGCGCTTTACGTTGCTCTCCCAGCTAAACAGCTGTAGCGGGGCTGCTATCAGATATTTATAAGCGGCTCATGAATATGGATGGGCGGCGAGATGGGACTGATGTTTGTCCTCTAAGAGGGGATGAAAGGAGAATGTGCTCCCTTCCCTGAGAGACCCAGTCAGGGCCGCTCACAGAGCAGGGGATGGGAGCTCCGGATTGGGAGTAAGACAAGGATTGGGGTGGGTGCCGGTGGTTCAGGACAGATGGTAAAATTTAATGAAATGTGATTTGGATACTCAAGGCAAAGCATCTCCCTCATGGATTTCTAAATTAAAAACTTGTAGCGTAAGTATTAACACTCTCATCAGTATGACTGTGGGTTCTTGCTACCTCTTCTCCATATCCTCCATTCAAGATTTTCACCGCTTTTATTGAAATCCTGAGATATTTGCATTTTTAATAATAACATTAGATTGTCCCAGTACAAAAATGTTCTGCTCTCTTGAGTGTTTTAGTGTGTTGTTGTGAGGATAAGTCCAGGATGATACAGTTTCTACATTTACACTGCATCTTAAAGGTATTTTTCCAGTGGGGGTTGCATGAGGTTTTTATCAATCAGCCCTCAGTTTGGAGACGCAGATTGGTGTATGAAGCGAAATCTATGGATGGGAGGAGCAGCAAAGCATATTCTACTATTCTACGCCCCAGAAAAATACCCACCTAAAAAATAAAAATCAATATCAGTTTAAAGGTCCTATTTGCAAGGGAAGTAGATCTTTGAGTCTTATTCCCAACTCGACACTTTGGAACTGAATCTGTATTTGACGAGTTGGGAATAAGACTCAAAAAACAAACTTTTTTTTCTTAATGACCTTTAAGATGTAAGTCATACTCACATACAACATTTTTACCACCCATCATGCCGTCAGATATCCCTTTCTTGCGGAACACAGAAGCTCTTCAAAGCCAACAACCCTTGACAAAAACAGACGCTCACAGAAAATAGTAGTTACTGACCATCAGCTGCCCGGATCGGTTAGTTTGTGTTATTGTGTTATTATTAGTTTGCGTGACTTTTTCTGCATTTTAAGGGCTTAGTTCAGATTCATAAAGGTAAAAATTGCTGTTTTTGTCAAAGGAGTCCGGTGGAGCAATTCAGCGGGCCCAGCTCTCCATCAGAAAGGGCTGTCTGAGAGAAAGGTAAAGGTAGGTAATACACTAACAGATGAGTACCTCATACAACCCATTTCAAACAACTCAAACAATCCCTTTAAGTACATTTACGGTCGGTGATGACGATGAAATACAATCATGTCCTTCCATCCAAATGGAAATTATGAGTATTTTTCAGCCCTCCGAGAAAAAAAAAAAAGGAAAATGTCTTTGTCAGTGTCACAGTGAATAATAAATGTCCTTGTCCATAGCGGTCACTCTGGTTCCCAGCAGCAAACATTTGGTCAGGGACATGCATAACTGGCCTAAATGTCCACAGTAGAGGTCACCACGCTGAGAGACAGGATCAGAGGACGGCAAGCGCAGGGGCAAGCGGCTGCGCTGTAGTACAATGTACCTTTCAATGCTAATCACTGAGTCATCTATCAGAGCTAATACATGGGCGCTAAGCAACCTGTACATGCATTAGCCCTCCCCAATTACCATAATGGGTTGGTTTTTAATATGGCTAATAGGCTGGCACGACCTTGCCCATTCACTCAGCAGGTACATGCACCAAGCCGATGTGAAATGGACATATTTAGAGACTAAATGACCATTAGGGACTTTTAGCTGTTATGGGTCCATAGTTATGCGTCTGAAAGTGGAGGGATAGACAGATGGACGAATGGATAGATGACAAACAGGAACATTTGTGAGCAAAAGACAATAAAATGAGCTGAAATGGTGATGTATGCAGAGGAGAATGGATATTATTGTTGGTTTTGCTCTTTGGGAGAACAAAACACATAATGACTATTTTATGGGGCAGCATTTTGACCAAGCAGCTCTGAATGTGCTGGTGTAGAAGTGCCCCGTGGGCACCGCTGGGAAGTGCGTCAGTGTGGGCGCAATGTGGTATCGGGAGGGCGGATGGGTAGAGAGGAGGAGAAGGGGCAGAATCTGAAAAATGTGCCTCCGCAAAACCCTGGGGGGTTAACATTTTGGTTTTCTCTAAGCCTTTGTGGTAGTGGACAAATGATCCCAGGAGTTGGACAATAATGTTTTTATGGGACTCTAAATGTTGAGCTCAACAAGGTCATTGTGGGAGTGTAATGGCCAACACGTGGCCAGGCTTGAACTCCAGCAGTCTCGCAGTTGGTCCGGGGGCCAGAGGGGAGGGGAGGAGGTGGGAGGAGAGCAGGGACTCACCCCTCTGGGTTTCTCCAACAAGCCTGCACTTTGTTCTTATGGGAGACAAGAGCCACTCAGAACATAAAGTACCTATGACCGAACTATGCCTGGCCAGGCCGGACTGGGTCTCGTAAACTGGCCCAGAGAGATAATGTTTCCCTGTCGCTTATCTGTGCACGGATGCCCACGCCTTGGCATCTGGTGAACAATAACCCCTTCCTGCTTCAAACAAGAATCCTTTTCTTGGTCCCTCTTGGGACATATTGGACTTTTACTGTCTGCCTCTCCCCTGTGAGTGCGTGCGTGTCAGAGTGTGTGGGTAACAGCTGAGTGATTTATCTGTTTGTTGCTCAGGATAAAGGACTTCACTGTAGTCTGGCTGTCCACTTCACTGTCAACCAATAAAAAGATTAAAGCTGTGTGTTCTTCGGTTTTAACTAAGGTTTAGATACATAATTGGATCAAATAGACTGTTATTTTCCCTTTTAAGCTCTGAAATGTAGTTGTTTTTTCTTCAGTGTAATGTGTATGACATCTTTAGTTATCTGCCATCTCCACTGGTCGGGCTTTAACCGCTATCCACTTGCTCTTTCTCTGATGTGTTTGATCATATCCTGTGGGTCAGTGTCATCTCACATATTTGATATAGCTGTTATTATTTCAGGTCTGTTTCTGAGTTTAGCGAGGACATTCTCAGACTCAAGGATTGACACACACTGTTACTTTGAGAAGAGCTGGCAGTAAATGTCTTTTGTGCATCTGTGTAAGTGTGTGTGTGCGCTCTCATTTACATCTAATGTTGACAGAGCACTGTAAAGAAAATCTAGGGCAAACCGAGAGCAGCGTAAGATGTATTCTCTCTTCTTAGAAATGTGTTTTCAGCAGGCATACAGTCAATTCCCCTTCTGTCAATTGAATATCAGTCACATCATTTCATGTGAAAAATGCTGATAAGTGACAATAAGTTCTGAGACGCAAAACATCCTTTGAGTCACAAAATGTGTTTGAACAGGCATCGACTTTCTCAGATTGGCTGAGCAGATGTTTAACAGGACAGAGCTCCAAGAGGCAGCCTAATCCTGTCTCTCCTTTGTCTCACAGTCCCGATAGTCGCATGGGAAATAGGTGGACCTGTGTGTCTCTGAGGCCAGAGCTTCACGGTCCCCTGGGTGAGGCCGTATGTCTGCTGTTAAAAAGGGCAGGAGCACCAGACAGCAAATCAATAGATCAATCATAACATTTCCACTTCAAATCAATTATCCCGTGACTTCCTATCCATCTTTGTTCCTTTGTTTCAATAGATCGTGCCTCGTCCTCTAAGAATTATGTGATTCTTTTGTATTATTAAAAATGAATCAATTTGTTTTTATGCTTGTCGGCATATACATGAAATGATTTACACAAAGAGGCCCCAAAAGCAAGACGCACAGAAGCAGCAAGGTAAAGACCCAAAAACGATGACAAAGGTCCAAAATCAAATAAGTTACAAAAAGGGCAGGCAAAGGCAAATACCAAAATAATTAATAAAAAAAACAAGGACAAAACAGGATGATGGGGACAGGGACAGGATGAAAACAAGGAGGAACAACACAGGTTTAAATTCAAATCAAAGCAATGAGGGGATGAGGCGCAGGTGGAGAGACACTGGAACAAGGCAGTGCTGACGAGGCCGATGTGAGACAGGTGTGGGAAGTGCGCAGGAGGGAAACAGAACACAGAACACAGGTGAGCAGGAAGTAGAAAGAGACAACAAGACGCAAGATAAAACTACAAAATAAAAAAAACAGGAAAGACCGATGTCATTTTTGGTTTTCAACAATTTTAGTTACCCGGAACGATTTGCGTCACAATCAAAACCCTCAACACAATGAAAATTACAGCCACATTTACAGAGGGACAATAATTCAAAGCCAAAGAAGAAAGAGGGAAAGCGATGGGGAGAGATAGAGGAAAAAAAGGAATGAAGAGGCCGCTTTGTTTCCACTCTGCACGCATGAGCTTGTCTTTTCGACCATGTTGAATTCCAGCCATTCAGATGACTGGAGTGCGTAGGCCAGGCCTCCAACGCGTTTCCCCGTCACCATCACAACAGTCGCCATTCATGAGGCTCCGCTGGCTGTGGGGACATCTGCACCACAACTCTTGTCACCTCATCCCCCCCACCGCCACCCCACCCAGTCTTCCCTTCTGCACACAACCCTGCTGAAACAAACACACACACGCACACGCAGACACTGACACACGCGCACACACTCTCAACTTCTCCAGCTAAATGCCAACGGGGAGAATCAGAAGGGCATCAGAGATGGCTGTTGTCTGCGTACGCCCATGTGTGGGTTTGCGTGAATGGGACCCAAGGGTGCGGAGGTCTCTGATACCACAGGGTGCACATTGCTTGGCCCGCTCGGGTGTGTCACGATGGTTGGAGGGTTGAGCGGGTGACAAACCCAAGGTTTTCAACCAGAACGACCCCCTGGCATTCCACGCAGGCTTGTTACACCACAGTGACGTGGGTGGGCCAGGTGACCTTTGAGCCTTTCGGAGCGCTCTCGTATGTGCCCATTGTGCCCTGGATTCTGTATCAATTTCACACATCTGCACAGTATGGATCTCACTGGGTTCCTATACAAAGCTTAGTGTTGAGCCAAAACTAAAAGTTATTCGCATTGTCTCTGGAGTTCTGTGTCATTTCATACATGGATAACAGTAAAAATCACCCCTAAGCTGCCATTTGTTTTTTGTTGAAATCACTGAAATATGCCTCCATAATCGAAAGTATTCCATAAAGTCCCCATTCATGATATTCCCAAGCTGGCCCTTCTGCTGGTATTTCACACCATTGGGGGACTGGGCGTCAACACAGGGGTTTGTTGGATAAACATCCAACGCTGAGTAGGAGCGCCAAGCATCACTGTTATTGTTACTGCTTAATGCCATGCACCAGCATTGTTGTTTTGCAGCAATCAACACATACATATGTAATAAAGCTGAGAGGCAGCGGGACAATACTAGCTATTGTAACGCCGAACGCGGATCAGCACAAAGGCCCCCACCAGTCTAGGTCGAAGCCGACACTAGCTTTGCATAAGTGTTCTCCAGCACTGGAAATAACTGCTCTCCGGTCGAGAGTGCAGACCAACGTGATTGGTCCCTGTTGGAGTCACCTGGCATTTGTCATTATATCGGTTCAGAGCCATCTGTTGAGCGTGCTGGCATTTTTGTGAATGATGAGTGCTGATGGATGGTGATGAGAGTTCAACGGAGGGAAGGACAAGGGGGTGACGGGACATTTTGGAGTGACTGCAAAGATGTTGCGGATTGTCTATATGTGTGCTTCAGCGTGTGAGGTTGTGTGTGCGCGTCTAAGGGCAAACGTCGATGACTGTGTCAGGGGGTGAGTGATAACCGTGGTCTTTTCAGCACTGTGGGGCGGGTCAGACGGATGTGATGGATGGCTAGCAGTCTGGCCCCCTTCTTCACGCCTCTCTCCAGCCCGGCGTCTGGAGATCTGGGCTGGGGTGGAGGGTTGTTGGGGCTGGATGGTTGGGGGTGAGCATGTCTCGCCCTTGTTAGACAAAGGTTGTCTGCACTTAAAAAAAAAAAAAAAAGCTCATGCAGCGGTTCTTTTTAGGCTTAATAGTATGTAATAGAGCAATTGCTGCTAGCTAAACCAGTTGAATTTTGGCCGTCTGTTATCCATCACAGCTCCAACTACCAGCTGAACTAAACAGCTCTGTATGGAGAGGTGTTTTTTGTAGTTCCGTCTTGGTTTTACTCCGGCTCAGAAACTGTGAACTGATTCATCTTCAACATCTCTATACATGAAAACAAACACTGGTAATTGAGAATAAAGGAGGTTATTTTGTCAAAGCTGATATGGAATATTTAATCTACTTTCAAAGGCATTTCTTAGATGCAGAATGTGCTTAAGGAACACCTGCAGGGGCAAAAGTCCCTTGTTGTTTACTTTGTTTAATACATCAATATCAATTCTCTATGATATACACCATTGACTACATAACACATGTACAGAGCTTTCTGTTCTGTAAAGTGAAGCCTGCATTCTTTCTAATGGCCAAAGCTGGGGGTAATCAAGTCCAGTTGCATGTCAGCATCATCAGCGTTTTTCACAGTGATTTAATTAATTTTGCCCTCCTTTTGCCCATTTTACATTTATTTTGTTCTCCTCCACATCCCTATCCATATCTGTTTCTTTCTTTCCTCCTTCTTTATCCATTTTCTTTCTCCTATCGCTACTCATCGTCCCTTGTCCTCTTTTTCTTTCTCACTGTGTATCCTCCGCTTTCCCTTCATCCTTCCACTTCCCTGTCTCCATCCTCATCCGCCTCCCCACCTTCGCCTTCGCATCGTCCGAGCACTTCCCCTCTTCCCTCTCCTCCTTCGCTTACACCTTCTACAAACATCACACAATCTACTGTGCGTACACATCTCATGGGTTTATTCATCTTTCTGCACTGGTAGAGGTGACGGTGTAACTGACACAGCCATCCTTTTTTTCTGATGGAGGTTGGCTTTCCATGGCTTGGCTTGTGTTTTCCCTCCTGCGTTTGAAGGCTCTGCGGACACTGTGGTCTGCTGCTTCAGGCCCAGGCAGGCTTACAGAGGGGCAGACAGCAACCAACACCCCAGAGAGACAGAACAGTAACCTGCCTTGTGTCTCTTCTCAATCTTCAAACACGGGGGAGACTGAGAGAGAGAGAGAGTGAGCGAGAGAGAGAGAGAAAGAAAGAACGAAAGAGAGAGAGAAGCAACAAAGGCTCATGTGAAAGAGCGCAAGGCCTTCGCACACCCAGGCTCACTAATTGACGGCTGCAGGGAGTGGGAGAGACAGTGGAAGAGATAAGAAAGCCACCAGACCCTGCTTACACTGCACACTTAGCACCTTCAAATGTCCATGCAGAGAGACATGGACACAAACATATGCACAAAGAGCACAAATATAAAAAAAAATGTACAGTATTTTTCTAAAATCTTCAATCTTTATTACTCACCTTCCTCGTGTCTGCTGTCCTCCTCCTCCCTGCATTCACACCTATGAACACAACATCCGCAGACACATGCAGAATCTTGTTTCATCTCTCCACCATATGCACTCATGTGGGCACCACTAAGGAGAGAAAGGGCACCAATTTGCTGCTTTGTCACCGGTTTAGTAATGGCAAACTGAAGGCCTAGGGCCACTATTTAATTGCTTTGGCCATGTGCACCAAAGAGGTGCCACACCAATTAATCCCCTCGACGGCGCGGTGTCCTGTCCCACGCCTGCACCCCCTGGTAGAGCCGTCCCGCAGGGGAGAGGTGGGTGGGGTGAAGTGTGTGGAAAGGCACATGGGAACCCCCCACCCCCTTACCAACAATGGGTACCAAATCCATACCCTCTGTTTTGCTTCACCACCATCCCCCCCTTTAACATCAATGGATCACCTTTCATCTGTTTATGCATGTGACGAAAGCTAATTGGTGTGAGAGTGATTCCCAAGTCACACACTACGAAGTTGCATCAGTCATATTTGAACTGAGGTAAATATGGAAGCCCGACAACAAAGATTTGACTATCTGTATATATTGCTCACAATATGGAAGAAGTATTCAGATTCTTTACTCAAAGATGTAATATATGGCATTCCCACTTTAAAATGTAACAACAACTACACCTTTGTTATTTTAATATTTTAACAATATTCGACAATATTCAAACCCAGAAAAATCCATATTTTTTCGTTCCAACTAAAAGCGCATGTCATAAAATCAAATCAAATCAATTTTGTTTATATAGCCTAAAATCACAATCACGTTCCCTGAGTGGGCTCTTACAGGGAACGACATCCTCTGTCCTTAGACCCTCGGTTTCGAGTGAGAAAAGACTTTCCATATTAAGAAAAAATACTTTTAACAGGAAATAATAAATAAAAAAATGTGGTTGCCTGTCACTATAACTTCCCAGGAAACAACACAGGAAACACCAGATGGTAGCAAGGCAAGGGTGAGGAAGGAAGTTGGCAAACAAAACTCTTTATGCCATCCAACTTTAATCCATTACCTTGTCCGTGAACATTTCTGCCTCAGAGATGCTGTCAGATAGATTATCTATCAGCAATGAAGGTTGTTCAGCATTGAAGCCAACAACTCCCATGATCCCACGCTACATCTTTCTGAGTGACCGCAATTGCTGAATATACGTAGTGTGCATTTAAGTTAGCAATAATACTTGGTTAAAAATGTTTTCAAAAACTAAAAATACATGAGTGCACACACCTTAAAGTTGTACTTAAACTTGGCACTTAAAGTAGGATTAAAGTAACTGTATATGGTTACAATCCAACGCTGGTCGCTAACTAGGACAAAAAAATGACAAAATGATCTCCAACAACATCATCCAATTGGATGTGAAGGGTCTGGATTTGAGGAGAGTGATTCCCCTACTCCTTTCCTGCGCCTGCCTCCCCATGGGTCATGAGTGTTTACTCCAACAAAGGACCTGTCACCTCTGGTCACCATCCCCTCATTCCCAGGCCCCTTGACTGTGACTGAGGAGGGTAACCTAACCTGGTCTGACCACTTCAGGGGGAGCAGCAGGTGGACAGACAGGAAGAGAGAGGCAGGTTTGAAGGAAAGGAGAGATGGAGGGGATTGTTTATTTGCCCCTCCACATAGGCAGGAAAGCAAATGGGGGGATGGAGAGGGGCTGAAGAGAAGAGGAGGAGGGCTGTGGGTGGATGCAGCATCTGGCTGATATGGAGCCGTGTACTGAGGCGATGAGGCGCCTCCAGCCCAGGAGGAGGTAGGGGAGTTTGCATGAGGCCAACACAGATAGCCGAGCAGATAGACAGTGACAACAATAGCCTCCTGTAGCCCACAGCACCGGTCGTTTGTGCCACCGACAAACTCTCTCGACCATATCATTGTGTGAACTTCGCTTTACATCTCACCTAAAACTTTGCTCATCCTTCATTCAGTTTGCGGCCAGAGGACAGAAATTAGGATCCATCATGAATAAAGAACTGTCACGTACAGGGAGGGAGATCACTGCGGAGACAGGTCAGGATGCCGACTGACCTTTTGTCTTATTTAAAAATCAAAGGGGTGCCACCGCCAGCCCGTGGGGGAATAGAGGTGGGTCGGCTGGAGAGACCAGGGTTAGCGGGGGTGTCTGGGTGCTAATCCATGGGACCGTCGGTGACCCTTGACCCCCTGGGGGCATGGGTTTGCGCTCTGCCAAAGTGTGTCTGTGAAAGTCAGGCCTTCCCCTCTGCGCTTCAGGCTGGCCAGACCCATCCTCACCCTCCTCCCTGTAATGATTTATGGGGCAGGGTGCGATCGACACACGCTCAGCCCAAGGGATGATCCTAAATGGTAGTTTTGACACCACTGAGAGACGGGGTTAAAGGTGATCAATAACAAGCCACTGGAGGAGGAGAGACAGAAGGACAGATAGAGCGAGGAGGAGAAAGGGAGGTTGGTAGATGAGGAGGAGGAGGAGGGAGCAGCTCTTTTTAATTGGCCTCTGCTCATTACTCGGGTCTTTGTAGACCCTTGCGTCTTTGTTCATGTCCTGGCCTCTAGCTCCAGGGCACATATGTGTTGGGGTTTTAGCTGTTTTTTGTTCAATTCTTGTTGAGCCACTCAAAACGTGGTGCTCTTGAAAGACTGGTTTTGAAGTTTGACCTGAAACCGACTCAGTGTGGTACTGTGAGATATTTTCTTTCATAGTGTTCTTGAATCCTACTTCCAGTCAAGTATGTTATTACTCACTAACTAAGCTTGTCTATGTGATGAGGGCTCCTGTCAACTTCTCTTCCGCCATCTCCTTTTTCATTCTCCCATTTATCTTATGCTTCATTATCATGCTGGTGTGTTTTTCTATACTATGTGTACTGTATCCTCTGTTCCCGTCGTTCACCACGTGTTCTCATCATTGGCAGTCTTTGACACTCAGCAGCAAGAGTTTATAATACATGCAGTGCATGCTGCTATAGCTCCCTCTTCTCCCATGGTGGCCCTAACTCCCATCATATCTCATCATCTTGCATGTGTTTGCGTGTTCAAATTAAAGGGACAGTTCATGCCAAAATCAAACATACATATTTTTCCTCTTACCTGCGGTGCTATTTATTAATTTCGATTGTTCTGGCCGTCTTTTGAATATAATGCGATCGCACTCGACTTGTGGTGCTCAGAGTAGCAAAAAAATGTACAGAACTCAACAGGATCTTTCTATTCTTTTATGTTTTCTACTAAACTACACCACCAACCATATCAGGTTGGAAAGTGCGCATCTATATTTGTACAAGAGGCTAGCTAAAGAAGCTCGCTAACATTAAAGCTCAGCCAAGGAGGACACTAATTTTGAATATATGCATGCTTCCTTCTGCACGGTGATATGTTTCCCTATTCACCAGAATATAATGTTAGCAGTCAACGTTGTATGCAAACCACAGATACGTCCAAGGTTGACATGTGCAGCAAACATGGAAGATTACATTCACATTATGTTCTTATTAGTTTATGTTCATGTCAGGAGGTGGAGGGAACAGAGGTGGCGTTGTTACAGCCAACAAGGCTTCCAAACGGCCATGACACAACAGTGGACATTTTTAGGGACACCTTGGGGGATTTCCATCTGTTTTTGTGGAAACCAAAACGTCTTTTTTTTTCATGGGTAGTTGGACTATCTCAATCCATGGCAAAAAAGGTATTTTAAGCCAAACCATGATATTTTTCCGACTTTAAGTTGTTTTTGTGCCTTAACCTAGACAGAGCTTGCGCAAAGCGTTGCGTCAAGAGAAATAGAAGATTAAACCTAAATGAACGTAAAGTTGTAACACAAAAAAAACATTTTGTATGAATGTATCTCGCTAACATTTATTCTGGTGATTGGGTGGGTAGAAAAAAAATAGTCTTTCATGAAACTGCTCACAAGGTCCTCGGAGTATCTTGAGTAACCTGGTCATGATTATGCTGAGTTTTTTCAAGTTTACGTTTGGACACTTCAAATTCAAGTTCAAATATGTCCGAGAGACGGCAGACATTTTTCGCAGCTGATATTTTTGTTGTGAAGAGATGTTATGTGCATGGCTGTCTGCATGCCGGTTCCTCTAGTTTAGCCTCCTAGAGCTTGTAGTGAGTGGAGATATGCCTAGTAGTGTGTCACACCCCCTCTACTTTTAGACACTCACACACACACAGCAGCAGTCTTGGAGTATCTCTCAGAAGTGAGCTGATTAGGCCTAAGACTGGGGACTGCTTTGCCTAATCATATCGCTGCATCCAAATCATCTGTGTACATTTCTAATTACATAGTGGCACGCGGTGTCCTTGAGCACAGTGGCAGGTCTCCATTTCATCTCTGCGCTGTGTCTAACGCCCCCTCCTTGCTTGCCTTATTTTTTTTTTCTCCTCCATCCTTATTTATTTATTTCCATCAGCCTTATCTTTGTTGTTGTTTCAGTTGACTGTGCGCCGAGCAAAAGCACTCATTTGCCCACCGATCTTTCGTCCTTTGAACTCAGCATCGCGGGGCAAAGCCGACTGTCGGGGGCAGCAGGATCATCTTTGATGATCTGTTTATTGTCCGGCTCCAATTTGCAGGGGTTCACAATATAATATCCATTCCAGCATGCATAACACGGACGATCAGTCATGGGTAAAGGACGACGGCAAATAATATTGTTTGGGTTTGGATTACAGGGCTGGCGCGCAAGCAGCGTAGATCACAGCTGCAACTTTCTCTGTTACTCTTGTGCTGCCAAGATCTTTGTGTGAGAATCCTATGCCTCCATTACCCAGAATGTCCACATGTCTCCTTAAAGAAACAACAGATCTGCTAAGTGCATGCAGGAGGACGATCTTTCTGCTTCTGTGTCTATACATTTGTGAACTCTGAATAGCCATATTTTTTGTCTTCCTTTTTGAATGTCCTTGATGGAGGAAGGCCCTGAACATCTTGGTGTGCTCCCGGGTTAGATGACCTTCCTATTGTTACATCGGTGTGTGTCTCTCCACCGCAAGGCCTTGTCTTTTCTTTTTCCTCTCCTCTTCTCGGCAGTGAACCTTGTTATTGAACAGGAGGCATCGCAATGCCATGCAGTCGACAAAAGCCAGGCTTGAAGGTGAAGAGAGGGGACAACCTTTAACATGGGAATGCCACATCCTTTTAACCACGACAATTAACTTTGCAACCTTGTGCAGTAGTCTAAAAACCTCCTTGGCAGCTGTGCTGTGCGATTTCACATGTGTCATCCTGAAAGGCCCCAAAAATTAATAAAACCATTATTATTACTGCTTTGTTCGGTTAGTGTATTATCTGTAATACGTTTCCTGGGGCTATTTGCAACCTTTTGTCAGACATCCCACAAACTGAAGGCAGCTTTCGCGGCATAGATGATTGCATTTATCTTGCCTTTCCCACTGTGTTCTTATCACCTGTCACAGTCATTGTTTAATACCAACCAGCTCACTGAATCAGCCGTAATTGCTGCTGCTGAATCCCTCTAAAGTATGACTTTCTTCTCATTGTACGCCACCAACAGTAACATCTATGTGCTGCTGCCTGGAGGCAAGTTCCTGAGATATTAGTTCTCCACTCTCAGAACTGTTAGTCACACTGACAGACACCTGAGGCGATATAAAATGTCCCTCAAAGCCATGAAAGAGGGAGACGGGCTACTTCTCTTCTTCAAAACCTCCGAGTGAGGAGCAAAGGGATGCAGAGGGGAGGGGAGAGTAACTTTCTAAAGCTGCACTTAAACCCCTTCGCATATGGGGGCCATACCTTGGAGTAGACATGAAGAGGGAACCCATATAGCTACAAGGCCCAGTATCATAAATAACACAAGACTTCTCCTCTCCCGTCTCCGACTCCGGCAGTTCACTGCTGGAGTGTTTCATATGGTAACTAGGTGTTCACTGTGTGGCCACATTGTTGCCCATCTTTCAAGTGGTTCAGAGAAGGAAACCTTGAGGTAGAGGAAGAGAAGGAATTTTTGATGAAAAAATGCATTATTCTGTTCTTTTTACAGTCTCCATCCCCCCCTTTCTCTGCCACTCACTGTGGGAGTGGAGTATTTATTACATAAACGGTAGAAAGAGGAGAGGAGAACTAGGCTGGAGGAAGAGGTAGTAATAGAGAGTAAGAAAGCTACAGGCTCTTTCAGCTGTCAGGTGAAAAATGTGGGTTGGATGGATCCTGCACATTCAACCTACAGACCAATATGTAGCTATGAAGTGGATATTGTTATTGCTCTGTTATTATTGTTATCCCCCCGATAGAAATTTAACATTACCTGCCATTAAATAAAAAGGATGCACGTATTCGAGGAAGAAAACGTTTTTGACTCCGCTATGATTTCACATGGCATCAGCGATGCACCAGGTGTTTTTTTTCTGAGCTTGCCATCGGTCGCATCAATCACTCATTGCAAGGTACGCAGTATTCTCTTTACTGATGGGTAACAAATCATTTCTTAATACTTATATCATACTAAGCAATTGAGTTGAGTTAATATGTTATGTATGTATTCCAAGATGCACACGTGTTGGGTTTTTATAGTGGACATTTATAAAAACTTGTTTGAAGATACTTAAAGACAACATCCACCCCAGCCACAGTCTGTTCAACCTGCCCCCATCTGGCAAGAGATACAGAGGTATCTGCTGCCGTACCAGCAGACGAGACAGCACCTTCACTCCCCGGGACAAGAGACTCCTCATTTCATCATCGAGACTCAATCTTCTAAAATAGATGTAGCAGGACTCAAGAGGACTCAAACTTTATTTCATTTTTTATACCCTTGTTTAAAAAATGTAATCAAATTAACTTTGTAGCTTGTATTTTCTAATAAGAATGGCACTCAGTAGAGCGGATACCTCCAGCAAGCTCCAACAGTCTTTTTTAGTTCAATCAAGCCTAAATCCAATATGCACTATATGATTGAATTTATTTTTTACTTACTTCTGCTGTTGAAATTCACTTGATGTTGTTGTAATATGTCTTTACTCCTTTGAAGGTTGTATAAAGCAGTATAATTGCTGTCTCATCAGTTTGTATCGGTCAGACCGGCCACGTTTGGTCACAATAACCGGCTCTCTGTAGTGGCTTTTTACATTTTCTGGAGGAGTTTCTTCAGCCGAGGTCATACGACATAGATATGTTGGGTTTTAGTGTGTTTGTCCATGCATCTCCCATAGACTTCAATACAGCTGTAGTCGACACAGTCTGGCACCAAAAGAAGATTCAGTGACGTAATGATCCTTCGATCTTTTATAGGTTCGCTGGTTACATAAAGGCTCCATATAATTATACAGTGACCAACCAACCAACCAACAAACAATCGAACATGGTGAAAACACAAGCTCCTCAAGTCTGAAGTTGTTAATTGGCTTTTGTTCCCGGTGCTTTCACTTTTTTTTCTGGTGCCATTTGAGGGTGAGGATGATATACACAAACCAAAGGAGTATTTTACAGCCTGGCAACCCAAGACTTGTCCTTACAAATGGCTTATTACTAATCTATAAAGCAGTCATGAATGATTCATTAAACATGAATAAAGCCATTAATGATAAATAAACCGCTTAAATCGTCCCTTACTAGAAAGCGGTGCCCAAACACTAAATGCTCCTCTGCCTATCGGTGTCTCGGCTCTCCGGCACCACCTCATATCTCTGTACATGAGGTCGATGTGGAATCCCAAGAATCCAACCAAGTAAATTATTCAGCCGCTCCCATTATTTCCATAATTGCCAACATTGTAGTGGTGTTTGTAATGTCATTAATAACAGGCGTTGGCGTATAATACGCTTAATGTTATTTATCTGTTGGCAGATAGCTTGATGCTGCTAATCCTCATTCATTTGCTGTGGATCAATGCAAATCCGCTAGCGTGAGTGAAATCCCCTCCCCCTCCCAGAGCCGATGGTTCCTAATGTATTTTCCCACCATTAACCAGCCATAATCCCTGCTAATCATCACTAATCCACATCTCCTGTGTGTGACGATACTTCCCTGATGAAGGAGGCATCAGTGCTCGCCAGCGCCCGGGCACCGCCGAGGCTGGAGCTCCTCTGCGAGCGCTGCCTGCCGAAGAGCCCACTCAGCGTAGGAGAGCAGGCTTGCTGAGAGGGGAAGAGGAGGAGAGGAGGACAGGGTGAACCGTGGCAATCCGTAGGTCAAATAGCTGGGTTTTGCTGTTTTGTGATGAGTTCGGCTCATGTATTATTGATTCATCGGCATAATGGAGGTTGTGTCCCTCCATACGGCAGCGAATAAAAATTGCATCTCATCAAAAGATAACAGTTGGTGGCAGTCACCAAAATCTCTCTTGTCTGGTCAACTGTGGTCTCCTTCTGTTTCCACATCTATGTCCACTCTCCGGACCGCTTGTGCCTCGCTTCGCATGGAATTTCAACCCACTGCTACTGGTTGCATTCAGGCCCTCTGTGGTTGAAGTGGCTGTAGTGAATCTGTGGGGGTTTGAAGGCTGATCCACATTTAAAACTTTTTAAAAATGGGGACTGAATGGGACCCAGCAACCATGTACAGAGGCCCACAGCAGCCTGGATTTCGAAACCACGACCTGAGGCCCTTTTGCTGCGTGCCCAGCTCCTATCTCTCCTCCAGATATCACACCATCTCACGACAGCTGATGTGATGACTGGAAAGGTGAAGGAGAGACAGGCTTTTTATGCCAAATAAAGGCATAAAAATCTACCCCAGAATGTTTTTTAAAAATGGCACCGGAAGTCTCTCTGCTCGGCTCAGTACGCTGAGGCAGTGGCAGATTGTGGACAGGAGAACATCCACATGTGCACCCAGATAACTTCAGCAGTGTTCAAACACCTGAATCCAAATAAGACTTGTGTTTTATTTCTGTATTAGATGAGAGATAAAAGGGAAAACACAATTTACTCCGAGTGCACTGAGCGTGTGTACAGGAGTCAGATGTTTGCGATGTATGAGTTCCAACTGAACATACACAGAATTGGTGACATGTTGATTATTCTGATATTTCATGTTTCGAGCGTGTTTTTGTTGTTGTTGCTGTTTCCATCAAACTTCCAGGTGAAGTCTGGTGGTGCAGTACTCACGTTGTACCAGCGGGGGGCGCCTGTGACCCGCTGTTCTGTGGCAGCTGCTGTGCTCCTGGTCGCTGGCCTCTCCTCCCTCAGTTTGACCACCGCAGCCTCTGCAAACACACTTTTCCTTCACTCCGCACCACAGCGGCAACAAAAAGGGGCCCGATCTCTCCAGGCTTCATGGCTGTGCCTTACTTTTTTAAAAAAATATTAAGTTACTTATCGTTTTTTCCACCAGCGCTTGACACAACTGTGCAAAATTCATCACACAAATTAAAAAAAACAAACAGAATCACGCAAATTCAAGGGTTACTCAGTGTGAATTGAGTAGTAAGTAATGAATAACAAGCGAGGAAATTTTCCCAAATCGGAGCTTTCTGGAGCGATTGAACGCACCTTCAAACTTTTGTGTCGCGTGTTCATGTTTGACAAACGGCACAATTTCAATAAGACAGAAACCTGACGCAAAAAAATACACACGCACAGCTGTTAACTGTCTGAAATAACGTGTAAATGATCATTAAAATAAAATTAAAAAAGGCCTTAACTCAGACAAGTTTACGCGTCTGCAACTCATCCAGACTTGGTCAGTTTCGTGATGCTTCGCGAATGCTGCTGTGTACATCGTTTTGCTTTTTTAACTTTTCACGGTGTAAATAAAGGGTCTCAATAAAAGAGTGAACATGGTGGAGGGGATTCAAAACGTATGCAAACGTATGCTGGTTTAAAATGTGGAGAAATTGCGCACTGCCGCTGTGGCCCGTGATCTCACGGAGACCTCTAACTTTAAAAACAACATTTAATGTGAGATTTAGAGGAAATTGAATATGTACTGAGGTGTTGAACGACATTAGAATATGTTGCCTGTGAATGCAGGCCTGTCTGTACTCTGATTACACTCCAGGGCCTGCCGTATATATGTGTTTTTATCCTCCACTCTTTTTCTCTCTGTCTTTGCAGAAAGAGGCTGATTTTCGCCTGCAGGCACCTCTTGTCTCAGATCAAAGATTCGTCACCATTCGCTTTTTTAAATACTTTCAAACATGACAAGTGATGGTCGATGGTCGATGGTTTGGGTGTGAAGGGAGAGCAGCTCAAATCTCTAATATGATTGATGAAGGCCTGATTAGATTTCCTCTGGATGAATAAGTCACCTGGGCAGCTGATACAAGTTATAATAATGACGACGACGACGATGATGATGATGATGATGATAAGTTATAATAATAAAAAAAATAACCACCACTCAATGAACAGACAGCCATCCCGTATTAATATTGCACAATTTAATACTGCGATTATTACACAAAGATGTGAACAACGTCAGAGACTGTGTGAACTTAGCAGGGGAATGCCTGAGGTAAAATACTGTTGTCTATTCCCTTTAACAGCACATGTACACAGCTTCTGATTCAAACGAGCCCCTGTTACATAACGAACCACTGCTATTTAAAACTGAACACATGTGTGTGCGCTGACCAACTTCCCCGATGCTCAGCACCACGAACAGCATTTGAAAAAAAACAAAAAACTTTATGATCATGTTTTTTTTAACGTTTTTTTAATCTTTGTTCTGCCTGGTGATGCCACAAAAAACAGAAAAAAAAAGGACGAGTGGGGTTTTGGATTCTTAATGAAGACAAAAGACCATTTCTTGTATATATGTTTTATGTAAGTAATAAAATATTACTATAACATAAATATAAATGTGACTTTGCAGTCTACATTTAGCAATCAACATACAACCAATGTAGTAAACAAAAAAAACAAAACATAAAAAGAGGGAACATACTGAAAATCCACTGCAACATAACCATTAACAGAGCTAAACAAAAAAGCTCCAAACACGTTTAAGAAATAAATATATATATATAAATGGTCAGATTCATAAATGAAATCATATTAAAATATCTTCTTGGAATTAGTAAGTGTACAAAACTGCCCGGAAAGAAACAAAAAAAACAAAACAAAGAAAAAACAAATATCTCAGAACAAATACAAGTTTACATATTGGACATATTTACATATCGGAAATAATCCTGGCAACATTTTTCTCTAAAATCTTTTTTTATCATTATTATTTTTTCTTGAAAAACAAAACAAAACAAAAAGAAGAAGAAGAAGAAGAAGAAGAAGACACGTTTCCCCCTCATCTGCACTGAATAGCACTGCTGTAGGCTTTTTGGACTGGTCCAGCATTGATAAGTGACACAACAACGCATGAGGATTTTCTTTTTTCTTCAGATTTTCCTTTCAGGTCAGAAAAAAATAAATATATCTTAAGTTAAGTCCCTTCATCGCTTAACCCTTTTAAGGAATTATTCGTTTTTTCGTGTTCTCCGAATCCAGCGAGTTTTGATATAATACAATGGATGTGTGGGACAAAGGAAAGGAAAAAAAACGGTGTGGTGGGAACCAGATATTCAAAAATAAATCAAACACAGGAACACAAATTAAATAAAATAATCATGTACAGGCGTGATATTCCGACATGGGGCACTGAAAGTTACCTGAGTTATTATTACTTTTCGTTTCGTGTTTGACCAATCTCTCTTGAAATGTGTTTTTTTTGGAATACAACAGGGTAACAGGCAGTAAAGCAAGTGTGAGCTGACAGCGCTCTGTTGGTGACAACCAGGAACCTGTAAACATGGGATTTATTGTGTGTTTCGTTTTAAGCCTATGGAGATTAGCTCCACTCACGGTTTTGTTAACAAATATAAAAATTGCCATAATAATAATAATAATAATAATAATAATATCAACGAAAGAATAAGTGCTACATGCAAAGGAAACAATAATTTGAAAACAATCACCTCCCCCCTCACCAAATAAAAGAAAATGCGTTTGTTTGCTTGTTTGTTGTGTGTGTGGTTTCTTTTCTTTTCTTTTTTTTTTTTTTTTAAGAATTGCCCTTTTTTAGCGTCTGGTGCTGTTTTTGCAAATTTCGACGTGGTCAGCTGCAAAGCTTTAAATATCTTTTTCTTTCTTTCTTTCTATTTTTTTTTTTTAAGGCATGCAAGCAGGACTGAGGCGTCCTGCTGCATCTGGACATTTTCTGAAATGTGTCTGACCTTAATTATGGGGTGGTGGTGTTGTTGATTTGTTGTTTGTTTTTCGGGTGCCATAATTTCCATCACTTCTCCCCACCATCATCAACTCCCACTGAGTAAACAGAAAATAAAAAATGAAAAACTTGGATGCTGCTCTGATGAGTTACAGTACCTAATATAGCAAAACAAACCAAACCAAAAAAAAACCCAAAAAACATAATGACAGAAATCATATAGACAGTCTGCAGAAAGAGAGACACTGAAAAGTTAAAAGTATTTTTTTTCCAAACCAAAACA